>NW_012103754.1:802164-808553 GCF_000951045.1 Mandrillus leucophaeus | reverse complement strand
CCCTCACTGTACTTCCCCCCGAGAGGACAGCTGGGGAGGGTCCCCTCACTGTACTTCCCCCACACCTCCAGACACCAGCGAGTGATCTGTCTTGAGATCAAAACCAGAATCCTAGTAGACGAGCTGCGTGCTCGCTGTGGACGCCCTGCGCCCTGAGAGTCTTGTCCTGGGTCACACGGGTGTGTCCACAAACGAGGCCGAGCAGCCCCGGAGGAGCCCCACGTCTCTCCCTACCGGCCATGCATCCAGGAGCGCGGCTTGCCTCCCAGTCAGTTCCCTCATCTCTAAAATAGGACCACACAGATCTCAGGGCACATTGGTTGAATGTCAACCTGTGTTTCTGTAAAAACTATGGCTACTCAGCACCACAGAGAGGCAAGAGAGCATGAAGGTGTCCCTGTTTGGGCTCCCAGCTTCCCGGTACCAGGTGACACTGGGGGGCCTGTTTTACTTATGGAATTCCCAGCTTCCCTAATGTCAGATGACACCTTGGGGCAGGATTTACTTATGGAATTCCCAGCTTCACAGCGTTAGGTGACACTGTGGGGTGGGTTTTACAGATGGAATGAGAAAGAGGTAAGGTGTGTTCCTCCAGATCCAGACCCTAAACACGTCCCTCTTAGGGTCCTCCATGTTCTTTTCCTCTCTCTGGTTATGGAATAAAAACAGTCCTTGGAAAGTGTGTTGAAGGTGCCAGAGCCCTTCTCCCTGTTGCCTTGTGTGTAGACCTCAGCTCTGCTTAAGTAGTTTCAAGTGTGTTTGTCATGGCCGTCAGCCTATCCTCGCTAATCTTCCATTAAATGAGATGATTGATTTAAAAAATAGCTCACATAGTAAGTACTCAATATGGTGACTTATTTTTGCAACAATTCCCTTGAGATATATCAAGCAAGACAAACATTCTATAAAAGGTTATGTTCTCAATTATAATGGACTAGAGAGGAACCCAAAAATAAATAGAACACTTCACATATTCCAGACAGAAAAGGTTTAAAAAATGTATGTTGGTCAAGACTCTTAAGATATGAGCTACTTCTAAAAATATTTGTTTTTCAAAGTTAGAACTTTAAGTTTGGAGAATCTTCCTAAATTTAACTGGAGTGAGAACTGAAGTGGTGGCAAAGAAGGATGCTCAGGGCACCGCACACGAGAGAGAAGGCTCAACAGCTGCAGAGGTCTCCCCTCCACTTCCCTCCCTCTTCCACCCCATCCTCCCTGCATCTACGGGCTGCCCAGCGCTTGGTGAGGGTCTCCCATGAAGATGGCGTTGGGCCCCTCACCTCTGGGGGTGCTCAGGCCTCGGCAGAGCGCACTCCCTGGTTCCCTCTCCCCCACCTTTACCTCCTGACTCCTTTTGCTCGACTAGAATCTCTCATCTTCCCACCTTCCCATACACCTGTGAACTGCACCTGTCTCCTGGCAGGCCCTCGGTTCCTCACATCCGCACCCAGTGAACACACGGCTGCTTCCTGTTTAAACACAGACTTAAATCTCCTCTCATAAAATGTATTGAGTCAATGGTGCATGAAAGCTTTTCTTAGGAGCTGTTGTGTGCAGCGCAGAATGAGGTGCCACGGATGTGCAGGAAGGAACAAAGGTCCCCACACATAGACATTGCAGTGGAGCGTGGCGGATGTTGCAGCTACTCAGTATCAGGCAGAAACGGAAGGGACAGTGTCTGCAGAGAGGAGGGCTGGGGCAGCTTCACCAAGATCATCACAGGGATCAGAGTCAGGGAGATAGTGCAAAGCAGTCGCTCATGGGGGTCAGGCAGCCTGGACCTGAGCCCTGGCTCAGGCACTCACAGGACCCCAGGGGAAGTTCTCTTCTCTTTGCCTCAATGTCCTGATCTTTAAAACACAGATAATTACAGAGCCCATTTCTTCAGGCTGCTGTGAGGATTAAGAAGGCTGGTATGCGGAGGTGCTTAGAGCTCTGTCGGCCCAAAGCCCTGAACAGCCTCCACTGACATTGTTTGGAAGATGAGGAGCCATCACATGACAGAAGGAGAAATAGAGGAAAGGGTGCCCTTGGCAGCCTGAAGGGCTCACCGGGAGATGGGGTAAAGGGTGTTCTCGGCACCCCAAATGGCTCACAGGGAGATGAAGGAAAGGGTGTTCTCGGCACCCCGAATTGCTCACAGGTGTGAAACACCATGGGGATGAGGCAGCTCAGGATGGCTAGGAGGAGATGCTCCCAGAGCCAGGAGTAGGGCCAGGCCTGGGGGAACTGTGGAGCATGGCAGGAGTCCCTCCCTCAGGAGCCTCTTCGCTGGGCCTAGGGGAACTGCGGAGTGTGCCTCCTCGCTCTGTCCTCCCTGCTGGCCGGCCGCGGTCTCCCTCACGGAATCCTTCATATTCCATGGCCCCTTGGCGGCTGGTGACCTGGAGCTGCTCCCTCTGCACCTCCCGCATGCACCCGCATGTCACCGGGGCTGGAGTAAGGCTCCCACGCTGCTGTCTTCCCCACATCCTGACAGCTGAGCGTCGGGACAAAAGTGTGCCCTCCCCTCCAGTGGCTGACACGTGGTCTCCAATTCCCTGTGTGTCCTTAGCATGGCTGTGATTCCCTTGGAATCCCCTCTCCTGAAGGCGTCCCAGACACCACCACGCCCAGCAGCCCCGCTCAGGTGTCCGACTCATGTGTGAACGGCTCCCATGAAGTCCCTGTCCAGATGGACCATATGAAGCTCTGCTCCGAACACCCCCTGCTCCCCCGAGCTGGAGCCCTGCTCCGAGGACCCCCGGCTCCCCCGAGCTGGAGCCCTGCTCCGAGGACCCCCGGCTCCCCAGTGCAGTTACGTCCACATTTGTCCAGCTTGTCTGTGGCTTCCTGACCTCTACCAAGATCTGTCTCCATCTGGTCCTCCTGCCGCCTTCTGTATCTTTAACCCATTTCTTCCTCCTGGCTTTTTCCTCTTCAGACAAAGGCCAGACCCACATTTCTCTGTGCCCGTGAGGTCCTGCCCACTCCCGCGCCTTTCCAGCTACTGCCAGCATTGTTCTTCTCCTCTTGTCCGGTCTGCGTTTCTAGAACCATTAGTCGTGTCCTCTATGACCCCCTGAACTTTCCATCCGACTCTTGTCCTATCTCATTCTGGTTTTGGTGCCTGATCTTTTCCCTAAACTCTCCACAAAGCACCTCAGTTGCATTCCCACGACCAGCACCCCAAATGAGTCCAGCATCATTTTGAACTCTGCACCACGCCGGCCTCTCGCCACTTTCCCCGTATTGTGCATGTTCTTTTCTTTGGAAGCTTCTGCACATCACAGCACCCCTAACACCACCGTGAAGCTCCGTCTTCGTCACGGCCTCTCCGCCTCCACCTGTCACAAATGTGTGCATCTCCCGGGGTGTCTCTGCTGCTGCTCTTCTCCATGGATCCCTGGTCCCAGGGCAAACCCACAGGGTCAAGTGTGACCTGAGTGCTGCCGATTCCTGATTCCTACACAGCTGTCCCTCAGACAGTTCCCGAGGTCCGTTCCCAGCTGCCGGGTGGGTGTTCCCACCTAGTGCTGCCGATTCCCGATTCCTCCACGGCTGTCCCTCAGACACCTCCCGAGGCCCGTTCCCAGCTGTTGGGTGGATATTCCCACCTCAAAGTCCCACAGAATCTCAGAATCTCAAGCTCACCTATTTAAAATGAAATCACCATCTTTCCCCACTTTCATGGTATGAATATTTGTGTCCCTCGAGGTTCCTGTGTTGAAGTCCTAACCGCTGGGTGTGTTTGGAGCTGGGGCCTCTAAGGGAATAATTCACGTAAATGGTCTTGTAGGGGTGGGGTCCTGATCTGACGGGATCAGAGTCCTGACGAGAGGAGACACCAGTGAGCCTGCTCTCTCCCCGCCTTGTGAGGACGCAGTGAGAAAGCCCCTGTCTGCTGACCGGGAAGAGAGGCCTCCCCAGAAACCAGATCAGCTGGAGCCTGACCTCAGACTTCCGGCCCAGGACAGGGGATAGAGGTCAGTTGTTCAAGCCACCTGGCCCAGGGTATTTTTTCGTGACAGCTGAGCAGACTAAGATCCCCATGGCAGTCAAGGCTTCATTCTTTCCATCTTCCCAACTGCCACCATTGCCACCCGTGCAGCTGCTGAGTTTGGGGCCACCTCTCCCGCCAGGATTCACCCACCAGGCCCTGCTGGTTCAACTTCCTCGGCAGTCCTGTAATCTGTCCTTCCTTTCACGTTGGAGGTCCAGCCCTCATCATGCCTCACTTGGGTCCACGGGAATGGCTTGACGTGTCTGCCCGCCCGTCCGCTCCAGGTCTCCTCCACAGCCACCAAGGTGGCACATTTGAAGCCCAGACTCCAAGAGTCACTTAAAGTCCTTGACGTAACCTTCCTCCCTGTGGTGAGCTGCGCCTTTCTTCAAAATTCAGCTCCTATCTTGGCTCCTGAAGGGCCCTGGCCTGTTCACCCCATCTGGACTAGACATTTCTCCTCTGTGATGCTGATGGCTGGCCTGGCCCTATGTTGCAGCATCTGTAATCTCCTTCACCCAAGTCCACAGCATTCTCTAAAACATGGTCTCTTCTCTCCTCTAAAGAGCAGGCCGTGGTACTCAACTTTGTAAACCAGACCTGGCCGGAGATCAGCGATGCCGGTGGAGGCATGTCTGTCTGTGTCGGCGGAATGAGCTGAATGAATGACACGTCTGTTGGGGGCTTAGGGGAGGGTGAGCTGCAGGTTGAGCTCTCCTCCAGCACAGACCCCAAGGGTCTCAAGTCCTAGGAAGCCTCCTCAGATTCCTCTGAGTCTAAAGCCAGTGTCCCCCACAGCGTGCGCCAGTGGCACTGCATCCGTGGTTGGCCTCGCCCTAGTGCCCGCATCCGAGGCTTTATGTGAGTCTGTTCCCTCACTGTGAGGTTCTGGGCTCAGGGAGTGAGTGTTAGGTCTCACTTACCATCACCACTCTAGGCTCTGCCACTTCTGCTGTGTGGCTCGGCCTTAGCACCTGTCCAGAACGCTTGCTGGGGGTCTGCATGGGCCGAATGGTCCCTGGTCATGGCCTGGTACTGTCCTCAGTCTGTGTTCACTGGGACTGAGGACACCCTCCCGTTCTGAGCCGTCCGCTCTGCCACTTCCTCGTGTATAAAATCAGCATTTTCCACCCGACTTCTGTTGTGGTGGAATTGTCCCTGCCTCCTCCGTCCTGGGCTTCTCCATGTGCCTCCGGTTCTCCCCCTCATTTATGGGAGGGATTGGCCTTTACGCCTGACCTGAGGGTCTCGTCATAGCTGCTTTTACAACCACAACATGGCATCTGCCCCAAAGGTCATGGCACCACGTATGCACGCGCCCAGGAGCCAGGATGGGGCCTTGACTTTTAATCTTAGACATTGCTTTTCTAGAAAGACCTGGCCAACCCTAAATATAAAACGTTTTCTATTTCTCTTACATCAGTTCTGCTTTTCTCAGACATGACTCAGCTCAGGGAACAGGCTCAGGCAAAGGAGCCTTCCTGCCTAACCCTCAACACAGAAAGAACAGTGGCCGTGCCAGGACTCACCGGGAAGTGAAGTGGAAACGATTTCACAGCAAATGGGGTGGGTGACCAGGGGCTCCTGTCAGGTCTGAGACCCAGGAGTGAGCTGGGCATGTGAGCAGGGCCCCAAACCATGGACATTGGTTCCTGCTTCCTCTACTGTTTATATTTTGGCACCTGCTTGAAAGCAGTTCTTCATCATCTGGCTAGACTGTCACAGTTTGGGGGAAAAGAGAAATAAAACAGGCAGCTTCTGTTTCAATCTTTTTTTGCTGCTGCTTCTAACCACTGCTTCGTTTGCATAGCAGGTGGGATGTACAAGGGCCCTCCAAACTCCAATCTTGACGTGTCCGCGGGGGCTTTGTGGGATGCTTCTGCTAGCCCAAGCCCTGGAAGGTTTGGGAAAACCGCCAGGCAGTCCCGGCAGTCTGGGCAAGGCCAGGGCTTCCGAGGAAACAGAAATGTCTGAGGCTTTCTAATGCGTGTATTTCTGTGCGCTTAGCTGTGTTCTTGCTAGGTATTAACATTTTTACACTTTCAGAAAATAATATTCCGCCTGTCTAATAAAATTGATGAAGATTTGATCAACAGAGAAAAACCATGGTCAACACATGATGGAATATTATTCAGTCTTAAAAGGGAAGGAAGCTCGGTCACGTGCTACAAGCCCTCAAGCCCATGTGCTTGAGGACATGGACTCCGTGAAATAAGGCGGTCACAAAAAAGCAAACCCCGTGGGATTCTACTTATAGGAGGTCCCCAGAAGTGTCAGATTCACAGAGGCAGAAAGCGCAGTGTGGGTGCAGGGGCCAGGCAGCTGAGGAAGGGGGAGTCAGTGTTGAATGGAGACAGGGTCTCGATGGAGACGGAAGAGTTGGAGAGATCAGCTTCACAACAGCGTG
>NW_012103754.1:775614-800324 GCF_000951045.1 Mandrillus leucophaeus | reverse complement strand
GTACTCCTCCACATACCATGGGGTCAGCATCCCCATATAGCCATCTTAAGTTGAAAATACTCTATCTTTAAAATATTTTAAGTCAAAAATGCATTTACTAATTGTACTGACTCAACATCATAGCTTAGCCTAGCCCACCTTAAACGCACTCAGAACACTTACATCAGTCCACAGCTGGGCAGAGTCAACTTACACAAGGCCTAGTTATACAAAAGTGTTGAATATCTCATGTAATTTATTGAATACCGTATGCAAGTGAAAAAGAATGGTTGCGTGGATACTCAAAGTGCCATTTCTACCAAGTGTATATTGCTCTTGCACCATTGTAAGATCGAAAAATTGTAAGTCGAGGACCATCTGTATACCTAACACTACTGAACCATACACCTAAAGATGAGTGTGTTAATATTTTACCGCAACTATAAAAACAGAACAGAACAGAACCCAGGTCCGCCATGCTCAGGCCTGGACTGCCCCTTTTCCCCTTGTGCTGCTGCCCCGGGTTTTCCTTTGCTGCACAAACAGAGGTGCTGGTCTCCGGGCAAACACGCCCAGAGCCCTGTGACACACAGGGAGGTCCCCTTTCCTCCTCAGAGGTGGCTGAAGCCAGCAGTTCAGAGAGTTCTGATGGTGCCTTTTAGTCAAATGGAGGAGTGTCAACATTTCCGTGCAGCTCAGCCAGCCCACGGCAGGGCTGCAGCAAGAGCTGCCTAGCACGCTGACATTTCCACCTCCACACCCCGCACGTGAATACTGATACCTGGGCCTGGAGCCTGTGGCCTCTCCCATCAAGCTGTGGCCCTGCAGAGTAGGTGGGGCATGGGCAGCTGGAGTCATTTCTATCATGCCTGGACTTCTGTGGGCCCTCCAGGGACCTGGGATCCTGAAAGAGGAGGCTCTGAGCCCTGGGCAAGGGTGGGTGGCAACCAGGTGGGAGTGAAGTGAGAGGCATACAGCTTTCTAGAGATGGGAGCTTCCAGCATTGCAAATTCTCTGAGTAACACGAGCCTGTAAGCTGTGATTTTACTCACTAATGTGGCCTGGGCCCCAAGATTCCATCAGCCTGTACCCCAAGATTCCATCAGCTTGTGCCCCCAAATTCTACCAGCCTGCACCCCAAGATTCCATCAACCTGCCAAGATTCCATCAGCCTGTGCCTCAAGATTCCATCAGCCTGAACCTCAAGATTCCATCAACCTGCCCCCAAGATTCCATCAGCCTGCACCCCAACATTCCATCAGCCTGTGCCCCCAAATTCCACTAGCCTGCATCCCAACATTCCATCAGCCTGCGCCCCAACGTTCCATCAGCCTGTACCCCAACGTTGCATCAGCCTGCACTCAATATTCCATCAGCTTGTACCCCAAGATTCCATCAGGCTGCTCCCCAAGATTCCACCACCCTGTTCCCCAAGATTCCATCAGCCTGCTCCCCAAGATTCCATCAGCTTGGCGAGGCCAGTGCATGCATCTCAACATGCTCTCACTCTGTGCCCGGGATCCTGGGGAAGAGGCTCCCTTTGGAGAAAAGAAACAGGGAAGGGTGGAAATTGAGGTGGGGCTGGCAACAGAGTAGACAGAGATGTGCGGGTGAGGTTCTAGCTGCAGAAATTCACGCCTGGCATTTGGGAAGCGGTGACCTGGGGCGGGGTCCTGCTTCCCACTTCAGTGGCTCCCGAGCGCTAAGCCCTCCCCCATGGAATAAGCGGTAGCACAGAGTTCTCGGTGGAGGGCCGTCCTCTGGCCCTAACATGCAATGCAACCAGAGGCTGGGGAGTGGGAGGGAACAGCACTTATCTGGCACCTGGTATTTGCTGCTTAAATCAAATGGGCAAAGTCTCAGCAGGAGGAAAGCTAACGCACCAGGCTCCGCAGAGGCAGCTCTGAACCAGTGCCATCCCCGGAGTGCAGAAATGCTCACGTGAGAGGATGGAACTGCTTTCGTCTGTGTCAGGCCAGCAAAACATACAAGCCCTTACTCATAGGTCAAATGGGCAGGGTTTTTACAAAATTTTTAAACATTTTATTAATGGTGAAAGGTTTGGGAAAGTAGACACTTTTTTGGAGGGCATTTTGGCACAATCTGTCAAAATTTTAAAGCTAGCATTCTTGTTTCCAGGAATATATCCTGAAGATCTGCTTGCACAAGGACATGGAGTTGTGTGTGGAAGGACGTTCACGTGGAGTTCTTTGTAACAATCAAACCTGGACAGGATACCGGGTGGCACGCACGGCAGCAGGCTCACTGGGGAGGGTGACGTGGCTCTGTGATACCCTGGGGTTCCGTGCACCTAACGGGGAACGCCCCGTCTGCTGGGCCCTGGGTGGTCCTGGTGAGCAGCCAAGGCCCCTCCCCTCATGCAGGATTCTGGGAGACACTGAGATCCATGTGTATAAATAGGGGTGCTTTTCAGTTCCAGAGAAGACAGGAACTGCCTGCCTTTGAGAAGGGAGTTGAGAGATCAGGTCCGGGAAAGGACATTCAATTTCTTTCTCTCTCTCTCTCTCTCTCTCAATTTTTTTTTTGTATGAGACAGAGTCTTGCTCTGTTGCCCAGGCTGGAGTGCAGGGGTGCAATCTTGGCTCACTGCAACCTCCGCCTCCCGGGTTCAAGTGATTCTCCTGCCTCAGTCTCCTGAGTAGCTGGGATTACAGGTGCCAGCCACCACGCCCAGTTAATTTTTGTATTTTTAATAGAGACATGGTTTCACTATGCCAGCCAGGCTGTCTCAAACTCCTGACCTCAGGTGATCTGCCCGCCTCAGCCTCTCAAAGTGCTCAGCCTCTCAAAGGCATGAGCCACTGTGCCCGGCCAATTTTTCTCTTTAAACCAATTTATATTGTTTGAATTTTCTACTTGAGCAGGCATTTCTTTAATAATTAAAAAAAAACTTCCTTAACATTTCTTTAAGGATCAGAGTCACCTATTACTGAACGTGCCATTATTCCTGTAATCTGCACACCCAGCTTTGTTCACGCTGTGTTTGAGATGGATTTGAGGCGCAGGTGTGATCTTCGTAGAAAGTGGCACATAGGGCAGCAGAAAGGAAACCACTGCAAATCTCCCCAAAGGGCACGACCTTCACATCTACGTGTGATGTTTGTATCTTCCCCTCCGCCTCCTCAAGGAAGCTGAGGGACGCCGAGCGTAAGGGGAGCCGTCAGCCGTGGAGACAGGGCCCACCCCAGTCTTCACTCCCCACAGAGGGACCGACTGCACCATCTGACTGCACAGAACGGGCCTCTCCTAAGATAATCTAACTGCTTGTATTTCTTTTTAGATGAAGCAAATAAAAATGAATGAGGTTGATTGGCTCTTTTGGGAATTTTCTCATGCATCTTTGGTGCAGGCATTCACCAGGAGCCACCGTGCCAAACGCCATCCTCTTTCCCCCAGTGAGGCCTGCCTGTGAATTTCAGGTGAAATAAGTAACTAAATCTTAAGATATTCATGTGCATGTCTAAAATGAAAATCTATATCTTACTGTGGATTCTAATTTTAAACATGGAAAACTGCTGTGGTCATCTATAGATGGGGCTGAAGGAGTCTGTGCTCCCTAATGTAAGTTTAAGGTGTTTCAATGCTGTCCCCAAACCTTTGAATTTCGTTAGGTTGAAATGATAGTTTTCAGCCTTTTCTTTCTAAACACAGGTGACGGGAGACGCTGGCACCTGCTGCCGTCGTAACCAGCCATGCCAGTTGGCTCTCGGCGGCACCATCCCAGCTAGGGTCCCGCAGACGCAGCCACTCACCTGCGGTGTGTGAGGAAGCTGCCGCTAACGTGGCCTGAGCCGTCGCACCCTGGCGTGGGGCAGGACATGCCTTCTGTCTTGACCGACTTCCAGGAGAACTGGGAGCCATTCAAGTACCCGTCTTTCTGCCTCTTGGCCGCCAAGGGGCACCCGGAGGCGCTGCGATGGGACGCGTACTTCCCGGTGATGTGACCCTGGCCGTCGCACCCGGGGACAGGACACCTGCAGGCAGGCAGGGGGACACACTTTATTGCCTGGCCACCATCGGCTGGTGGTCTCTGTAACAAAGTCAGGATAACCCGGCATGAGGAGGAAAAGAACCATGCCCTCCTGGCTGGGCAAAAGGAAAAGAAAAAGAGAAAGAAAAGTCACTAACAGACGCCACCTAGTGGAAGACTGAACTAGTTCGCCTGCGCAGGAGGCCTGACCCACTGCGGAGGGAAGGACTTTCTGGAACAAAGTGTATGTGCCTTGTGGGGACTGATGGGCTCAGCACACAAAAGACCATGCAGCCGCTTGTAGCTATACAAGCGTGTGTTTAAAAGGCACCACTTTGGGACAGAACCATGGCTTTTCGGGTGGAAAAAATGCAAAGTCAATAAGATGTCGTGGCATTATTTTTAAAGAGGCTGCTTCGTGCTTTTCTCAAGGGCTAGAAGACGTTTGTCTGCCTGTGTCTTCTGGAGGCCTTAAAATGCCCTTCCAGCTAGAGAAGATACTCAGCTGTAGAGACGTCTCAGGAAGTCTCCTGGAGTCAGGCTGGCACATGGACACAGGGCAGGTGTGTTCCTGGGAACTTGGGAATGGCAGGACCAAGACACACGCCAGGGCAGCAGAGGCGCCTGAAGGAGGCAGGGCCTGGCCTAAGCGCTCCTCATGTGTCCCGAGTGGTGAGTTTGCCTGCATTGTTTTTATCAACAGAAAAGTTCGCGTTCCCCAGAATTTGCATTACCTATTTATTTTGACAAATCTTAATTTATTTGAATAATGTACGCTTTTATTTTGATCCTGTTTTAATTAAAATTTTTTTTCTGAAGATGTGGAGTGAGGTTTACTGTGTGGGTGTTTGGGGCCCAGGCGTGGCTGACGTGGGATGGGGACAAACACCCCCTTGGGCAGCCCGTCGGTCGTCACAGGCCCCGAGCCCAGTGTCTGCTGTGGCCCCAAGCCCTGCTTTAGAGCAAGGCAGGTATAACTAAACTATTTTTACAAGCCAGAATACCAGTGAAGCATTCGCTTGTGGTGTTGTATTTAGTACTTTCAGGAGCGTTCACCAATCTGCCGTTCCCAATAATTCAGCTGCTTTCCCCACCAAGCAGAGAGGGAAGGTGTTTTTGAGGGTGATTTGGGTTACCTGGAACCTCAGATTGACGGATATCAGCTTACTGCTGGACAGCCCCTGTAACTTTTCAGCCAATCAGCAGATGTGCTTTGCTTGAATGACTCATCCCCACAGGGCAGCCCTGCTACGGTTCTCAGCCCCACTGGTGCTCGTACCTGATGGGCTCTTGATCTTCCTTATCTTCTTTGCTCTGTGCTATCCTGATACCGCTTTTCTTTGCTCTCGGGCACCCTGAAAGGCTAAATAAGAAACACGTTTCAGAAACCACCCCGCACCGTTGATTCCAGCAAGCTTTCTTAACTGATGAGGCTGTGACTCGATTCTTTCCGGAAACCTGTGCTTCTGGGTACACAGTCAAGATGCAGGAGCAGAGTTCTTTCCCTGTGTCCTCTCCAAGGCTTTAGGCACCGTCAGTCCCCTTTCAAGAAAGCTGGGAGACTGGGGTGGGCTAGGACGCTGTGAACGGGAGGGAAACTGGTTCACTGGGAGAGGGCAGAAGCAGTCGGGAGTCACCGGGAAAGATGCTGGGGGAGGTTTTGTTGACAGAGAGTGAGCGAGTGCACATGGACGTGTGCATGTCGGGGGTGAACATGACTGAGGAAAACAGCCTCCCAGCCTCGTTCTTGGGGGCTCTGTCTCTCACAGCAGCTTCCCAAGCACTTCCATCTCAGGTTCGTGTCTTGGGAGACAGTGGCGGGCTAGTGACTTATTCCAGGCTTCGGGCTGTGCCTGCAGATGGGAGAGGAGGAGCTGGACACGCTTATTTTATTGTTTTCAGCCTCGGGTACAGAAGCTTTGGACATGCTTGTAAAGGGAATTCCTTCAGCTGGAACAGAAAAATACACACACATACACACCACATACAATAATATATAAAATAAGTGGGACTTTTGCAAAAGAATTGAAGAACCAGAAATTGGGTAATCTCCTGCCATGCCATTGGGTCCTGTGGAAATGGCAGCCCTGGTGCTGGCATATGGGTGGGTCCAGGTGGGAGGCCACTCTTCTCCCTGGCTTTCCTGAGCTCGGGGATAGTTTTCCTGGTCAGTTCTGATTCTTGGAAACATGCAGATTCCCAGGAGGAAGTGCTCACTCCCCTAAAGACAGGCTCCATCCCGCCTCCCAGGCCTTGGCCGTCCTCCTCCCTCTTCAGGTGGGGGCAGCCCCTCAGCACAGGCGGGTGGCAGAGGGTTTGGGGTTTGGGTCTGGGCAGGGAAGAGGTTATCAGGCCCCACAGCGCCTTCACTCCAGGCCCCTGCTGCCCCAGCTCCTGGAGCCAGCGGGGAATCCCTCTCCTCCTTCCCCTGTCTCGCTCTTCACAGGAAGAGGAAAGAAGAGGCAAGGGCGCTTGAGCTCGCTGCCTGCTGGGGCCTTTCTTCTCCCCGCCTTCCTACAGGCAGAATCTGGAGAGAGGGGCCCGTCTGTGCTTCCCCCGACCTTTCCTTGCTCCTACCGCGGACTCCTCCGCCCCCGCCCCAGCCTCTGGCTCCTGACTTGCCTGCAGGTCGCTGGGGCTCTGAGGCCAGCGTGGGTTGACTTCAGGTCCACCCCTGCACCCCCGACGCTGCATAGCTGCTCGGATGCCCCAAAATTAGACTCATCGTCCACATCACCAACCCAAAGCCCCAGGCCAGCAGACTGAGTGTGTCCTTGCTGGGTTTTGCTTCCCTCAGGTTCCGTTGATGTCACACCCAAGGCCTCTCCCCATCTGTCCAGCTTCCGCTTCCAGGTGCTTCCGCTTCCAGCAGTGCTAGTGCAGGCCCCCTGGCTGGGATCACCTCCAGGCCAGCCTTTAGCATCATCCGAGGCTCTTCACTTCCTCAGGGGGACCCGAGTTCCTCCACACAGCTCGTTGGCTCCTCGAGGCCTGGCCCTGCAGCCACGTAGGCCTCTCTCCTGCCCACAGGCCCCGCTGTCCTTGCTGGGCTCTCCCTGCAACCCTTGCCTCCATCCTTCGGACTGACCGATGTCCCTGCCTTATCTGTGGCGCGTTCCCAGCTGTGTGACTCTGCATCCTGCAAGAGGCCTGGGCCTGGCTGTCTTCACAATGCGACCGCTGCAGGCTCACATGGTTCTGTCCTCTACAGGCTCCTCTGAGAGGCGATTCCTGGGAGTATAAACCATGCAAGTGTTTGTCTGCGGTTCCCCAATTCCTAGCCCAAAGCCTTGCACGGAGCGGGTGAATCAATGCATGAATGAAGAAAAGAGGAAAGAAGGGGAGAATTACGGTATCCTACCCAGGGACAATTAAAGTGTCTTACCCAGGGAGAATTATGGAGTCCTACCCAGGATCCCATCTCCCCAGATGTAGGATTCCTGTGGGGCAAGCCCAGTCCCTGACCCCACCACAGAGGCTGGGCTCCCTTAGGCCCTGCCCGCTGCCCTGTCCCTGAGTCACTCCCTGCAGACTTGAGGGCCAGGGACAGCTCTTGGCCACCATGGAGGCCTGGGCTGGGGGCAAAGCAAAACCAAACAGAACAAATCCTCAAAAACAACAAGATTTGGCTCCAACAATGCGGTGGCCTCCAGGAAGCCTTGGCCTTGGCACAGGGGCTGCTCTGCACTCCTAGAATGCCAGCTCTGCGGCTCAGGAGCCCGTATCGGAAAGCCATGTCTGTGGGTGAGAAGAGGCCCTGTGGTCTCTTTCTGGGGCGCTGGCCGAGGGCACCTGTGAGAAGCCTGTGCATGGAGAGGCGTGGTCTTTACCTGCCCCCACTCACTTGATGGGTAGTTCAGTGCCTGTGCCCCACAGGGTCCTCTTCCACGCACCATAGCCCAGGGCCTCTGTTCCATCCCTAGGACAGCAGGACCTAGCCTCCCCTTCAGCACTGAACTCCCACAGGAGTCCAGGGCCCCCAGCGGCCCCCTGTTCTCACTGTAGCATCTTAATGCATGGCTGGCACCTTTATGCTGCTTACTTCTTGCTACTTTTCATGTGTGATGAAAACAAAGAAACGTTTCCCTACCCACCCACTAAGCACTAGAACTCTAGGAGCAATGGAATTAGAACTTGTTCAGTATTTAAAACTCCCCTTATCAGCTTACAACATAGGATGGAAAGTCGGTACTTGCTACGGACCCCAGAGTGGAGATTCTCTACAGAATGACTATTTGTGAGAAGCATCTCAGCGGCCACTTCTTCCAGGCGTTGCGCTGAGGGAGAGAAGGAAGACGCGATGCTATGTATGGGCTGTGCAGACGTAGCCCGAGTGTCTGTGCTTCAGCTTCCTTGTCTGTATTTTGGGGCAGAAATACCTGCGTCATCGGCTGTGAAAACTGAAAGTGATAACATGATACATACAATGCTTGGCACAGAGAAGGAGCTCTGTGATTTTACATCCTGACTTTCACCTTTGTCTGCACTTGTGATCCCTTCTTTAGGGCCCAGATTTGAACCTAACAAAACGTCACTCCCCGCATTTTCTCCTTCCAAATTTTAGAAACATAGGGATTCACTTGTGGGCCCTTCGCAAGCCCTGGAGGGAGGGGAGCAGTCACTCCTTTCCTGGGCGTCAGAGCTACGGCTCCATGTTCTGCTCAGGGCTCACATCCACAGCTCTTTTCTTAGGATTTGGATCCATCTTCTTTTTTTTTTTTTTGAGACAGAGTCTCTTGCTCTGTTGCCCAGGCTGGAGTGGTGCAGGGGCATGATCTCAGCTCACTGAAGCCTCCACCTCCCAGGTTCAAATGATTCTCCTGCCTCGGCCTCCTGAGTAGCTGGGATTACGGACTTGCACTACTACACCTGTATACTTTTTGTATTTTCAGTAGAGACGAGGTTTTGTCATACTGGCTGATCTCGAACTCCTGGCCTCAAGCGATCTGCCTGCCTCAGACTTCCGCAGTGCTGGGATTACAGGCGTGAGCTACCACTGCGCCCAGCCACCATCTTCCGTTTTTGAAAGGGTCGTTTTCTTTTCGTGCATGAGTTGGAACAGCTCATCTGCTGATGACCCTGAAAGCTGTTTTTCTCCTCTCATCCTTCCTCCTTTGCTTACCTGAATATATCATAAGAATCCCAAAGTTAATGTGTTTAGGCCCACTCCTCCTGGTGGACTTCTATATGTCAGAGGATTATGTCCCCTGGGTGCTTGCTGCATCCCAGGCCCTCCCTCTTTAGTGCCTGCCTTCTTCCCCAGGGGCCCCTCCCACTCCTGACCCTGCTGGTCATGGCCCCATTGCCGCTCTCCTCACCTGCACCAGCTCTTCTCCCGGCTGTCACCGTCACCGCCCAAGTGTGCTCTTGGTACCTCCCGTCTCTCAGCAGTCTGCTCTCTAGGCTAAAAGCTAAGCCTGCACTTGGGTGAATATCCATTTTCCAGCAAATAAAGTTTAACCCCCTCATACTGAATTCAACTGGACACCTAAAGCAAGCTCCATTTGTAGCTGCTCCCATAGGCTTAGACCTGAAACTGTTGCCAAACTGAATTATTCACTGTCAAATGTGCATTAATGTTGGTATCATAAGACGTTCTCTAATGCTGTTCCCTTGCTTGGAATATCCTTTTCTGCTCAACCTCCTAGAGACCCTCCCCATCCATCGCGCCGTGGCTCAGCATCACCTTCTCTGTCCTGGGCTCCGACTCACCCTGCCTCGTCAGAATTAAGACATGACTTACTCATTATCTTTAGGCTTTGATAAGTACAGACATGTTTGAAAAGTATCTTTCAGGTCAGATTCCCACCCTAGTGCCATCCCGGCCTGGAGGCCCCAAGGCCACTGCCCTGAGTGTGCGTCCTCTTGGAGCCCATCTTGGTTTCCCTTAAATGTGCAGGAATGTGCTGGAGTGCCCCAGGCTGGTTAGCTTTTATGTCTTTCCTCGTAACTACCTGTACCTCGAGGCTAGGAACGCCTTAGTTATTGCTGTTCCTTTGCCTCGGGGACAGATTACATACTCAAACAGATATTTACTAATTTACTAGGTTTCTGGAATTCCACACTGACATTTGGGATTACGTTTAAACGATTAACAATTTCCTAGACAGAAACTGTTTTCCACAATTCACAGGGGCTCATGCTATGTCCACATCTTTATCTGGAACTTTGTAAATGTTGGAAATGCTATGAACACTTCAGAGCCCTGTGTTCTCTGGGGGAGGGAAAGGCTGGGGGTACGCACACGGACAGAGCACACGGACAGCTCCAGTGTAAGCACACGGACAGAGCACACAGACAGAGCACACGGACAGAGCACACGGACAGCTCCAGCGTAAGCACACGGACAGAGCACACGGACAGCTCCAGCGTAAGTACACGGACAGAGCACACGGACAGCTCCAGCGAGCAAGGGCCAACAACAGGTGAGTGCAGGATTATGAGAAACTGGAGGATTTGGGATCCCGGGAGACATGTGGTCAAGGGCAGTGAACCTCGTGGCCTCCAGGCCAAAGTGGTGCTAGAGTGGCTGTCTGGCCCGGAGCCCGGGGCAGAACACAGACTTCACCGACCCTCTGGTGAAACGGCTCTGTGCCAGGCATGAGAGTGGATCCTGTGACCCTCCTGACCCTCTGACTAAACAGCTTTGCACCTGTGTGAGAGCAGATCCTGACAGGGTTGCACCAGCACCGCCTTCCAAGGTTCCCGAGGCTCCCTGGTGAGGAGCCGCCTCTCCGGATTTGGGCAGCAGGACCTGAGACCCTCCAAGGCAGACTTGCTCCTGGTTCTTCTGCATGACATCAAGCCTGTTTCTTCACTGTCGTCTTCAGGACCTGGTGATGTCTTCATTTCACAGCAGGTAAGGCCTTTGGGGTCCCTGTTTAAAGTCCCCACAGCACACTGGGTGGCATGGGCAGACACTGTCCGGCCATTTGACTGCCATGCTGGAGGCTTCAATTTTGCGCATTATGGTAAAAGAGCAGAGTGGAAGTGCTCCGGGTGAGTGCAGGCACTGACAAGACGGGCAGCCGAGCATCTCCGTGCCCACGCACCTTCATTTGCAGTCAGGATACCAATAATCTCATAGGATGCTGAGATGATACATGTAAAATGCTCACTGTAATTTCTGGTATGTAGCAGGTGCCCAGTAAATGTTCTTTTGTGATTAGATGCCATTCAGGAACTGTAGAGGCCACAGGCTGCTCTAGTGGGAGTCAGATTCCTGGAGCATCATCATTTGTGGACTTGACTTCTGCGCTGGAACAACTTCAGGGCCTTTGGAGCTCTTGCTGCTTGCCTGATCCTATGAAAAATGCATGTGGGATGGCTGGACAGAGAGAATGAGGAGCACCCCTGGGCAGGCCTGTCTGGCAGGACCTGGAGCCTACAGGTGAAGGAGAGGGCCTGTGGGCGGTGGTCGGAGAAAAGAGCAAAGGTGTCTGGAAAACAGGATTTTGAGGACACACTTAAGAAACAGTCTGTTAGTTTGAAAACGAGAGTATAAAGAGGAGCCCCGTGGATGACTGTGAATGACGTGGAAGACTTTGTAGGCATATGGTCAACAGGGCCTCTGTTCACTGAGGACAGAGAGTCAGCAAAGCAGCGGATAGAGGATTGTTTGATAGAACATCACAGTCAATGAACATTTGTTGAAATGGACTTAGGGACATTTCGGATGCTATGTGGAGGCTGGAAAACACCACCGCTAAGAGGCAGGTACAACCCCACCTTCTCCAGGTGGTTTAGGCACACACACTTTCTCCAGGGCCATCCTAGGCCTGTGGGGCTGCCTGGAGGTGGGACTTGGAGTCAGATGACATGGGCTCCAGTGCAGCTCTGCTGCTGTATCTCCTGGCCCCTCAGTTTCCGCAAATTCAAAAGTTAATGAAATGGAAAATTCTCAGCGCATCCCTGGAGATGGTGGAGGACAGCTCCTTGCCTAAGCTCCCAGAACGGGCCCAGGAGAAGGCCAGGGCTTGGCCTCACTTTTCTCTCAGAAGGGAGCTGGGAATACTCTGCAACTGCAGACAAAATTGGAGTGTGTGCTTTTGTCCTGGGAGCAGGAGGCAGAATTCCAGACACCACAGATGCGCGAGGCAGATCTGTGCTCTGAACACGTTCAGGATCATTGTTTGGTGACTTTCCCTCTCACAACAGCCCACAGTGCGGGAGGAGGATGCCTTGAACTCACACAACTACCTTGAATTATGGCATGATTGAGGGAAAAAGGTGGCCAGTGAATCATCATCTAAGTGAAGTTTGCCTATACGTAACATTATCTTCCTGTTCCTGAGAAACAGACAATAGAAGATTAACATGAAAAGAAGTTCCTTCTACTTGCATTTCTGGCCACCAAGAGCCAACAGACCTGGGAGAGTTTCCTTGTTTGCTTGTTGGCTTCTGTCTGTCTTCAGCAGCCAAATACACAGAACTGCACTTGTTTCACTGGGGCCTCCATCTTCCTTTAGCAGGGACTTTTCTTCTGAGCAACGTGCTCAGCCCTGTTTAGATGTCTATGCCAGGGAAGCTGTTACTAGAACAAGTAATGTCACAAGGTGTTCCACCTTCAATACGCTAAAACCCCGAGAGGCCTCTGCCTAGGTCTCAGATTCGCCAAACACAAATCACACTTACTTTCCAACTCCATCGACTTACCCTGGGAATATTTATTCCAGGCATACATGGTAGCTTAAATTTGAGCTTAGATTAGATTTTAATCATGGGTTTGTGCTGTATTAATACTTAGCCGTCTAAGATACATGTAAAATGAATAAAATGTTTAAACAACATGATGACTAAATTTACATGATGACAACCCCCACCAAAAAAAATGAGAAGAAAAACAGACATTTGGACACGAAGTGACCGGGAAGCGTTCACCTTACGGGGTGCTGACATTATGCCACGCCGGAAGCTCTGGCCATGTGATAGGACCGAGACATCACTTTTCTAAGATGAAATAAAGACCAGCATGGTATGTTCTTGTCTTTGTATATTTAATTGGAGTTTTACAAATTTTTATTTAATCTAAACCAGTGATTTAATTCTGGCAGTCTTGCTGGATGGCGTGACTCACTCTTGTTCTACCAAACGTCGTGGCTGTTTCTGTGCTGCCTGGTGAAGCTGCATCAATGTAATAAGCCTCTGCTGCCCCTGGTCTGTGGCAGTCGTCCCCTCAGGGGACACTCAGCAATGACTGCAGGCATCTTTGGTTGTCATGAATGGGTGGATGCTCCTGGCATTTGGTGGGTGAGGACCAGGGATGCCGCACAGGTCCCGTGGTGTGGAGGACGGCCCCCATGGCAAACAGCCATCTGCCCCCACATGCCAGCACTGCAGAGGCTGAGGAATCTGGGTCAAGAGCGTGAGACATTGGCACTGAGTCTGAAGAATCCTCCCCCAAGTTGTAGACCTCATTTTTCCTTGGTGGCATTCACAATTTGTGCTTTTCGTAGACACGTGCTGTTTAAACATAGCTCTCAAATGACTGGGATGTGAGCACAGGAGCAAATTACTTTCAGTGAGATTTTAATGACAAAACAATCATCCTGTGAGTGCTGTTTCTAATCCAAAATGCCAGCCAAGTCAGGCGAGGGTCCCCTCCTCTGACCACCGGGATCTGGTCACTCAGGGACAGACAGTGGGTTTCACTCAGCGACTCTGTGCAGACAACCTTGTCCTGGGGGGCGGAGGGGTCATTATCCATGGCTGACACTCTCTTTAACTCTCCTAGCTTCCTTTCTCTCCCTCCCTCCCTGCCTTCTCTTCCCTTACCTTCCCTTCTCTCCCCCTCCCTTCCCCTCCCCCTGCCTTCCTGCCTTTCCTGCCTTTTCTCTTTTTCTTTCTTTTTTCTTGCAAGCAGTATGTTAAAAGCAGGAGGCCTCACCTGCTTCTGGACTGCCTACTTTATAATCTAAAATTTAGAGAGATGAAGGGGAGCAGATATCGTACAACTTAGTTTATTTATTTGATAGATGCAGCATTGTTTCCCATACGGGGAGACTTCACTTTAAATCGGTCTTATTTCAGAAACATTCTTGTCCTTAACTTGGCATTGGCTGTTGGTACATCTAAACGTGACTTAAACATTCGTGGCATGTAGTGGATTCGCCTTTGTGTGGACAATATTTTCACAAAGGTTTTCTTCTTGACCAAAACTTGAGTTGAGCTCCTCTGGGTCCTTTACTAGAATGCACCCGACCTTGACTTCCCTCTCTGTCCTTGTAGGATCCAGTTTGAGCAAGAATCCTTCTAAATCAGTTTAAGAACAATTCCCCACCACCTGTCTGAGCACTTGGAGGTCCTACCACCCTGGCCAGCCATCAGCAATGATCCCATCAAGTCCATTGGCCAGAAATCCCTTCTCCTTCATGCTTCCTGTGGGGAATTTTGCATCCACTGACCCCAACCTGCTCCCCACTTGTCCTCAGTGGGATTCGAGTTGAGTCCAGTCTCTCTGACTGCAGCAGCTCATTGCATGGCCCCTGGACCTCTTGCCCTGCCCACCCCTCCTTGAATGGTCTGATGTACCGTCTTTAACAAGTGGTGAACTTTTTCTCGAATAGTGCCACAATTTCTTTCCATTCTCAGCTAAATAGTGCCTGTCCTCAATTCCATGTTCATCCAGTAGTTACTGAATGTCAAGTAGCATAGAATTTTTGTTATCTCACATGACCAAATCTCTATATTATATTTTGGACACTATCCTCTCTTTGGGAGAGACAGTGCCTAGACTTTGTAACATTAAGTGCTTCCGTAGCACTTAGCTCTACTGAAGCCTGCTTAGAATAACTGTACAGCTTTGTGGTCCAATCTTAATATTTAAGAGACCAACTCTCAGTGGTATTAGAATGTGTGTCTCTTGATGGCTTTTCTCGGGAATCTTACAGTAGATACTGTTCTTTTTCCTTTACTCTTCCAATTTAGAAAGAAGTGCTGCTGGATGACTAGGAATGTTTCTCAGTGGGGCTACTTGCACTGCACGTGAGATGTCCTGAGAGGAGACAGTGGCCCCGGAAAAGGAAGGTTTGCTTTCTAAGAGAAGCTCCAATGAGGATGTCACTGCTTTATGGTGCTAAGCGTCTCTAGATCCCTAATTTTGCCGATGGTGTCAAACTTTGCAAGGCTTGGAGCCTGAAGTGACTGATATTCCCACCATTTCAGTGAGAAGGAGCATTTTGGAGAGAAGAGTAGCATCTCTACATACCTCCGATGAGAAGCATAATTGCCAGTGATATGTCCAGAACCGTCACAGCCAGGTGTGGGGCACCTACAATCAAAAATGCCAATTGTGTTACAATTGAAAGGAATAAAATTCTCTGAAAAATTAACTATTTTTTATCCAAAAAGCAAACTAACTCTACTGCTTCACCTCCTACTTGAAAGAGGCTGAGTGGAGCTGGAAGTCACCATGGCCACACGCACACCTTCCAGAGCACCGGGAGCTTCGTGGCCGCTCCGCTCCCCACAGTCTCTGGAGCAGATGCCGCACTTTTGGTCCCCAGGCTGCTCATTCTAGAATCTGTCTTCCCTCCTAACAGCCCACCTTTTCTCCCCTCATTCTTAAAGCTCAGGAGAGCCAGCAACCACGGGGCTTGTTATTGCACCAGCCCACGCGTGAAGCGAGGCTCACACATGAACAGACGTGCCCCAAGGTCTGAGAGAATGGTCTTAGTCTGAACTCAGATCCCAGCACTACAAAGGCACCCCTTCCATGGACTGACCAGGGCTGCGGCCAGCCTGGGTGGCCCCACGGAGCAGTGAGGGTAGCGACCTGTATCTGGACCATGGGAATGCAGGCCGACCGTCTTCCCGACGACCACTGCACTCAGGCAGGTTTGATAGCCCTTAAAATAGTTGTTACTCTTGAGCAATATGAGTAGAACATAAATCAGTTCAGATCCACCAGGTCAGTCAGTGGAGAGGCTCTGAACAGTTCACGGGGACACATGCTCATCTACTGAATTCTACCGAGGCGACCCCATCCTGTTTCTTAATTAAGGTCTTGCCATTTCTCTAATCAGAGACTTTTTAAAAAAGAGCTTTATAATTATATTGCCCTCTGTATAACTTCTTAACTGTGCTGTCTCAAGAATAATAAGATGGCACTGCAAACACATTTGCACTTTGGGCTATTTCAGTTGCATTTGCACCCACCATGAATGTAAAAATTAAGAAAAAATTCCCCTTTATTTCTATTACATTTGTAACTCTCCAAAAATGACAAGGATAAAGCAACTTAGTGAGCAATATTACCCCAGTAGGAAGCATCAAAGCGTACTCCATGCCCCTTCCTGCCTCAGTGAGTACTTGAATTCTTGTCAAGATCAAGAATCACAATTTAAAAACAGTTAATACATGTCTGCTGCTCCTAGAGATTTCAATTTGCTTTCCACTCAGAAAGTCACTGTGGATAGGATATTGGGGCTGAGACCAGGACAGCAAGGCACTTACTTAAGGTGGGCTTTCTCAAGATCAGAGGAGAACGGCAGGGATTAGAGTGGAAATACATGAAATGGGCCGAATTTTAAGTGTATGAATGTCATATTTTGACACTTGGATGTGTAAATGGTTTTCAGTACTCTCCTTTAGTCCTAAGAAAGGGAACAGAACTCTGGATCTCAGGGTATAGAAATGGATGTTTTCCATATCATAGTAGAGGAAACGTCTGATTGAGGACCTGCTCCCGGGAGAATGAGGGTCACTGAGTGAAGCAGCAGTGGAGGGTTCTTCTGTGCACTCCCATCACCGCCCTTCAGACTAAGGGGAATTGGGGTCTTTAAAAGAGGAATTTGAGGCAGAACAGTGATGAAGTATTTCAAACAGTCTCTGCATATCATGAACAACACTCCAAATCCAATTGTTAGACCTGATTTTTGTTCAAGTAATAGCTGTTTACATACACTTAAAGTTTGATCATAAGACTATTCAGTCAGTTGCTAAGTAATTATTGTCTAAAAAATAAATTAAATGACTGAACTTAACTAGCTGGTTTTTCAAATGACACCTTATGTAGGTAAACTCCAAACCCATAAGCTTACACAGGAAGGCATATTTGAAAGCAACAAAAATCATTCTATCCAAGAGAAGCTAATCTTGGTGCATGTATCTGTATTAAAAATGTACCAAGAAACAGTAATATATACTTGGCATTACTTTTTGCTTAAGAAAAGAAAAAGATTCTTAAACTTTCTAATTCAAGTACGTAGTGCACGTTTATTTAAAATTTATTCATTTTAACATGGCTAAACATTTTTGAGATGTTCTTTTTTGTTGGGGCAGAAGGAAGTTGACTCTTCTCAAATTTAAAGTGAGACATTATAGCCAAATAATTCAGTGAAAATCATATTTTTACTACCTATAAAAGTTTTTGTGGTAGTTTTTATGTGTTTAAATGTCATTTATGAATGTATAATCCATTGTTTGGTAAGAAAATAGGTGTTTTAACCAGTGACTGTGGTAACTTAATGTCCTGTCCAATACTTTTATTGCTTGGTTTATATGTCCTTCTTGTTATTGATAACGTGCCTTTTTAAAAAGCTTATTAATAACTCCCAATTTATATCTTAAAAAGCTAAAGAACACTGGATTTATGCAATTTTGGGAGGGTAGAATAAAACAATTGATGGCTCTTGCTGCATTTCTGGGGTGGGATGGGGTTGCGGGAGAACCTGAACTACTTTGAAAACATTAGATTTCAGTATAAATACAACTCACAACTGCTAGCATTGAGGGTGGTGGGGGGACACTGTGTGGGTTTCGTTTTATTTAATTTATTAATTAGTCTTTAAATTAGGGCTTTTTTGAGATTACTGGACCATCATTAAATATGATTATGTAAAGAGATTAATGATACATATGGAGGGCTCCACCAAAGTCCACTAAATAAGCATTACTCAAGTGCAGACTGCAAGCTCAAATGTATCTGTTACGAGATTAATTGCA
Organism: Mandrillus leucophaeus; assembly: GCF_000951045.1. NCBI lineage: Eukaryota > Metazoa > Chordata > Mammalia > Primates > Cercopithecidae > Mandrillus > Mandrillus leucophaeus. The sequence continues at coordinate 782,410 of NW_012103754.1, read as the reverse complement.
AATAGCAAGTGTGGTGCTGAAGTCTACACCAGTGGGATCATGAGTGTTACGCCCTTAATTTTAAAATCAAACTAGGTTTCAGTAAAAAAGTTTTTAAAATGTCCTCTTTCATCATGAGAACAAACAAAACGAGATTGACTTAGCTTATTTTTAGAGCTTTCACCGTGTTGAGGAAGAAAAAAAATCACTGGAAAGAGGCCTTTCTCTCTTAAAAGGATTGTTCTCATTTCCAGGGCTTGGAGGTGGGTGTGTGGGGTGAGCATCCCAGGCATGCCACTTGCTAGTCGCCTGAATGAATGTGGGGAAACTCTTTGGCCTGACAAGGCTCACAGGCCTCCGGGGCCGGACGTCATCTCCTCCTGAGACGCCTCCGCCCGCCTGCACAGGCTCCTGTGAACGCCACAGTTCAGGCTGCCCTCAACATCAATTCCCTTCACCAGCACCCAGGGCAGAGACATGCTGGAAACACTGGCTGTGTCTCCCTGAGATAACCAGCCCCGGTTTTCGGGGTAGTAATTCAGCTTTTCCATCTTTAGGTGGTGCTTCTAGACCACAGAAGGCAGCCCTGACCGGCTTTTCAACGGTTCCTCCTTCTAATCGCTCTTGGTATCCATTTTTATGTTACTGTGCAAGAATTTAAGGCTCTTTAAAAACTCATAGATTTACATACAAATTTCCTAGCTTTAAGAAATCTCAACATTAAAAAAAAAAACCAATGTTCTGAAGTCGATGGATGGGGAAGTGACTGTTCATCTAACAAAAGAGATCTTCGCCTCTCAAACCCAGTCAGCTCCAGCATCCTCGACAATGGGCGTGGCGTGAAATTGATTTGCAAACATGCGATTTGCATCTGCCCATCTAGGAGCACGCCTTTTCCACGAAGGAAGCCCGGGTGGGACAATCGGCATCCCCCGTGGATAGAATCAGACGGCAGCCTGTGCTGCACAGCTTGGGTTTGGAAATGGCAGAAGAGAGTGACTGGGTTTCCATGGAAACGGCCTCTCAGCTCCCTTGCAGGGAGGCTCCGCTCTCAGCGCCGCAGCACTCAGGCTGCTGGGGAGCGGAGCGGGGATGGAAAGAGCACCACTCACCCAGCGCCCCGCCTGCTCTCCTGACAGTTACCACCAACAGCAGCAGCAAGGCTATTTTAAGTTCCTGTAGATGGTTAAGGTGTAAACTTGCATTAAATAAAACGCTGGGTTATATATACATATGTATATATTTTCTTTTCTCTTCCAAAGATACTATTGTAAAAACAACTGGAGAAAGAAAATGATGAACAAATAATCTCGAAACCCACACGAGCCGCCCCACAGATATTTTCAAGACACAAATATTCCTGATCTTGCTTCATCTCTGGTCATGGGTTTGCCTGAGATTAAGAATTTAAGAGAAAAGAAAAAAGAAAAAGAATTTAAGAGAAAATAACTTTTGGTTGTACATATTAAGAGAAAATAACTTTTAGTTGTACATATTACTATTATTTGTCTTGTATAGACATTTAAGAATGGTGATGGAAAAAAATCATAATAAAATAAATAAAATATTTTAAGCAGTATTTACATTAAAGCCGACATGCAAAATTCAGGCAAATTCTAAACAAAACAAAACAAAAGAAAAACACCCAAGCAACAACAAAAAAACAAAAAATAAAAGACAAGGACACTCATAAGCATTTGGAACTCTGACTTTAGGGCAGGAGCCCTTCTCAGATAGAAACAGCTGCTCCTGTTGCTTTTGCAGATCTGAGGCATCAGAGAAACCCTTGGACTTGACCCCTTGCCCCTTTGTGCTCCTGGCCTTGTCTTTACTATCCACCACCAAAGAGACAAGCTCTGTGAGCCTACGTAAAAAGCAGCATTGGCCACACGTCCATGGAGGTCATAGATGTGTCCCCTAACGTAAAAGAAGAACTCAATATCTAGGCATTAAAATACATCATCATAAAAAATCATATAGTTTTCCACTGGTGCACGCCACGCAGCTGGGACACCCACCAACTGGCTTTTCAGATGCCCTCTGATGCGTCCTTCCCAGGACATAAACCCACTGCTGTGCTGATTTCCTCCCATTTACAAGACCACAACCTGAGACAGGGTGGTGTACACGAAACAGCTGTGTCCACCGACTGAAGCTGTTCTGTAGCCCAGTCATTCATACAAATGTCTTGAAAGTGCTCCCTCTGGAGTCTGTCATCCCATCCTCTCTCTTTCAAAAGGAAATAGAATGGAAATTAAATAAACGCTTGCAGTTCTATTCAGCAAGGCACTGAAAGCAGGACATGCTCTTCAGGATGGGGCTGCGTCTAGTTAAATGAATGCTCACAGCACGGCACATTCTACTGCCTAAACCCACTTTACATCAGTGCTATTAGAAAACAAGGCAGAGACTCCCAGAGACAGAGGCCAGAACAGAGCCCACAGCACAGACATTCATCGGCCAGGGGTCGGGACAAGCTGCCACATGCTTTTGTTGAATGCCCAGAGTCAGTGAGGACAACATCCGACCCTCGCCTGCAGAGCAAGTGCATGTGGAGGCTCAGAGACCACAGGCCTGGGAGTCCTCCCAGCGTGACTCAGCGTTTCAAAGCAGCATGACCGCGGGGCGAGACCCAGCCGGTCAGCAGGGCCCGGGAGTCCTCCCAGCGTGACTCAGTGTCTTACAGGAGCATGACCATGGGCCGAGACCCAGCCGGTCCACCACGATCTATCTCCAAATCGGTCTAAAGGGAGAACTATCTGGAAGAGACACAGAATCTCTCATCATGATAGAGTTAACTACTTATTATTATTATTTTTTAAAGTCTTCTGAATGAAGGCTACAAGGATTCCCAGAATGTTTCAGCTCTGTCTGGATTAATGATTTGTGAGGCTGCTCTCATCTAATTGAGTCATTCCTCAAAGGCTCCCCTGATTTTGAGCTCAGCAGCTAAAATGTATGGAACAACATATCTGGAGTAATAATGTAAATGTCCGATGGAGAGACTTTGAGTTCTTCTAAGAATTTCTCAGCCAATTCATGTGTCTTTTTTCATTCCTTTGTTTTGTGGTAGCTCTATCATGGAGGCTTAATTAGTAAAACGCAAAATACGAAAAAATAGATTTTTTTCTTTATCCTCTGAATTAAAAGAAAATAACAAAAATAAATAATTAGGCCTTACCTATCGGAGAAAAACATATTTGTAAATCAGAATGATTCTGGCCACATGAATAAGGCTTTGCCCCGCTTACACGAAAATTTCAATTTTAAAACTTGTTTTTTGCCTAAAGAGATCTGGTCCTAAAAATATGTATTGCTCTGAAGCACCGGAGACATGGTAAAAAATTTTTTTAAAATATGTATTTTTTTTTTAAATTTGAGACAGAGTCTTACTCTGTTGCCCAGGCTGGAGTACAGTGGTACAATCTCGGCTCACTGCAACCTCCTCCTCCCGGGTTCAAGTGATTCTCCTGCCTCAGCCTTCCCAGCAGCTGGGATTACAGGCACGTGCCACCACACCCACCTAATCTTTTGTATTTTTGTAGAGACAGGGTTTTTGCCATGTGGGCCAGGCTGGTCTCGAACTTCTGACCTCAAGTAATCTGCCCGCCTTGGCCTCCCAAAGTGCTGGGATTATGGGTGTGAGCCACCACACTCAGCCTAAATATACATTTTAATTTTGATTCTTGTCACAATAAAGAAATGTAGAGAAAGGCAAAATGAAGACATTTCAAATGGGAGAAAAAGGCTCGATACTCATTTTTAGTCTGCACTGCTGCGGCTTTCTTTTCAAACACAAAGAGACCAGGCTAGTTAGGAGCAAGCAGTTCAGAGCTGGTCCTCCGTGTCCGACGGCTCCACATCCTTGTATTCGACCAACAAAAGATCAAAACTATTTAGAGAAAAATGATAAAAAGCAATAATAAAAATAATACAAATTTTAAAAATACACTATAACAACTCTGTCAATAGCATTTACTTTGTATTAAGAATTGTATGTAATCCAGAGAAAGTTAAAATGCATGAGAGGATGTGCGCAGCTCGTAGCAGGGACTGGAGCCCCCTTGGATTTGGTATCCTCAGGGGTCCTGGAACCAATTCCCCGGGGACACTGGGAAACAACTACCCTGCATCACTTCTGGCCAGTTTCTTAAAGAGATTACCTGAAACTCAAGGAAAGGCAAATCCTGTAAGTCACTTTTCAATTTGTAAGATACTCAGCGGTTTCGTTTTCTTTTGGAATTCCATGCGAGGTATGCATATTTTGCACTTCTTCCCACGCTAATACAGCAGTGCAGGATCCCGCTGCACAGGGCTTTGATATTTTCCAAGCCACCTTTTGCTACCTTCTCCCGGGTGGAGTCTCCGCTGCCTCCCCCATAGGCACCTCAGCCTCCCTGCCCTGTGCCCTCTCCGAATTCCCTCTCCCAAAGCTTCTCATTAGGAAAGGGTGCGGCGGCACGCCTGCCACTTAGAAGCACCAGATACCGCAAGAGTGCTGCACACACACCCTGACAGCCTGGGGTAGGGTGCTCTTCTCACTAAGCTTCAGCCACTCGCGGTCTCCCCAGAGCCTTTGTCCCTGAGATTCTTAGAGGGTCTCCCATTCCGCTTGGTTTCCTGAAAGTCAGGTGAGGGTTTTTCACAACGTGATGTCTAGGATATTCCAGTAGTAGGAAAACCTACACATTTCAAAGCGTGAAGTAGACTTGTCTCCATTAGGGGCATTTACGTGGAAGGTTTGCTTTCTGATGTATGTAAACTGTAAACACAAAACTCCTTTCTTTCTTTTGATTCCCAGTACTTTTCTTTTTAAATTACACTCGAAAATAACAACAACAAATACATGGGGAAGAATTTTAAAAGCACCCTTATCATAATTTTAAAAAAAATTTCTTTTTCATGATGCAGGTAAGATTTTGGAATGGGCTAGGCCCCAGGTTGCTGAGAACGTGCAAGGGTCATCATGCAAATGAAACTCCAACGTTCTGGTCGTAGGGCCTTGTGGCTGAGGGGGTCCAAGAACTGTGAGGTTACCGCAGGCAAACTAGCAATGGGGCGGGTGAAGAAGCATTATTAGTTCTATCATGCCCAATAACTGTAGTAACCAGAACACACGCCTGGTCCATCTGGACGACATGCAGGTAGTATCACCCGTTGATCAGCAGGAATATTGGCCAGGGGATCTACACTGTGACGTACGGCTCCAGTGCCTACATTAGCACTGGGTCAGCCTCTCACCTGCACCACGTCCCATCCAGCCGCCCTGCCCCCTGGCCCTGGTGCCCCGATGCCCTGGAGGACGCACGCATGCTGCCCCAGCTTTGGGGACAGCGCGCTGGATGAGAGGGGCTCTGGGAAAGTGGACCGGGCAGCGCTGGTGACGGGTCTGGTCCCACTCCCGGGCTTGTTTGCGGGGGACTCTCGCGCTGCGGCTTGGCTGTTTGAGGAGCACCCAGGGGCCGCCGCGGCAGCGTCACTGTCCATGCTGCATGCAGTTTGTCTGTTTCCCGACCATGCAGCCTAGGAATCTTCACTCATCCCTCTGTGTTGATCATGCTGCCCTTGTTGCCAACACTGCGAACCGCTGCAGGGCCGAAAGGCGCCCCAAGTACATCCAGCAATAGGCTCCTGTCCAGTGCGGCAGAACGTACCTAGCACATCCTGACGTCCCATTCACTTAACGGGATGTGTCCATGGGAACTGCTGCCAGAGCACATGCACGTCCAGCAGCAGTGGAGCGGCTAAGCAAGAGGCTGGGGCAGCCGGAGCCAGTATTGGGGTTGGACTCGGAGGACCCATGCAAAAAAGAAATACAAAAGGTGACTGGTGCAGCTGACGCAAGGCAACAGAAACACCACCCCAGCCTCTCGCCCTCGCGTGGAAGAGTGAGTTTCATCCAGGGCCTGATGCATTCAACCACACGCTCGGGATGCAAGGGGCCCCAATTCCACATGCAAAGGGACCTCACTCAGGGTTGGGACACTGGGACCTGGGGTCGCAAGAGAGGTACTCACCTTGAGTTGATTACATTCAGCTCTAAAGCAGCTAATACCATTTATATGTAGTAAAAACACATTTCAAAATACATTTTATGCGGGTTGTTGCAGGGAATTCCTTTCTGGCAGTGGGATCTGGGATGAGATGTGTAAGACTGAGCATCTCTCCCTTACTCTCAACACAGCCATTATTAGATAGTCTGGAGATGCTTTCACAAATGGTCCTTTGTCCTTATCACTCTCAGAGGCAAGGACTGTTTGTCCCTTAAGGTAAGGAACCCCCTGTGGAATGAGTCACTCATCCTGGAGGGTTAATGGTAGGGGCTGGGAGGGGTTCTTTGCAAGGGCTACTGCCTTGACAACACCAATTTTCCAACACCAAGAAACCCACTGGATTTCCTGTGAGACCGAGACGGATGATCCACCACCACTGTGGTGACCACGCTCATGGCCAGCACCACCACTGCTCACCACATGCACACACACTTGTGCACACACACTCACTCCCTAGCCCCAGAGGGCACAAAGCAAAGCGGCAACAACGGCCAAAAACCCAACACAGCTCAGACATTATTTGTTTAAATCTGAGGACCCCGAGGCCCTGAGAAACTGAAAGACCCATTCTGTGTGGGCTCAGACACTGACTCCGGTGTGGGCCTGGAGGGGTCCTGAGGCAGCCACTTCTCCCACTGCTGACCCGGGCATGGGGATGGCCACTGCCTACCTCCCTCCTATCTCCCTCCGGGCATGGGGATGGCCACTGCCTACCTCCCTCCTATCTCCCTCCGGGCATGGGGATGGCCACTGCCTACCTCCCT
>NW_012103754.1:698309-775564 GCF_000951045.1 Mandrillus leucophaeus | reverse complement strand
CCTCCCTCCTATCTCCCTCCGGGCATGGGGATGGCCACTGCCTACCTCCCTCCTATCTCCCTCCGGGCATGGGGATGGCCACTGCCTACCTCCCTTCTATCTCTCTCCGGGCATGGGGATGGCCACTGCCTATCTCCCTCCGGGAGGGTTTACACTCCTTTTCAGTTACATAAGGGAGGCTCAGAGAATTTAAAAGCAGATCAGTTTCCAAAAGCTGGTAGACTTCAGCTCGCCTTAGGAAAGGCAGGTCTTCCAGGACAGAAGAAAGGAAGGATTTCTAGAGCCACCTAGACAGGAGGGGATGTACATGTTTTTCCTCTTTAGTGGAAATGTTTATCCTCATCTTTAATATTCGTGTTATTTTTTGCTTTCTACTTTTTCTTGTTTGCCTGGTTTGTGGATCTTTTATTATTATTTCTGTAGCCCTTAACTTGTCTCATAGGGAAAAGATTTTGTATTCTAATCGGGGTTTTATTCTAATCGGGGTTTTATTCTAATCGGGGTTTTATTCTAATCGGGGTTTTGGGGGGTGTGGAAGACTCTGCTCTGCCTGCAGCCTGTGTAATCCTGGAATTCGCTGAGGTTTTTCACAATTGGGGGTCACTTGATGTTTTCTATTTCTTCCTCCCAAATTCTGCCTCGTGCCCCATCCTCACGTTTGTAAGTATGATTTTAAAACTTTTTTGGGGTTTATTTACTCCTCTTTCAGTCTCTTATTTTTTTAAAAATGGAACATATTCTTCCTTTCTACCACGGAATCTGTCTTTTCCCTCATTTCAAATCTTGTTTTATATGTCAAATTTACAAATTATTTCACAGACTTAATTTTTCAAGAGGTTTAAAAAAAAGATAATTAAAAAATCTTTATTTTGCAGGCAAGGAAACAGATGTAAAGAGTTAAGTACCTTTAAGATCAACACAGGGCAACAAAGTTGAGATTACAGGAACCATCTCTTAACTTCTGGTGCATTTTTACTGCACTAAACTCTTCTTACATGTTCCCTTGTTATCAATAATGCCCACCCCCCAAATCTAGAATCTATCATGTGATCTATGGGGCGGGTTCATTTGTTTTTAAAGCTCAAAGGCTTATTTGTTCCTCTCTTTGTGTTTTTTATTGATGAGTTCACATGGACTTTCCAGGTCATATAAAATTGAGAAGATTGAAGCAGATTCTAGGAAAGAAAATGAAATTTATCTAGAGTTCTGAGTCAGGAAGTAGCCATCCATAGCAGTTGCTAAAAATTACACTGTCCTCTGCTTCTCATGTCTTCCCTCTGGTTACGAAGAGGGCCAAGGAGGGCAGAGAGGTCAGAGCACCTGCTGCAAATGCTGCAGGTATGTGGCCGTCTCATGTTCTGGCTCTGGAATCAGTGAGGTGTGATCCCCGGGGAAAGACGAGAATTGGCTGAGTGGACAGGGGAGAGGGAAAATCAAGGAGAGGTGAGTGGAGAAGATGGGAGGAGAAGGAGAAAGGAGGAGGAAAGGAGAGGAGGAGCTGCTGCAGGTGTGTTACGAATACACCACAGATCCTAGAGACTCCAGTGTCCAACAGGAGGCTCACAACAGTGGAGTGATCCAGGAGGCCAGGGATGCGGGCTGGCCCAGATGGACACTGGGATGAAGATGTGCTTCCAAGAGCAAAATAACAAGAAAACTATGATCCACCCAGGGGTGAGAAGACTGAGCTCAGATGTGTTGAGATTCTGACATTCACCCCCATGGATTTCCTTTCACATGATGCCACAGCAACGTGAGAGCCACGCTCGCAGAGTACTGTCCCGCTCCAGCGCGACCCCCAGGAAGATAGAAACGGTACGTCCTGCTCCGGCCCGACTCCAGGAGGATAGAAACCGTATGTCCCCCTCCAAGCCGACCCCTGGGAGGATAGAAACGGTATGTCCTGCTCCGGACCAACCCCCAGGAGGACAGAAACGGTATGTCCCGCTCTGGCCAACTCCAGGAGGATAGAAACCACATGTTCCTCTCCAGACTGACCCCCAGGAGGATAGAAACGGTATGTCCCGCCTCGGGCCGACCCCGGAAGGACAGAAACGTTATGTGCCAATTATATTCCGACAGTGGTGGCGACGGTGGAAGGACTTGAAACATGTCACTTAAGAGACCAAAAAAAAGGGGGACATTTGGGGGGATAGTTAGCTCAGAGAAGAGAAGACTCGAGGGAAACAAATGACTGCTTTAAAATAGATGGAAGGTAAATGTTATGAGGCAGAAAGAAATCTTGCTCTGAACATTCATAAGCGACTCGGGACTCCCTCTTGGGAAGCGCCTTTGACCATGGTTGACAGAGGAAAGAACGGCTGCCCTGGGCGGTGGAGCTAACCCTCATGGGAGGAGCTCAAGGACAGCTGGGGTTCGATGAGAAGTGTGGGGAGTGTCACAAGGTGGCTGGATGGGCACCTGCCATGGCCTTCACAGCCCCCAGCACTGCAGCTGCAGGTCTTCTTCACAGCCTGACATGGCCCAGGGGGACGGTGAGGGGTGGGGGCCATGCCTTCCCTCTGGGAAACAAAGATGCCTCTTCAGGGAATTCCAGGAGGCTTCCACGGCTCTCAGGGGACAGGATGCTCAGGAGAGGGCAACCCTAGTGTGAGGACCACGTGGTGCGAGGTCCTCCCCAGTATGTGGAGAGAAAGCTCCCAGAAGACGGGGCAGGTCCGGGGCCTTCTGGAAACCCCCACCTCGGGGCTGCACCCTCCACGGAGTCTCCGCAACTCTCCCTGCCATAGTGCATCTAGTCTCCAGCAGGCCCTCCACAGTCTTGCTGCTCCCTCCCCGCCAGCTCCTGCCTTCCCAGCTTCAGCCGGGCATGTGCTGGCCTCGTGTCTCTGGCCCTGTCTGTCCTATTGCCTCCTATTTAACACGGGGCCCCACATAAGATTTGCTGGACACTCCCCAGGGCAGAGCTGGCCCTGTCCCCCAGTCGCTGTCCCCAGGCTGAACTTCCGCTTTGCCCCCTGCACGGAGCTGTCTCTGTGTTCAGGCATCTCATTTATTCAGGGTCTGGGAGGGCAGGGCTGAGCTCTGAAGGGCGGCACTGGTGCCCCTCCACATGTGAAACTCCCCTCCGCAACAGCTCTGCCCTCAACGTCTCCGGAACAAAAGGAGGCATGGGAGGTTCGTGGCCCCTGCTTGAAGCCCCCTCAGCAGCCACTTCGGGGCAGCCTTCATGCTCTACAGGTTCTGAGGAGCCAGCCATATGCCAGGCTCACAGAGCTGGTGAAGAATGGTGGCTGCTGCCAGAGGTGTCGGCCTGTTCCGACGGTCCTGGCTCTCAGCGGGGAGGCGGGGCTCAGCCTGGCGTAGCTGTGCCCGACTGCTGTGCTTCCACTCCATCCAGGCTCTGGCTTTTCCTGTCACCAGGCTGCTGCCAGAGGCTGCTGCTCTATGGGCCCCAGGGTACTGTCCCCACCAGGTGCTCTTGTGGGGAGGCAGAGGGGAAGGGCACCTGGTGGGTGTCAGCGTGCTAACCCGCCAGGCTAGTGCATCTGCCCTGGGCTATGGACTCCCTGGGCGTCTGTGTGGAGAACTGGGCTGGGGGCTGGAGGACTCAGCGCCTGCTTTGGGGAAGGTGCAGACAAAGGTGGGACCTGCACGGGGGGTGAGAGGGGGCAGGCGGGGCTGAGGGACACCCCCTCCAGCCCAGCGGCTTGCACACCTGGCCAGCAGCCCTGCTCCTGTGGCCCTGCAGGGTTCCTGCAGGCTTTGAGGCCGAGGCACTCAGGCGTGTGGCCAAAGGGCTCAGTGAGCCAGACAGGGTGTGGCCCGAGGCTCTGCCATTCCCTTGGTGTGGCACATTCAGAACAAGTCCCTGCACCTTTCTGAGCCTCAGTTTCTGCATCTGTGAAATAGGAAAAATAATCCCCGCCCGCATCATTAGGATCCTTGTTAGGACTAAAGAACTAAATTAAGTGCAGAAAATTTTAGCTCCCCATCCTTTTTTCTCTTAGCAGCTAAGCCAGGCTACAGAGGTCTCGGATCTCCTGGAGGCTGGCAGCCTTCTTTTGCTGTGGTGGTGCAGGTGATCACGTAAGGACTAGCGAACGTTCACAGGGTTAGCAAGAAGGCCTGTGAGCTCTGCAAGGGTGGGTAAGAAGAGCCAGCACTTAGTACATGCTCAGTACACAAGGCACGTGGCGGGTGAGACGACCCCATGAGAAGAGCCAACAGCACTGTGTTTACATCTTCCTCCCATCAGTCCCCGGAGCAAGAGACTACTGCCACCACCCCTGTTTCAGATGAAACAGGCACGGGCATTCAGGAATTTGTCCACTGCAAGGAGTGGGCTTTGAACCTAAGCTGTCCCACCTCACAGGCACTGGGTTTAGCCTCCGGGCTAGCGTCTGAGGGCCTTCCATCCATGACAATGCTGCAGCAGGTGCAGACTGAAAGGTGCGAAAGGAAGTTGTCTGCGATGGAGCAGCTTGGAGTGTGCATCCAGGAGATGGCCTGGAGGTGCCTCATGGGGAGAAGGATGGGCCAGGTGGAAGCAGGTGGGTCAAGCCGAGGTGGGGACCATGGCCAAAGGGATCTTTTTATAAATAGGGAAGATCACTTACAACAGAGGTGAGAGCTAGGGAGAGTCAGGAGCCGGGGTATTGTGACTACAGGGTATTGTGAGTGGACAAAGGATGAAGGCTCCACAGACACCTCTGGCCCCGTCACCTGCTGCCCACAGCTCCCATAGGTGCAGATCATGATGGCCTTATGAAGATGAGAGAGAGAGAGAGGCAGATGGAGGGGGGGGGAGGAGAGAGAGGCAGGCAGAGAGAGAGAGTAGGGGGAGAGAGAGAGGCAGAGAGAGAGAGAGAGGGAGGGGAGAGCGGGGAGGAGAGAGGCAGGCAGAGAGAGAGAGTAGGGGGAGAGAGAGAGGCAGAGAGAGAGAGAGAGGGAGGGGAGAGCGGGGAGGAGAGAGGCAGGCAGAGAGAGAGGGAGAGAGAGAGAGTCGGGAGGACAGACAGAGGCAAGGAAAGAGGGAGAGAGGCAGGGAGAGAGGGAGAGGGAGGGGGGAGAGAGGTGGAGACAGAGGGAGGGAGAGGGAGGGAGAGAGGCAGAGAGAGAGAGACAGAGGCAGAGACTGGGGGAGAGAGAGTGGGGAGAGAGAGGCGAAGAGAGAGGAGAGGCAGAGACGGAAGTGGGAGAGAGGCCGACAGAGAGGGAAGGCAGAGAGAGAGAAGGGCAGAGAAAGAGGGAGGGAGAGAGAGGGGGAGAGGGTGAGAGAGAGAGGCAGACAGAAAGTGAGAGGGTGGGGAAAGGGAGGGAGAGAGAAAGAGAGAAAGAGAGAGGGAGAGAGAGTGAAGCAGGCAGATAGAGAAGGAGAGGGGCAGCCAGGGAGAGAGAGGGTTGGGGGAGAGAGGGAGGGAGGGAGGGAGAGAGAGAGAGAGAGAGGGAGAGAGAGACAGAGTCTTGTTCACAGGACAGAGCGGAGAAACACCAGGGAAGCAGCTTCAGCCCCAGGAAGTCACTGAGTGGAGAGAAGGGTGTGGGTGAGAGGAGACCTTGGGCGAAGGTGTGGATGAAGGTGGGCCTTGCTGGGAAGTGAAACGAGGGTCGCCCTTGCTGGGAGGTGAACCGAGGGTCGCACACGGCACTCAGGCTATGAGCATCTCCCAGAGGCCCCATTATCTTGGCTCTCACCCCCAGGCCCCACAGCCCTGTTTCCTCCTGCCTATCCCATTTCTAGTCCCTGGAGGTTGGGTTCAAACGTCTGGCAGGTTTTCCTGCACTACTAATCACCGAAGTCCAAAGTCCTCATCTTCAGTCTCAAGGGTATTTCTTGCCTCTGGCTGGGGAGAGGAAGCTCGTCTGTCAGAGGGAGGATTAGGAAGAAGTCAAGTCAGTGAATGGCAGATGCCAAGAGTGGCCCTGGCAGCCACATCCACAGGTTTTGGTGGGGCGGGGGACCTTGGGACGCTCCCTGGCTCTCCTCCAGACAGGACATAGGCTGCGTATGGCTCCGTCTGCAATTCCCCGTCATGGCAGTCTGGATGCAATGGAAGTTTGGTGATTAAATGTAGATATGCTCGTTAATGTGAATATGTAGATGAAGGCCATTGTTCACACATTACCTTCATTATATTAGCTATTCTCCATTAATTTGTATCCCCAAAACTGTGGCCAGAAGGCGGGGGAAGCTGCTGACTGTGGCAAATTTAATATTAGAAATAGCCTTCTTTATTTAGTAAACCTTCAGTGGGAAGCAACTTTGGCTCTGTGCTTTTTTTTTTTTTTGACGGAGACTAGCTGTCGCCCAGGCTGGAGTGCAGTGGCGTGATCTCAGCTCACTGCAACCTCCGCCTCCCAGGTTCAAGCGATTCCCCTGCCTCAGTCTCCCAAGTAGCTGGGATTACAGGCATGTGCCACCATGCCTGGCTAATTTTTGTATTTTTGGTAGAGACGGGGTTTCACCAGGTTGGCCAGGCTGGTCTCGAACTCCTGACCTCAGGTGATCCAGCCTCCTTGGCCTCCCAAAGTGCTAGGATTACAGGCGTGAGTCACCGTGCCCGGTCTTGCTTCTGATTTTTAAGAAAATCATTTAAAAATGTATCTGTCTCAGAGTGTATTTTAATAGAAACTGCACTTGCATAATATCAAAAATGTGTTTCTTAGGCAAAGAATCTCCTTTTAAAAAATGATCTGTTGTTATGTAAGCTATAAAGAAAGAATAGGAATGATTTTTCTAGAAGAGGAAGGAAGGAAGGAAGAAACCCTTGATAACTGGGAAGGATCTTAGAGGATGAGAGGCTTGTAGTCGTTTTTAATCTTCCTGTCTTATCAGCACTGGCAAGGAGCAGGTCTCCAGAGCCCCATCCCCCCGGCCCCGAAGGCAGGGCAGGCGTCACCAGCCAGGGAGGAAGGCTCTTTGAAGGCTTAGGAAGGGAAGGGGGTCCATTCCTCAGGCTGCCTTCTCTATGCCCCCGCTCTCTGGCACTTGGGGGCCTGCCCTGGGGCTGAGAGGCAGGGGGGATGCAGGCCAGCGTTGCTATGGAGATATGGTTGCTAGACTCCCTCCTCCCCCTTTCTCTCTGCAGTGCAGGCTGGTTCTATTGTGTGCAGGAAACCTGAGAGCCTGGATCAGTCCCTTGGCTGCAGCGCTGCCAGGCACCTAGGAGCAAGGAGCAGGGGAGATGCCCTCAGGTGTGGCGGCCATGGGAGTGGGCTCCCGGGAGAGGGGAAGGCCTCCCAGTGACACCGGGTTCAGCTTAACCAGCCCTCAGCCGGGATAAGGATGTGCAGCCCAGGAATCTTTGGAACACACACCAGCCATCACTGAGCTTCCGCAGGCCATGGGTGCTGGAGCCTCAGCCAGGACTGCCTCCTGGCACGGCCACCAGGGCACGGTCTGTGCCTCACTGGTCCACACACAGTCAAAACAGAAACCAGAATCACGTGTTAGCTGCGCTCCTCTTTTCCACGTGCTGTTGTACCTCCACCAGCGACAAAGCACACAGTCCTGGACTTGGGTTGTGTTGTCCGACTGCCCTGGACATTTCATCTAAGAAACTGGTTCAGGGACGATGACGCAGCCAGTTGGGAAGGGCACTGAGTTGGGGGGGTCTCATGAGACCTGGCACTCCAAGCCCTCCCCTGTAGCCAGCCGCACTCCCTGGAGGCTCATTCTCCTGTGCACGGTGCCGGTGCTTGCATGTGTGTGAGCCTAAGTGTGTGCCTGCATGTGGCTGGTACAACAGAGACGGGACTCCATGCCCTACACACTTCACAGGCTGTAAGACGACGGGAACACCCTGGCTTCAGGGAGAAGCATTTTGTTCTAAGGTGGAAGGAATGGTGATGAGGCAGGCAGGACCTCACGCTGCCTTTTCTCTCTGTTCTGGCCTGTGGTAAAGAGTGACTACCTACGGTTTGCCAGACACGGTATCAGGCACTCACAGGCTAACTCATCTAAGTTAGTCCTCATCTTAGACTTGGAAGATGATTATTATTGTTATACCAGTTTCAGAGAGAAAAAGGCTGAGGTTCGAAGAAAACCAAGTACTGAGTTCAGGTTTCCCAGCAAGTGGCAAGCCAGGAGCTCCCCAGGCTGTTTGTATCTGGGGCTGGTGTCTGCTCACTACACCACACAGATCTCCCATTTCCATACCAGGAAACAAGCTAGTCACCTAATAAGTGCTTTAAATTCAAACGACATTAAAAACAATCAGCCTTCATCCGTTGCATCGAAAAACTGACCATTTGTAAGGCTGATGAGCTATTAAGGTTGTCAGATGGGTTTTCAGAGCTGAGAAGTCGGCATTATTCTCAGAGGGCATTATTCTTCTTCTCTACCTGTTGCATGTCAGTTCTGATGGTGACTCATGAAGATGCTCACTCTAGTAATGAGAATTTCTTCGTTGAAACTATTCGTTGAAATCATTTCACAGTGCAGAGAAAGCTTGTTGCTTTGGCAGAAATCCAAAGTGCACCCAAGCTGCATGGGTTTGGGGAGTCATCAGGTTCTCTGTCCCATTACGCTGACACGAAGACTCAGTCCAGGACTTCTAGCCTGCTTGGTGCTGGGGGACGGGTCTCTCGCTGGTGTTCTCCTTCCTCAGCTCCCTCCCTGTTCTGCGTGGCTATGGAAAGGTCATGAATGACTCTGCCCCAGAGAGCAGCAGTCCGGAAACTTCTCAAACACACAGCAGGACAGGACAGGGTGGAGGTGGCCGTGGAGGGTCGGTCTGCTGGCACCAGGAGCTTGTGGACACGACCCAGTCTTGCCTCGGTGGCCAGGGGTCTCTTTTCAGTTGGTGTTTTTGGGCCAAGGACCTCATTTGGAAGAATTTTCCTTTTCTCTTGTAGACAAGGCCTGGCCAGGCAAGTCCATCGTGAACTCTGAATCATGCTGCTCTAGGTAGAACTCCAAAAGGCACATTTTATGTGATCTGTGTTTTCTCTCTATGAGATTTGTCAGGCCCAATGGCACACTGAAAATGTTAATCAACATCGTTTGCTACTCCAGTTATGGAAGATTAGGTTGAAATCTTGTCTCTGTGAAAAGCAGCTTTGCAATTTTAACGGAAATACAATATTCATTTCTGAAAGTTACTGCCAAAGAGTGTCCTATGTGTGGAAGCAGGCTGCAGTGCGTGGAGACCCAGCTCCGCGAGCTGGCCACCGGGCATTCGGACCGTCGGTTTGTCACCGGCCTTCTGCTTTCCTCGCCCTGCCCTAGGCTGGGGCTATGTGTTGGTGCACGGGATAAATGAACAATTTTAAATGCCTCACAATTCCCCGCAGAGGGAGAGGAAAGGGACAGGAAAGGCAGGTGAGACAGAAGGAGCCGAGGAGGAGCAGCTGGGTCTGAGAGGTGGTCTGATCCATAGCCCTTCCTGGTTTCTAGAGTCTGCTAACACAGAAAAGTCATTATTCTGATGGATTGAAAATCAAGTGACTTCAAAGTGTAAATTAAAATCTCCACTCTTAGGCAACTAATTTAACCCTTAAAGTGCTACGGACATCTCGGTGTGCCAAGATCACGTGTCTCCGTGCACTGATGGAGGGGACTCTGTGAGAAGATTTGCCTCCAGACGTGGCTGGAAGCCTCTGCTGCTGGAGAATTCAGGGAGGGCCCCTCCTATCTCAGCTCCTCAGTTCCCTGGCCTGGAGAACCGGGATACCCACCCATGCCCTGCAGCCACAGGCTTCTGCAGAGAGCTGGACAAAGCATGCCCCTGTGGGACCCCACGTGAGGCCAGTGAAGCCGGAGGCCAGAGGGCATGGTTGCTTTTTCTGGATAAGAAAACTGAAGCTCAGAAAGTGTAATTGACTTGCAGAAGCCCAGGTGGCTAGAGGGGTGAAGGGTCTGGATCGAGGGTTTCTGTGTCCTTCCCCTCATCTCACAGGGCAGATGCCTGGCCCAGCTACTCCCCAGGCTCTCAGGCCACCTCAGTCCTCAGCCTCTTCAGGGCCTGGCACAATGAGGATGGCTTAAATAAGTATGTGTTGAAAAAATCCTAGTGAAAGAAGTGAAGAGTTTGCAAGTATAAGATGCCACTAGCATGGACAAGAGAGCTCAGGATTTAAACCAAAATAGTTATCACTGATAGTAAGAGGTGACCATCCAAGCCAAAGCCACAGCAGAGATCATCGCTGAGACATGAAGTTCGGAAACACCACACGGATTCTGGAGGAGGCGCATTGTATGAACTGCATTATTTGTAGAGACAATGGAGCAGCAAGCATCGTACTTGACGGGGAACTGATCAAGGTGATGCTGGTGCAGCTGCATGAAGGTGGAGCTAACGTAACTGGGGAAGTGGAGGTCTAATCTTTTGTAAAAGAGGCTGCCCGAAGAAGCCTGGGACTGGTCTGGCTTGGAATCTACATGAACGGGAAACAGAAGGGAGGAGATTTCTGGATGTCTCCATCACTATCTCGGAGAGTGATGTTCTGAACCCCAATCATGCACCAGGGCATGAAAAGTGCCTCCGTTTCCATCATGTTCTCACCCTCACACACATGTCATCCAAAGAAAAGGTAGAACTGAAGCCCAGAATTTAAGGCAGTTTGAAAAATAAAGAAATGACAGAGAATAAGACGACCAAAATATGCCTGCTAGGAAAATGGTTTAGAATTTGGAAAGTGGTGAGGACAGAGAGAAGGCAGTGGTGTGGACTAGATCAGCCACGGGCTTGGGGGCCGACTGATATTTTTATTTGATGATTTTCAACCTGATCTATAAGTCTGAGTATTTTAAAATTGTACCATAAGGCAAAGACATATTAGAAAAATGGAATTCTTTTATCTTTTATGAAATATTTTGATCTTGGTTGTTGGAATTTCAAGTACAAGAAGTTTTATTTCATTCCTTGCTGGAAGTGGGATAAATTTTACTTTGTTAATTATCTTTGTCCTTTTTTTTCTGACATGCCCTCCCTCCTCCACAGAGTCTCAGAACTCCAGGCCATTCACGAGCTGGTTCTTACCTGTCTTTTCTGGGAGTTAATTCTTTTCTGTAATAAATGCTTATACAGCTTATTCTGGGCACCAGGTGTTATTCTGAACACCTTACAAACATGAGCCCATTTAATTTTATAATCATGACCTCTCAGGTAGGGGCCAGCATGATCCTCTCTGTGTAGATGGGGAAACCAGAGAGGTTAAGCAACTTGCTGAAGATCACACAGCCTGTGGGTGGCCAAGCCAGGGAGTGAAGCCAGCAGTCTGGCTTTGAAGGCTGTGCTCGTAATCACTGCCCCAGCTCCTGCCTCCTGCCTTGGCCTTTGCAGAGGGGTCATAGAAGTCACAGGCACTGCTGACGGGTGGAGAGAGGGTCCGCTCTCCAGGGTCACGGCCTCACAGCATGTTTTGAGACACTCCCAGGTTTTCAAGTGTTCCCAGGCCTTTGAGGAATCTTTATCAATGCAATTTAAATATTTGGACTATATTTTAAAATATATACATTTTTAAAGAAAATAGTGGATCTCAAATGTAATAAAACTAAAAACAAATATTAAACTATTTTTATTTTACCTAAAAACTTACTCCATTTGATATTCCTGGGAATTAAAAGCTAAACGCAGACATTTTTCAATGACAAAATCTCTTGTCATGATATGAGAAAAAACATGTGAAATACTCAGAGAGATGCCAGTGCCTCCGAGGCTGTGTGTGGAGATGCCACAAGTCACCACCATGTTATCTGATAGGAAGAGCCGACGGAACCCGAACTCAGTCAGGCACATGGCATCCTAATTGGTGCAGCTGTCTCCCCGAAATGCCAGCATTAATAAGAATGACTGAGATTTCTGCTTCAATTAAATTCACTGATGATTATTTCCGTGTCTGGCAGGCATCAGGCACCATTCTGGGTGCCCCAATCCCAGACTCAGGGTGCTGGCTCTCAGAGAACTCTGACCCTCACCTGTGAGATTCTGCTGAAAACATGACATATTTAACGCAAAACAAACAAAAGATTAAAAACAGAAAATTCAACAAATAGGTTTTGACTTCCTGAGAGTAGAAAAGATCTAAAGAGTAAGAATATACTCAAAGCTATTTGCCTGAAAATTCGGCACCTGATGAGTTCTGAGGCTCAGTGTCTTCCATCTAATAACCACCACCCAGATGGAGAGGGGTGGAGAGGGATGGTCAAAGATACCAGACTATGAGGGATGGTCAAAGAGACCGGACTCTATGAGGGATGGTCAAAGATACGGACCTCTATGGGACAGGGCACAAAGGAAGTGACAGGAAATCTACAGTCGGGGGAAGGACGGTGAGAGGGTGAGGAGAGGGCGGCCGGGACACGGATCCAGGGGTGCACGCTGGCCTGAGGTGAATGCCCGTGTTTTTCAGCCACCCAATGTTCTTCTCCTTTCCCTCCACAAACGACCCAGGTGTGGAAAACAGGAAATCCTCTTTTTTTTCCCAAGATGAGTTTTAAATGTGGGAGGTGAATATGAGTTTAAAAGGAAAGATCCAAGTCATTTCTCCACAAGAAGCCTCAGGCTCCCTGTCTGTGAAGTGGGCGCAGAAGGTCACCTGCTTTGTGAAGACAAGCTAACGTAACGGGGAAAAGTGCTGTGTTTTCCTTATTTTATTAAGTGTTTTCACATTGGTTAAGATTGTCAAACTCTGCTGACTTCCTTTAGCACTGGCCAGACTTATTTCTCCGCTGCACCCTGGGCCCCTCTCCTCTGCGTGGGGAGGGCTGTGGACGGGCCACGTGGGCTCAGGGAATGGCGGGGGGGCAGCCAGGCGTACCTGATGGGCAACGACATGGCTTCCACCGACCTCTGGTTCAGCGGCTGGTCCAGATGTCCTTCCTCCATCACCTGCTCCCCCGTCCGAGGCCCTGCTGCAGGTGATGACGTGGTCTGCCCCGTGCTGTGCCGTCTGTCACCTCCATGTGACGCTGCAACCTGATCCAACCTGCAGGCAACTCCAGCAGCTAGTCCCACGGCTGTCCTCATTGAAAGGTGACCTGCTGGCCTCAGCCGTACTCCTGCCCCATTTCCACCGAGGGCAACGGGATTTTCAGGCTCCCGTGAACTTCCGACAATCTTGCTAGCTCCTCTCCTCGCTAGGGAAGAGGCCAGAGCTCGGACAGGCAGCCTCCTTTCCAGGTCACCCGGCGGCCCGTCTGCTGGCCCATCTGTGGTCCTCCCTCCAGAATCCTTGCGTCCCTCACAGGGCTGTTTGGTGCAGATAAGTATATGCTCATTTATTCATTAGCTTTTTTACTTAAAGGCCTGGATTTTAAACAATGGGCAGCACATGCTGAGGGGCGGCATCAAGGAGAGGCTCAGATCTGGAGGCTTCCACGTTCCGGCGCAGGCGGAAGATACTGACTGAGCACAGAGCCACCGGAGTCAGTGTGATCGCTGCAGGGAGAGGTCGCGGTGGCTGGGCTGACACGTCCAAGGTCACACCCCGAGGTGGGAAACTGGACCCTCCGTGAGTCGCACGTTGTGCTGGTGTTGGGCCTGGGTGAACACGGTGGATTTCAGAAAACGGGGAGGCCAAGGAAGGCCATTTCAAGGGAGTGTGCCTGCCTCGCCAAGGGCCAAGAGGGAAGGGCGTGATGTGGTCCTTGTACCGAGAAATATGCATACATTTTAAATGGTTGTTTTAAGAAAATAGAACTACACATTTTCAGATTTCTTACGCTGTCTTCAAGCCTTGCAGTGAAATACTTTGCACAGCTCTGAATGTGTCCCATCCTTCCTGTTCAAGGTAGAATCAAAGCAGTTCTCTCAGGAGAAGGCGAGTGCCTCAGTTTCCCTCCTGGCCTCACTACTGTTCTGTCTCTGTCCCCAAGCACCAGGCCAGGTGGCAATCAGATTTTACTCAGGATGGATGTCTGGGGAGCGGCGAGCAGAAGCAGATCTGTTTGATAATCAGATTATTGCCAGGAAAGAAATCTCCTCTAGAAGACCTTCATTCTGGTTCTTTCTTGACCTAGTGGGGCCACGCCTAAGCCTCTGCCTTCTTTGTTGAAGGGTCCAGCCAGGAAGAATGAACTTGCTGCTCCCTCCCCCACCTCAGGGCTCTGCAGTCTTAGGGCAGTCGTGCAGGTGAACTTCTCTGCCCTTCAAAGTGGGGCCCTATCTCTCTGTTCATGTGTTACAGGAAAAACACATTATTTAATCTTATTTAAATAATCCCCAATAGTTATATCTTAACAAAGATGTGCACTTTGGATTTCTGAAGTACAGTTCTGTCCAGGTGCACCTCTGCGGTGAGGTTTGAGGGCTGGAGCGATATTGAATGTCTCTTCGGCCACCTGATTCCCAGGGTATTTTCAGTGATGTGCGGGGGAACGCTGCACTCTCAGGTCAGCAGGACATTTGGAGAAGAAATCTTTGTGAAGGAATTTCCAAATTTTGTAGTTATTTTAATTCCCAGAAAATAATCGGATTCTGTGGGCCCCTCTTGCTGGGTGTAGAAACAGACTCAGGGTTTGGGCCTGAGCCCCAGAGTCTGGGAGAGTGAGAAGGGGTGGGTCTTGGCATCCTCATCAACACGCGCTGCCTGGTGATGCATCCATGCGTGACCTTCGTGCCATCCGTGCCCAGCACTCCGCGTCCAGCCTGGTACAGGCCCCCAGAGCACCCACACACACGCGTGACATTCCTCTCCTCCACATCTCCACGCAGCTCCTGCTGACCCTGACCCACCTGTCCATCTGGGGCTCCTGAGCCCACACCCACTGCTCACCCCAGCAACCTTTCCCCATGGCCGGTGGCCAGAGCGGGCCTCTGGGTGACTCTCCTGGATGCTCTCTGCCCCACACCGAGTTCCCCCAGCTGACCCTACATGTGCCGCCATCGAAACCTCAGCACCTGCTGCCTCCCACCCCAGCCCTGCACCCCACTGCCAGAGCTCCGGACTGGCCTCTAACTGCAAGGCATCCGGGGAGATTTGAGAAGTAGCATCTCACTCAGGACAGAACTAAAGTCCTGCCAAGACCAGTGGCCTCAGGTGATCTGACTCCTGTGCTGCTCTGCTCTTCTAGAACTTTCTCCCTGCCCCTCCTCTGCTGGCATCCTGGTGTCTTCTAAGCATGCTGGGACTGTGTGTCCGCCATCTCCCCAAATATCAGACCAAGGGAGGACAGAGACCCGGCTTGTTCTCCCAGCCGGAGACTCAAGCTGAGTCTCCTTAGGACCAGGGTCCCGCGGGAGGATCACAGCTCAGAGAGCGCCAAACAGTCGGTCCCTGGTTCTATAGGATACATTATACCCCTGCAGCAGAAAAACACACTCCGCAAAGCCCTTCAGCGTCTAAGCTCTGCCTATCGTCATCGCAGCTCTGGGGAGACCTCCGTGGTTCCAGCTGCACAGGTGAGGAAGGAGCCCGCATGGAGAACACAGGCTTCAGAACGCCCAGATTCCTGGTGCTGGAGACTTTTATCACTTGACTATGATGGAAGCTGCAAAAACACATTTTCCCTGAAATATGAGGCAGTGATTAAAAATAAGATTATATGACTTACATGCTAAGCAGAAAAGCAGGTTTCAATCACACAGTGACTGCACAAAAACGCAAACATATCTGTGAGAGTGGTGAGATCATACATAGTTTTTCTTTTTTCCAGTTCTTTTCTTTCTCAATTTTTTGAGCTTATATTAGGTTTACATCCAAAAAATCATTTAAAAACTTCCTTGCTCGACTGATGTTTTCTCCCCTTCGCTAGAGGATGCATTTGTGCCAGAAGCAGGTGCTTTTATATATCAGGTGGATTTTGTATCCTTGTTCAGTGAGCTTGCATGATGAACGCCGTCAGCACTTGGCCAAAGGAGAGGGACATGAACGGTGAGAGCTGAGGAACGGGACCTGGCCGCTCGCACGCCTGTGCTGGGACAGGCAGGGGCTCCAGGCACGGCCATGGCTGTGGGCAGTTCTGCTGAACTCTGCTCGCTCTCATTGGCTCTGAGACCAACAATTGCCTAAAATAGGTCACCTGTTTGTATCCTAAATCGTAAAAAAATAATCCATGATAATGACACCTTCCAAATTTGACACGAAAACTAATTGGGACCAGGGAAGGGCTGGGGTCCCCCTCCGTGGAGTAAGCTCTTCTCTGCAGGTAGTGCTAATTAATGCATCAGCAAGCTTGGGAGATAAATATCGAAGACACAGGTGGAAACAGGCTTCCGACAACTTGAAGGCCCCAATTATTAGCGATTTATGTGTTAATTATATTGGGTTTATTTAGTCACTGAAGGAGGTGGCCTACAGACCTCTTTGATAACACCTGATTAACTAAATTTGAATTTCTGCCCATGCTTGAAAGTAATCCAGTTGCATGGTTTTTCACAATAGCAGAACTGAGTCTTTCCACTAACTTCTATTGAGTGCTGCCCCAACGCTGGTCCCAAAGAGTGAGGTTTGCACTCATTTCACTGTGCAACGTGCAGGTATTCCATTCTGAAAATGGTAACACTGACATTTACGTCACATTTAGTTTTAATCTGTCTACAAACTGCATTAAACAAAAAAAGATACCAGTATATTAATAAAAAATTATTAACCTATTTGTCAATGGCTTAATAGTATAAGCCAGATGCTTAAAAAATATGAACTGTTCAGCTTCAGAAATGAAATATTCCCACAGGTTTGTTAGAATGTAATTCTAATTAGAATTAGGACAATTTCTATTGTTCTTTGTGTAGTAAAAACCACACAAAGAACAATGTAAAATAAGTGTAAGGTTCTCTTGGGCACTGCCCAGTGTGTATACCTGCTTAGTGTATGTGGACATTTTGGTTTGAATTAATGAAGATGAAATATCATCAAGAATGCACTTCCTCAGCCACGGCAGCCTCATTCCAGCAGCTTGTGACTTTCGGGTGGGACAGCACAGAACAGGCAACTTCATCCCAGAAGGCTCCATCAGGTATTTCAGGCTCTCATTTCCCTAACCAAGTCACATTTTATTCTGATTATTAGAAAGCTTTTTCTTAAAAACATCAGGTAGGTGTGGGATGTCCAACTTCTTTAAATTCTTATACTATTCTCAATTTCTCTTTGGAGGCAGATGAGATGTCTCCATCTCTCATTCATGAATAGAAACATGTAATCACCTGTAGAACCTAGCGACTTTAAGAATGTCATTAAATGGAATTCACTAGTGCCAGAAACCTCTTTCTGTAAAAATGCAACAATAGAATATAACAGAAGAGAAGAGAAGAGAAGAGAAGAGAAGAGAAGAGAAGAGAAGAGAAGAGAAGAGAAGAGAAGAGAAGGGAAGAGAAGTAATTTCCCTGAGTCATCACCCTGGAAGGCCACAGATCACATGTAAGAGAGAGCACAGCGACAGGTTGAAATTGCAGACGTGACTGTGAGCTTTCCTGCTTCCCAGGCCCCTGTGCACTCAATGGCCCTTGAGTTCCTTCAAAGCCTTTCACTCAAGAAAGGGCCTGGGAGAGAATGAGTCTCTCTCCTGGAAACCCCAAATCCTTGTCAGTCATTTCCCAAAGGGAGCATCGACTTTATTTCCAATTTCATTCATTTTGCTCCAGGGAATTACAAATTAGCGAAGTGTTTACTACATTAAAACCTCAGAGGCACAATTAAAGGACATAACCTCCTCATTCTGACTATACTCTCCCATCACAGAGTACTGGCTTCTCATCCTGCTGGCTGCCCGAAGTCAGATGTGGGGGCCCATGAAGTCTAAGAAAGCTCACTTCTCAGAGTCACTCCAGAGGAGCCCAGAATTCCCTCAAGTTGGAAGAGGTCAAATTTAATTAGACGTGAAATATGAAGAGACCTCAGACAATGTAACACGTCTCATGAAAGGAAATGTGTCCATCTTTGAAACCTAGACCAAAAAATAACAAAAAATGTGTGTGTAAAATAATAATATATGTTTATAGTTTAGTAATATATGTGTATATATATTTTAAATAACTTTAAAACTTCAGTACTTAAAATTATAAGGACAATAAATTCTTCTTTCTGTTCATATGTGACAGAAATACTGTACATATTAAAAAGTCATCCAGAAGTTAAAAAATCAATGTATTTAAAAATTTTTGAAATAGATTGTATAAGATGCATTATTTTACATTTGATTTGATGACAAATGATTTTTGTTTGAAAGTATGCAATACAATTCAATAGTTTCTGATGTTTGTATTAAATGTTTCATATTCTTAAAATGAAAGAATGGAATGCTAAGAAATATTTCATTAAAAATCTTCCTCATGATTTTCTTCTGAATTTAAAATGTTCCAAAATTTGACACAAAAAACCCAAAAACCTCACAAAGCCAGCTTTGGTGAGCAGTTAGAAATTTACCTTAATTGCCTGAGAGATTCGAGCTCCCTATCTCTGAGTTCAACCAAGCCACCATCCTTGAAAACAGCCTTTTAAATGGCTTAAGGCAAACAGATCAATTTGGTCAAGAAGCCGGTAAATATGGCAAATTAAAGATAAAATAAAATGTCCATAGAAGCCACCCTCTCTTTAGCAAACAGTATGCTGATTCTGCCAAAGTGTGAGGCTGCAAAGGTAAAACCATTCTCGAACTGAGCAATGAATGAGGTAAGGTAAGATGGAGAAAGCTTTTTTTGTTTTTATTTTTTGAGACGGAGTCTCACTCTGTCACCCAGGCCGGAGTGCAGTGGCACGATCTCGGCTCACTGCAACCTCTGTCTCCTGGGTTCCCGTGATTCTTGTGCCTCAGCCTCTTGAGTAGCTAGAAAACTTTTAAATGAGACTTGAATTATTTTCTTAACTGACTGTAGATTGGGCAGTCAGGTCTACACGCAGCATGTTTCATTCAGTTTTCAGAAGAATGAATGATGAAATATAAATGAAAAATGGAAAAGTTTCATTTTGTGGGGATTTTTGGACATGGTTGTTGTCAATTGTAACAGGTATTGAATGTCAGGTGTGTGCTACCAGCACCGTCCCGCTTCACAGGGAAGGAAACTGAGGCACAGGGAGATTGACAGTGCTCCCCAGTGACTGGAAAACCCATGCTCTGTGTTTTCTTTTGCACAGAGAACCTCTCCATGAAAAGCAGAGCACCTTGGCCACCGGCCTCAGATCCTGCCACCCCTTGCCTCCTTGTATTACTTAAGTCTGAGATTTTACCCAGTGAATTTCAATATTTTCTTCATCAAAACCGTGACAATGGCGAGGCATAAACAGACCTACACTACGTTTCAAATATAGCTGGAGAACTTTAGGAACGTTTCATCAAGCCGTTTAAAAAGCTAAACACTGAAGATTCTCAACGTGGTTGTTGTTTTGTTTTTGGCTGGCCTGTGCGTCAGTATAGTTAGTTAAAATAAGTAAGATTCAGCCCAAACCCCAATGCCTGGGTCCCTCCCTTAATAATCCAGGTCTCAGGCTTCCTGTGAGAGGAGGAGGAGGCAGGAAGAAAGATTTGCAGCAGGGACCCTCCCCACTTATAGCCCCTTCCACTGGGCCAGGGAGGCTCCTGCTGCTGGGCTCGCCCTGACGGTGGACTTGAGAAATGGAAGGAAAGACCGAGGCGCTTCTGGCTCATCCTCAACAAGAAACTCCGTGAACCAAGACCTGAGTGGTTTATTGTTGGTTTGCCGGTTCGTGTGTGTGTGTGTGTGTGTGTGTGCGCGCGCGCGTGTGTGTGTGTGTGTGTGTGTGTGTCTGGAGTCATTCTGAAACATTCTTGTTTTAGAAGCTTTACTTATTATGCTTAATTGTATTTCCTATATTTTAATTTCTCCTACTCATTATGATAAAATACAACTCCAATAGGCTGTATTTTGTAGGATATTTTCTGTAAATGCCATAGTGCAAACTTTATAAACCATTTACAGATGTGAAAATATAAATGGTAGAACTGGGTCCCTGGAGGAGCAAGTTCAAAATGCGTTTAGCTGATTGTGAGGAGTGGGCGTGTCAGCGTTCCACCAGGGATGTGGCACAGTGCTGGGGAGGTGGCCACCGCCGGTGGGTCCCAGCTCAGCTCCCTGTGCGGGTCACAGGGAAACTGCACGAGGCCAAGTGTGGAAACAAAAATAAATTGTGTGTGTGTGTGTGCATGTGAAGGGCTGTAGTCATCACTAAATGTAAACCCTTAATTCTCAATCACAAAGCAGCGCCCTGAAGGTGATGTTATTAATGACCGAGGAGCAAGCGTGAAGCGTGGGAAAGCTTCTGAGTCAGGCTTTGTCCTGATTTTGAGGAGCAAGCGTGAAGCGTGGGAAAGCTTCTGAGTCGGGCTCTGTCCTTGCAGTTGATAGTCTGTGCATTTCCACTGAGCAGTCCAACCACCCGTTCCTCAGTTCTCACATCCGTGAAATGGGTCTAAGCACCTCTTCCCCCTTTTCCTCACGAAGACGACAGTCTGTGCAGAAGCATTTTGTCCACTGTCGGGCACCCCACAAGCCTGCAGCGTTTCAGCACAAGCAGGGACCACCACAGATCTGGGGAAGGCTCTGGGGCAGGCACGCAATCCCCGTGGCCTGGGCGGCGCTTGCTGGAGTCCCAGCGGACCCTGTGCGCCGGAGGGACCCGCACTGAGAAACCCCAGGCCATCGCTTCTTCTCCCCGAGACATTCCCACTCACGCACATCGCTGGTCACGTGCACCCAGGTGCTCTCGGGGGAGCCAAGTCAGCTGCTGAATGGTTCGATCTTTTATAACAGAAAGAAGGGTGCTACAAGAGCAATCTTGGAAGTGGGAGATCACACAGCTCCCCTCCCAATGTGGAGGCTGAAATCACACAACTTTCGGTCCTAAAAGAGCTGAATTTACACAGAGGTCAGCTCATTCCCCTGATAAGGAAATACGGCCTCCTGTTAAAGAAACTAGACCCCAGCCGAGGCCAGTTGTAATTCACAGAGTTCTGTGATTGACTATTGTAAACTGTGAAAGCAAAAGATTACCGAAATGAGGATTATTCCTAAGAACTTGGTGAGCAGTCAAAGCGGACGACCCTCCTGCACCCTAACAATGGAAGCTGTGGGGTGAGCAAAGCTCACACCTCTCCAGGAGAGCCTGGCAAATAATCTCCCTGTGCCTGTTATGTTTACAGCAGAGAATCCAAGCCCCAGGATGGGCTAGAAATAAGGAGCCTTAGCAAAAAGCAACATCTTGACCTACGTTCAAAATGCTAATTCTTTGACTTATGACGTATTTTAAAATGCATGTAACCAGGTTAAAAAGATGTGTTAGATGTGGCTAAAATTTCTGCATGCTCAAGCTGAAAAATGCCTAGGATACGAGCTTAGAGATTACAGAGCGTACGCGACCGTTGCGAAGGCCGAGGGACCAAAAGTACAACCCGCTCACTGCCGGGATGACTCAGGCCAAGCTCAGACTCCAGGAAAACCAACAAGTAGCCCAAGGTTCTTTTTCCTACAAGGAGTTACATAATGTCGGGACTCACGGTATTATAAGATAAAGGCGAGGATAGTAAGGAGGAGTCTTAATTTGGCCAACCAAAGCATAAATGGAAGCCGATTCGTGGGCTCCTCTTCAGAGCCACTTTCCTGTGATCGAAATCAGTTTGTATTTGGCTTACTTTGGTTATACCTACACCATGCCCATGTCTACAATGGCACACACATCTGGAAGCAGAAAAAAGTAATTCCTGGCTGGGAGAATACGGTTCCTTAAGACAATGAAAAAGAAAAAGAAAAGGCTGACCAGCTGCGATAGGTTTTGCAAGCTCTTTCCTGCTGTTTGTTTCAGGGAATCCTAGCAAATGAAATGTCACGAGAAGAAACCTTACAGGGAATCAGAGCTCATGGTGGGCAGAGTTCTCATCCCCCAAAAACTCTAATCTGCACAAATGTATTCTTTTTTGTTTTTTGGCCTGTGATCTCAGTGAATGTCACAGCCAGGCAGGGCTCACGGCGACCCTGGGAGGTCGGCTCCTAGAAAGGGCATACAAGGTGACGGTGAATTCCACCTTGAAGCATCGATGCACAAAAGTCTGCCAGGCACAGAGGCTTTCGGTCCCAACCTGGGGGCTTCCTTCCTGACGTCTGAGCCTCTGAACTATGTCTTCAACACCAGATAGGCTACAGAGCAAAGAAAGCAACAGTCCCAGAGTTGGAATAAGATTCAGGTGCACATTAAATTTTAATCCAGTTTCAGTTTACATGTTACACATAATTGGACATGAGGTTATGAATTTTCTTTTCGAAACGTCCCATGTTTGCTGCTCTGGGTAAGAACCAGGCAAAGTATTATCTCAGGAAGTTTAAGAGCTTAGAGGATCCAAGAGCGAGAGTTTATCTGGAAAATTTGCTTTGTCCATGATCAAGAATGTCCTGTTAAAGGCCAAATATCACAATTCAGCATTGGAAGTGACAAGAAGAAAATTTCCAGAAAGTTCCATTTGTTAGCTGACACGTAGAGAAGAGTTTCAGAGGTAATTGGGGCCCACTTTCTACCATGTGTTTATGAATGATGAGAGGTTGTGGCAGGATACAGTGAATGGTTTAACGTCATGCTGTTAATCAGGGATGCTGCTGCTGCAGGACAAATTGACCAAACCCTTGAAAATATACACAAAGAATATTAAAAAGGACTCATGCGCGAATTATTCTAAAGAAAGTTGTTGCAAGTCATGAGGGGCTCAGTCCGTGTTCCTGGGCTTGAGAAACCCACCCAACAGATCTTGCTGACCCAGATCCAACAGGTAACAGATAAAGGGTGTCACCAATTACAAGGTTAAAGAAAAGAAATTATAACCTATGGTTATACCATCAAGTAAAATTTGGTCATTGAAACATTAGTGTTTTTACAGAAGATGCTTGATTGAAATTCTTAGTTTTGAAGATCCATTCATAGAAAAGGACCATTTAAGAAAATCAGTCAAGTTCAGATTTCCCAGAAAGGCTCTATCAGAATAGGATTTACTTTTTGCAAAGATAAGTTTAGACACGAGTGTGGCTTTTTGAGCAACCACAATTAGGAAAAGGCCATCCACCTCCTGGAAGATACAGTCTCCCCTCCAAGACAAGGCAGGAAGGAGGGGCTGCCCATGCCCACCCTGCCCTGGAAGGCACGAAGAGCTAACCGGCTCCCTTGGAAAATGCTAAAGGTGGGGACCATCACACCGTCTTGCAAGATGAAGTAAGAGAAGAAGAAAGTGCTGATGCTGGAGAAACAGCAAGCTGGCCCGGAATTTCAAATCAACATAAGCCGCCAAGCCCAACGTGAAGGGATGCAAGCCAAAGAGAACGAATCCCTGCAGTCTCTGACCAGTTAGAGGCAACACTAGGAGCAACTTTTACAGAGGCTGTTTTCCTGTCTACAGCTGGCCTGTTGGAACTGGAGATGTGCCAATCTTTTGCAAAGTGTCCCTCATCAAGAAATTCAAAGGAATGTTGCCATGTTCTGATGTATTGGCCAAGTTCCCAGGGGAGTTAGTCATGTTTTGACCATGAGGGAAATGTGGTTTCCAGCCATACAAAAGATGCCTGAACAAAGCGGGTTGAATTGCTCTTGCTAATGCTGTCGTTTTGAGATCCTAAAGCTACTTTGTCCATGAGGAACTGTTTTGGATGAGGCTACAGACTTTACAGCCGTTAGGTAAGAGGAAGCCCTCCAGGCGTTTACATTCCATGAAGAAAGTTCCAAGGGTCTTGTAGCGAAAGAGCTAGTTCAGGAAGTCACTGAACATAAACAGGTGATCTATGGCCCTAGGGCCTTGGACAGGGATCCTGTAAAAGATGACATGGGTGTGAAACAGAAGCCTACACTTTGCAATAGTCCTGGTCTATCGTCAGGGGTCTGGGAGGTGGGGAGGGATGACTGGGAAAGAGATCAAATGTGGGTTGAAAAGCAGCATTCTCTTTGCGTGGATAACAATGCTTTTTCCAAACAAAAGGAAAACCAAGCAATTTGACATAATGATATGGCATGTCCAATAATTTAAAGCGATTATCTGGGGACTCTTGGCTCTTATCGCACTGTGAGCATCTCCCAGGTCTTGCCCTCTTTCCCTGTGTGCACCTGCACCTATGCTGTCCCTGGAGTGCGGAGGCTTTGAGACTCCCTCCGTGACTTCTACCCGCTTCTTCCGAACCTGTCTGGCCCTGCATCTAGAGATGTCTAGACGAAGGAGGGAAATCTCAGTGTGGCAGTATAAATGTAGGTGTTTCACCCTTTTGCCAGATTTATGCTTAAAAATGACAGGCATAGAGAAGAGGGAGGTAAAACTCTAGAATGAGGTGTGTCTGGCTGAATTCCACGACTCTCCGGATCCCTGAACCGCAAGCTGACACTGTCCTAAAGAGTATTCATGACTAAGACCACGGTGTATTTAAGAAAATAGCTATTATGATGGTAGATTTTGTCATGAGTGCTACTTAAGTATCCATATTGTAAATACTCCTATGAATTTATTTTAAAAATTAAATTTTGATTATTTAGTCATTTTCTAAAAATTTGAGTAACTGTAAAATTTCCCTTCCATATGCATGCATATCTGGAGAAAACACTCATGCTTTAGGAAATTCCAGATAGGAAGGATATGACATGAACAAGCTGGAGGTATGTCAGGGGAAAAGGCAGAATGGGTTGTGTGGAAAAGTGGCTGAAATTCCGAGGACTCAATCACGTTTCTATATCAAGGCACTGGGGTGCACAGGCCATGTTTTTTAACAGACATTTTTCTTTGCAAATGACACATCATTTTTTTTTGTGAACTACTGAGTGCATGGATTTTTAAAAGAGAATTATTGTCATTAAATCTTACTTGAGTTCTTGGGAGCTGGTGGCCAGCATACTTCGAATGCTTTTGTCCGCCAGGGGGCAGCCAGATAGACTGTAAGACAGGCCGGGACAGGCAGGTCAGTCAACCGCGAAGCGCATAACTCCCGAACAAACACAACATAAAAACCAAAATTAAAGAGTTTAATGCAGAAAAGCAATGGGCAAGTGCTGTATATTGAATTTTTTTTTGCATAATTAATTCTGAATTGGTTCGAATATAAATTTAAGAAAATGTTTCTGTTAATAAGAAATTGTTTAAAAAATAAGATAAAACATTTGTGCTCTTTGGCTTCAATGCTTAAGAAGAATTTTGCAAATTTAGGTTGTTTATTTGAAGAGAAAAGACATTATACAACACATAAATTGGCATGCTTTTGAAGGTCAACATATAGCACTTAAAGGGTTGACACAGAATTCAACATTTTTACTTTGACAGCATTGTTGAGGTAAGCTGAAAACAATAAATTGAAAAGACAGAATCCACCATGAGAAAAATGAAGTCACACCTTCTGTGTGAGGCGTAATTACCAGTCACATGACCACTCCCATCACACCCTGGAGTTGGACATCTGCCACCAAACAAAAACAAAAACAGCCAAAATAGTAAGTATGTTTTAAAAAAAAAACTTTTAAAAAAGTTTCATTGTTTCCAGTTTAGCTGCAATGTCTGCAAGGGGATTTAAGCACCCTGAAGAAAAGCGGCAAAATGCACGGGTTAAATGAAAATGACGCCCCCGTCCAACAGAGCGTCACTGGGAACAGGCAAGTGCACGGTGAGCTGCTCACTCTACTGACCCGGCAATCGGAAACATTTGTACGCTGCGAATGTCGCATGCTCAAACGGCAAGGCAGATACAGATCCGGTTTTTAAAAATCAGCCAAAGAATGGGAAGATTAAGAAGATTCATAATTTCACCTCACAGCATGCTTACGTTATTAAATCCTTTTTGCTCTCCTTGCACTGAGGGTACTTGGGTTTGGGACTTGGGATGGTCACCTCCCCGGGATACCGTCTTTCTTCTAGAGCCTCCTGGAATGGGTCCAAGTCTTCTGGCTGTGGGCAAAACACAGCTTCAGAGCCACACGGATGATCACACGGCGCACAGACTGAGGGAGGCGGTTCGTGGCTCTGGGGTGGCCTCTGATCTTACACCTCTTTCTGCTGTACCTTTAAGATCCTCTTTGTCCTGATAATGCCCCTTCTGAAAATGCATATTGAGCTTTTCTTCCACTGCTCTAAACTAGAATGATGGTCACCTGTCGGTGGTCAGGGCCCTTATTCAACATTCACCTGGCCGTGCTCACCACATGGACACACACACAGTCCGGCAGCCAGAGACTACGTTTAACTTGGTCTTCCTCATTCAGCATTCAGCACACACCTGTGGGTGGGCTGCTTTATCCAACACTCGCCTGCAAGATTCAACACTGGAACTACAGTGTGTTAGGGCTAAGCTTCCCCCACCATTGGTCAGGATTTTGCAAGCACCAGCTTTAAGATTCGGGGTAATGGAGACCAATTTAGAGGAAAGTAACTGTAAATTTCCTTTTCAGTTGTGCGTTCACCTGCAGTAACGTGGATGTTTCTACAGGTGGCGATGCTCAGCAGACACATTTCCTAAGTCTAGCTACACGGGAAGGTTTGTCTTCCATGACGATCCAGGATGAAAACACTTTCTGTCATTTTATGAGGGCTTACTTTCAACTAAAATAAATTTGGAGATTCAACCACCATATGCCTTATTTGGTAGTAATGATTCAACACTGCAGGAGAAAAAAATACTTAGAAATTTAGCTTGCCACTCTGATTTGGTTCTTTTCACAACGCCTGGATACTGAAATCAATTTGAAGAATGCAGATAACAGGCTTATAAGCAGGTGCCCTCTCTGCCAATTTCTACATGGGGCTAATGTTTCTTTCTTTTTTTTTTTTTTTCTATTTCCTTGTTTCTGTAAGACACTAGTGCTTTGATGGTGGTCTCTCCATTGTACTAAAAATAAATTTCATTTTTCAGTGAATAAAGAGGATGTCATAGTTCTCAGAATCAAAGACTTTTAAGTCAGTACATAAAGAAAACATTTTTCTTTATTTCTTTTCAAAGCCTAAAGGGCATTATATCTATTTTAATAACCTGAATTTGAACACTGTAGCTACTTCAAAAATATGTTCTTGACATAGATGTTTTAGTAATATAGTCATAAACAAAGATTTAGGTGATGGTACTAGAATAATTTATTCAAGGCTAGAGTAAACTCTTTTGAATACTTTAGGTTTCTTAGAGAAGGGACACTGTCCTTAGTTTTGAAGAGCTAGTTAATTAACAGCACACAGTTAACCATTTTAGTATCTAAGACTCCTATTAAAATTCTCTACCAGCAAGGAAAATCCAGTATTGTTCCAACAGGACACCCAGAAAAATGAATCACATGCTATTTATATGTTTTCTTAAAGTAATCATTTGTAACAAAACATATTTGTTAGAAAATAAACTTTATCATTTACAAGAGTCAATAGTTTCACTCTAATCAGTGTTAGTCACAAATCTCTTCTGGGTCAACAAAAACTGTTTTCTAAGTCTCCTCAGTTAAAGGTCATATTTAAAGAGAAAATATATTTTCTCATGAGGTATGTGCAAATGGCACTTGTTTCAGCTGGGGCCCCATTTTAAAGTCTGGCAGTCAACACAGGCTCAATGAAAAGGACATACAGTAATGTCTTTGGACTCGTCCTCGTCTATCCTCCGGGGTTTCATTTTGGTGTAGTCTACGGGCAAGTCCCAGCAGTCGCCCTCGCCCAGCTGGAAACACCGGTTGTTCATCACTGCCTGCTGCTGGGGGGACATGGGCTCCAGGGGGGTCAGGATGGGGCAGCAGCTGTCCCGCGGCCTCTGCTTGTTCATGCTGAGGTCCAGGGTCCCGTTCTCATCCACCTCCATGTCAGGGTTCTGTTGGTAGAAAGACATGGTGACTGTGCTTGGCCTGGCACCTTGTAACACCACGGGTCCTTCCTCCCAGACTGCAGTCTTGCCATCAGCCAGGGGAGCGTTCAAACACGGAATTCCTCACTGCTGTTTCCTTGGCCTGAACTCCCAAGGTGAACAGTCCTGGTCTTTTGGTACATTCCTGCTATCCCATGCTTAGTTGCAAAATTGGTTGGAGAATCCAGGCACCGCTCCCACCCTCCCTCCCTCCCTCCATTTCCCTATTTATCTACTGTCTATCCTCTCTCTCTCCTTCCTTGTTGTCCTATTATATCTCTGATTTAGAGTTTGTTCAGAATAAAATTACAAAGTGTTTAGTTTTAATTTTATTACAGTTACAAATACCTAAGAGATAAAAATTTTGCGTGTATGCATGTGTGTATATACATGTATGTGCATGTATGTATGTATGTGTGTGTATAAACACACAGATATATCAGCTTAAAAATTCTCTTTTAGTTTTATTGATGCTAATAGTTCAAGAATTAGGGAGTAGGATAACAAAAGCATTAGAAGGGTGAAGGAAAGAAAGAGAAGAAACTAAAATTTACCTTGTAATATAATTTTTTTTTTTGAGGGACAGAGTCTTGCTCTGTTACCCAGGCTGGAGTGCAGTGGCACGGCCTGGGCTCACTGCAACCTTCACCTCCCAGGTTCAAGCAATTCTCCTGTCTCAGTTTCCCAAGTAGCTGGGACTACAGGTTTGCGCCACCATGCCCAGTTAATTTTTGTATTTTTTAGTAGAGGTGGGGTTTCACTATATGTTGGCCAGGCTGGTCTCAAACTCCTGACCTCAAGTGATCCGGCCGCCTCAGCCTACCAAAGTGCTGGGATTACAGGTGTGAGCCACTGGGCCTGGCTGTAATAAGAACTTTTATGATGAAAATAATTTTTCATTTTAAGAAAGGACATCTGCAGTTGCAGCTAAAAATACCTTTACTACAGTGATTACCATCTGATCGCCTCTAAATTTCAGCAAACCTGCAATTTAGTCTACTGGCTTCAACAACAACAACAACAACAACAACAACGAGGTCCAGGGTGAGGCTTTTTGGATTTTTTAAAGGATGCTTTGAAATGCATCAAGAATTCTGCAGCACTTGCCTCTCAGGGAGAAAGTGAGAAGAAGGGACACGTGGACAGAAAGTTTAAAAAAAAAAAAAAATCAAAATACCCCTAACAATCCTGCATGTTTTCCCCCAAAGAGTGACACTCTTTTGAGCAAAATTTGATTTCAGAGCTGGTCTGAAAGCTGCTGCCTCCTCAAAGGTCTAGCAGCTCTCTCCTCTCAACGCAACAGTAGAAGGAAGATGCTTGGAATGAGACCACCATCCCTGGAGCTGTTACCTTGATAAATTATACAGTATCATTCTGCCTGAACTCTCTTTGTCAAAGTGCACTCTGATTTGAAGTTCTGATATTAATTTAAGTTTCAGAATGTTGGATTTATTCTCTCAGTCTTAGTTTAATTTTAAGAAAGTGCAACAAAATTTGGAAAGGGTCTCTGCTTTTTTTTTTTTTTTTTGTGGTTGCCACAGAATCTCTTCCATGCTAACCTTGCATTTTTGCAACCTTGGTCACCATGAAAACTGCAGGCCCCTGACGCTTCTCCAATATCTAGGACTAAATATACTGATAGAAGAAAAAACATTTGCAGAACGTAAGATTACTGACCTTTCTTCATTCATACCAACTACAAGTATTTACAAGAACCACTGTCAGCGCTGTGCACTCAGGTGCATGGCCAGGCAGCGCTGCACAGTGCAGAGCCCTTTGTTTATCAGCAGAGGAGATGAACGTGTCCGCTGCTCAGCGTCTCTGAGAACACAGACCGCTCCCTGCACCGCCCGGCTCTCCCCGGCCGCCTAGTGGCCTCGGCGAGGCGGCTCTCCCAGGTCTGTGCTGCATCCTAAAGGCTCTCTCTCCCGCCCAGCAGAAGCACTGGTTCAATTGATAAGAAAATTATAAATAGACACTCTTCCTATGCCTTTCATAGCACTACAGCACCCATGCAAATGTGGAACTAACGAGTGCTGGCTGTAAATACACGGCTGATCCCTTGGTGTGAAGCCTGATTTTTACTTCCTTTGTTTCCCTGCTACCCAGGAATCCACAGGCAGATGCCTGCATTTCACTTGGCAACGGTGCTAGCAGAGCTTCCTGTCAAAGTTCAAGGGAGGTCCGCGCTGCGTTGTGCATCCTCTGTGTGGTCACTGGAGACCACAGGAGGACCACGTGCTGTTCTTTGTTTACAGAAATGCTTCTGGATCCTGGAGAGAAGGATCCATTGATGCACATTAATTTACAAGATCTGACCCTTGCCTCTGATGGAGAAGATGGATGCGCTTTGGACAACGGTGCTGTTCAGGCTGCTTTAAGGGGAGCTGCACTGATTGTTCACAGTGGCAGGAACGGTTTAGGAGATCAGGGCGTTGGCACCATAAAGCTGCCTGAAAGCGCCGTGTGTCTCGGCAGCTGGGCCCGCGGCCCGCCTCCCCCACCCGCCAGGGGCCCCACCTGCCCAGGCGCGTGTACCCGCGTGGCGCACAGGTCCTGCGGCTTGGTGCTCAGGTTCTGCGGCATCTCGCGGCAGCGCGTGGACAGGTTGAGGATGGCGGTGGCCGCCATGTGGGCCGCCTCCATGTCGTGCGTGTAGTCGAAGCTGCTCTTGCTGCAGGTGCTGCTGGCGCTGCTGCCCCCGCCGCAGCTCAGGTTGCTGCTGCTGCTGGGCGCGTAGCTGCTGGTGCTGCTGCTGCTGGGGCTGGGGTCCTTGCAGTACCGCTTCGCTGGGGAGACAGGGACAGGGATGACTCAGGCCCCGGCCGCAGGGCACACGGCAGACAGCACATGGCAGGGCCTGCCCGCCCCGGCCTTAGCCACACACAGCCGCGTGGGACGGCCCTCAGGGTGCCGGGGCTTTGGTGTAAAGAAAACAAACAACAGGCAAACGAAAACAAAACAAAACCCTCTGGCTCCTTTCCTTTTTTTCTACTTTTTCCCCTTTTTCTTATTTTTTTTTTTTTGCCCTGGAGGAGCATTCATCACCTGTTGGAAAGGCTGCACCTCGCACCCAGCACAGACAGTTACCTGGTCCCTGGAAAGACGGACACAGGGCTGGCTAGCTTTCAGGAACTACAGGGTGCAGGCAAGTGACTGGGAATTCCAGCCCAAACCCCTGTGGAGGCCCTAAGAGTGGGTGGGGCTCCTCCCCCGCACATGAGGGCTCACGAGCACTTTTGGTGACCCGACCTGGATCCAGTCTCTCATCTGTCAAGAGGTGGTCTGTTCCTTTGAGCCAGAGGGGCTGTGGCAGCCTCCTGGGGCCCGGGTCCTCTGTGCAGGTGACCAGGATTCAAGGGGACCTGGGGGCCACCTGCTGGGCCTGTGGGGACCACGTACTTTGGGAAGTGGATTTCTGGCTGGGCCTGCAGACCAGACAGGGTGAGTCCAACATTCTTTTTTTCTAGAATGCTGATACCGGCCATGGGAGTGAAAGGGGGAAATGCACGTAGAGAATACGCTCAGGATAAATGTCGGAACACCTGAGTGGCCACTCGGTGGCGGGCAGACATGTGGGGCACGTGTGCAGCTGCCCCTTTCATAGCCACGGCCCCTCTGTTCCCTGCACTGACCCTCACTGACACGATTCCCACTGCCCGGTAATCCTTTCTGAGCCACCACACTCACTAACAGCCAAGCCGGCACTGAGGGGCAAGGGTTACTTCTTAGAGCTGTTAAAAATCTCCTTTATACATGAAAATGTTTCAGTCCAGGATTTATCTGATGGGTCCTTCTTTATTAATTGTTATCCCTGCCAGTTAATGTCACAGGACATCATTTGTGCATGGCCAGACATTTCACTTGGAATCCAGCAGAGTGAAGAGTTACTCAGGGGTGGACCTGGTCTCTCTCATGTCCTAAATCCCTCTGTCAGTGAGTCCCTCCCTTTAGGAAGCAACTTCTTCCCCAAGACATTCCTGCCTGCTTCCCTGGGAGCAGCATGAGTGCAGCTGGAAGAACTTGGTGATAGGCTAGAGACATTCCAGCCCGGGTTCTCCTGGTGCTTAGGGCTGCCCTACTCCTAATCGGCAAAGCTCCAGGCTGCCTAATTCCAACGGAAACTGTGGTTTTATCTGCTGCTACAAGGAAAGGGAAACCTCGCAGGCAGTCATGGCTCCCGCGGTGTCTTCCGTGCCATCAGCAGCAGCTCTGAACCTGGAACCAGGCTTCCCCAGGGACTCCTCCCCACAGAGGAAGAAGAGAACAAAGCTAAGTGAAGCAAAAAGCTTTCTCACATTGCTGATACGGTCATTATGAGCTAATGCTAAGAAACTGCCCTGGATTTGGATACAAAGGAAAAAAAGAAGCGGTCATCATTGATAAGGTTTGGTTTGGGACTGAAAGCTCTCAGGACATGGGGAAGAGGTGTGTTATTGGTGATTCTGTAACGCACAGGCCCCTGCAGAGGAAGCACTGAGGACAGTACCCAGGGCGGGAGTTGGCCACACTGTCTTCGTCTCAGCCTCTGCCAAAAGCTACAGAGAATTCCCCAAGCAAGTGACCGCTGTACACCCAGATTCCCGTACATGAACCAGAGGCTCAAATCCACACCCACAAAATCCATGAAATACAACAGTCATCTGCTGATATTATGACTGTGTTTTGCTAATCTGAATGAGCAAAGCCACCCAGAGTGGTCCCACGGCTGGTGGGGCACAGCTGCCCCTGAGAAGCACGTCTGAGTGTCCATCAGTGTGCCCCTCCCTTCTCTCTCCTTTGGGAACGCCCCTCCTCTAGGGAGCCCAGCAGCACAGCGCGGGGTGGGTAGTGGCTGCTGGTCTGAGCAAGGCCCACGCCAGGGCTTTTGAGAGAGACCACCATGGGGCTGCAAGGGAGTCAACCAGAGGCAGGCAGCAGAGGTTGTGAGGACACCCCCACTGGCCCTGTGCAGTGAGCACCCTGAGCCACCCTGAGCAACCATCAGTTTGCAGTTTGTGATACTCTGGATATGAACTAAAGGTTGTGATTTTACATCATTTACAATTTTGTTAAGAAATAGTAGAACAATTGTAGGAGAAATGAAATAATAATATGGGGTTTCGTTTTTACTGGTGAGGGCTAGCCACTGGTTTAGGGGAAAAAAATCATTGCTCACATAAATTAAAAAAAAAAATAATACTTTTGTTTTGAAATGAGGGAATTTCAATTCCTAAAAAAATTAAAGGAATAACACAAGTCAATGCAACAAACAACTGCAGCTGGCCTAGGCTGGCTGGCAACCTTGCCCTCAGCTTTGGTGAGGGCGATGCTCAGGAGTGTGGGCGCAGAGGTGAGGCAGGAGCTTCCGTTCATGCCCAGAGACTTCTCGTCACAAGCTCCTCTCACCATGACTCTCGCTACACTGTGTTCACAGCATCCTCCAACAGAATTGCATCTAGACCTCCACCACCCTGTAAGATGTAACATGCCCACCTCACAGATGTGGAGACTGAGGCTGCCCAATGTCCACAAAGAGCCTCGACTGCCATCAACGATGTGTTTGTCTGGGAGAGCTCAGCATCTTATCAATTAGAAAATGCTACCCCAGCATCTCTATATACCACTAACATCCAGGCTGACCGTCAATCAAGCAGATAATCCCACTCACAGTAGCCACAAAGAAAAGGAAATACCCAGGAACACAGCTCACCAAGGAGATGAACGATCTCCACAAGGAGAACTATAAAACACTACTGAAAGGAATCAGAGATGACACAAATAAACGGAGAAGTGTCCCATATTCATGGATTGGAAGAATCAATGTTGTTAAAATGGCCATACTGCCCAAAGCAATCTACAGATTCAATTCTATTCCTATCAAACTACCAATGTAATTCTTTACAGAGTTAGAAAAACAATGACTCCAAAATTTCTACGGAATCAAAAAGGAGTCCAAATAGCCAAAGCAATCCTAAGCAAAATGAACAAAGCCAGAGGTTACACTCTACCTGACTTCAAAGTACACTATAAGGCTACAGTAACCAAAATAGCTTGGTACTGGTGTAAAAACAGACACACAGACCAGTGGAACACAATAGAAAACTCAGAAATACAGCCACACACCTACAACCATCTAATCTTTGACAAGGCCAATGCGAGCAAGCAATGGGTAAATGGTACTGGGATAACGGCCGAGCTATTCACAGAAGAATGAAACTAGACCCATACCTTTTGCCATATACAAAAATTAATGTAAGATGGATTAAAGATGTAAATGTAAGATGGCAAACTATAAAAATTTAAGAAGAAAACCTAGGAAATACCCTTTTCAACACTGACCTTGGCAAATATTTTTTTGGCTAGGTCTCCAAAAGCAATTGCAACAAAAACAAAAATAGACAAGTGGGACCTAATTAAAGTAAAGAGCTTCTGCACAGCAAAAGAAACCATCAATGGAGCAGACAGACAACCCACAGAATAGGAGAAGATATTCACAAACTATGTCAGATGACAAAGGCCTAATATCTGACATCTGTAAGGAACAACTACATCCACAAGCAAACCACAAAAAAACCCCATTAAAAATGGGTAAAGAACATGAACAGACACTTCTCAAAAGAAGACATACAAGTGGCCAACAATCGTGACAAAATGCTCAACGTCACTAATCACCACAGAACTGCAAATCAAAACCACAGTGAGACAGTTTCTCACACCCGTCTGAATGGCTACTATTAAAAAGCCAAAAACAGCAGATGCTGGAGAGGCCGTGGAGAAAAGGGAACACTTATACATTCTTGGTGGAAACGCAAATTAGTTCAGCCACTGGATAGTAGCTTCAAAGTTTCTCAAGGCACATTAAATAGAGCTACCATTAGACCCAACAGTCCCGTTACTGAGTATTTACCCAAATGAAAATAGATCGTTGTGCCAGAAAGACACATGCACTCGTATGCTCATCACCACGCTCTTCACAGTAACAGAGACACAGAATCAACTAGGCGCCCATCAGCGGTGGATTAGATAAAGAAAATGTGGTACACAGACACTGTGTAATACTACGCAGCCATAAAAAGAATAAAATCATGTAATTTGCAGTAACATGGATGGTGCCGGAGGCCACAAACCTGAATGAATTAATGCAGGGACAGAAAACTTTGTACCACATGTTTTCACTTGTGAGTGGGAGCTAAACATTGAGCACACAGGG
Source organism: Mandrillus leucophaeus (assembly GCF_000951045.1). NCBI lineage: Eukaryota > Metazoa > Chordata > Mammalia > Primates > Cercopithecidae > Mandrillus > Mandrillus leucophaeus. Next base: position 740,698 of record NW_012103754.1, on the reverse strand, counting down.
ACATAAACATGGGAACAATCGACACCGTGGACACTAGAGAGGGGCGTGGGTTGGAGAACTACCTCTTGGGTACTGTGTTCACCACCTGGGTGCAGTATGCCGTGTAACGAACATGCACAGGTACCCGCTGTGTCTAAAATAAAAGTTGAAACAAGAAAGAAAGACGCTACCTCTATGTGACAACATTTTACTTCAAAGAATTTTTAACTAAAATGACTCTCTGCATTTCTTCCTCTCATCTTACTTGAGTCACCTTAAATTATCCTGAAGTTATAAAATGTAGATGTGACGATGCGTTGACTTTTCCAGATATTTATTTCATAAGATGCTACAGCTAGATGATGCCAAGTGGACAGTACCAAATTTTAGTCGGTGACTGATTTAGTCTTTTGATGCGCCTGTCGACTCACTACACTCAAATGGGCAGCGAAGACAGCATCTACTTTCACATGCATCCTTTATTGAATATTAAAAAATCATTTATAAGTTTTAATTGAAACAAAAATAAAAATGAGTGCCTACAGTTGAAATTGCTCAGGAAAGGAAGGTCTTTGGTCCTAATAATTATCCCTATTTGTAAAATGTCAGCATAGCCCTTCATGCCAGTATCTTTTGGACCACAATCAGCATTGCTCTGCTCAGTGCCCTGACAGCAGGGGGCGCTGCAGAGCAGGGGCGTCAGATTGGGGGTGCTCTGTTCCCCCTCTTCCAGCACGGAGGATGCTTGGTCTGATGAGAGCAGTTTCACAACAACAGAATACACTTTCTTTCAGCAAACAAATTTTTTTTTTTTTTTTTTTTTTTTTTGAGACAGAGTCTCACTCTGTCACCTAGGCTGGAGTGCAGTGGCGTGATCTCGACTCATTGCAATCTCCGCCTCTTGGGATCAAGTGATTCTCTTGCCTCAGCCTCCCAAGCAGCTGGGATTACAGCACCCACCACCACGCCTGGCTAATTTTTGTATTTTTAGTAGAGACAGGGTTTCACAATGTTAGCTAGGCTGATCTTGAACTCCGGACCTTGTGATCCATCTGCCTTAGACTCCCAAAGTGCTGGGATTACAGGCATGAGCCACCACGCCTGGCACAAGGCTATTTTTGATCAAATTGCTTTTCAATTCATCAGCAGACAAGAATGTGTTAATGTTCTTCCAGGCGCCAAGAACATCACTGTATGTTACGAGCAATGCAGTAGCTTTAACTCTAGATGCCAGAGCTGCCTTGAAACAAGAGCAGCCGCTGGATCTTAAACCATCCTAAAAACACCTCTTCAATATTCCGTCTCCTCTACTGCAGGAAAAAAGGTAAAGCACACAGGATTTGTGTGATTAAATACAGCTGTTGACATAATAATAATAATAAACCAAAACAACAAAATATAAAACCTTCCAGGTAGGACCTTTTCATTTGCCTACTCTGCTCATGAAATTCTTACTAAATGCACATGCCTCATTCTCCTAGGAATGTCTGTTGCCTTATGGATTCACCTTTTCTTGCAGAGAACAGATAAACATGTATCCACAGTATGAATTTCCATGAAAACTAGACAAATGCAATCACAAGATGTCCATCATGAAGATGTCTCCACTAGCTGGGACCCAGTAATCTTTAGACCTAACTTGATTCAGGCCCTCGTCTGTGGCACTGAGTCTCATAGTCTTTACACACTTCCACCTAGAGTTTCAAGTAAGTTGAAATACAGACATCTAATCTTACATGGGAAAGAACAGAGCTTTCCAGCCTGTGGGATGACATCTCAAAGGCACACGATCTACTTGCTGAAGTTGAGCTGATGTCCAAGGGGCGTCGGGGTCTCGGTGTCAGGCTTTCTTTTCCTCAGTGGCCTTGGCACAGCTACTGCCTGCCTGGCCTGCCCAGGCCCTAGAGGGTGGAGCGAATCTGCAGACCCAGCTGTGGCCCAGCAGGAGCTTGGGGCCCATGGAAAGACAGGCCGTCCCGGCAGGCGGTGCCCGCGAGGTGAGACGCAGCCATGCTGCGGGGCAGAGTGTGGCATCGAGCTCCATGGACGCAGGCAGATGGAGAGTGGTAGGAAGGGCCTCGCACTGCCCACAGGAGGAGAGAACTTCACCAGGGAGTGGCCTCTGCTCAGGTAGAGAGGCCGTGGAGAAGTCAGCCAGGTGGAGGGAAGAAGGGAGCCCTGCAGGTGGGCGTGATGGGACTGGAGACCGAGGGCCAGGGAGGTGCACTCCAGAGGGGTCGTGCAGGAGAGACGAGAGGAGCCTACAGGTGCCCAGGTAGTCAGGAGAGTCGTCCGCGCAGCCAGGAGGGCAGGGGGCAAACAAGAGGAAGTGCCAAGATGATGGGAAGGTCTGAGTGCTGGCGAATTTGGAAGCTGGGAATAATCAAAAGGAGAACACGGGCAGAGCCCACTCGGGGGCTGGGAGCCTGACAGGACTAGGCCCCCAAGGGTGGGGTGTGTTGCCTGGAGACAGAGCAAAGTGGAGACATATGAGGCCAGGGGGTGGCAACTTTTTCTGGAGAGGATTTCGTAGCAAATGTTTAGGCTTTGGGAACTCTGCGGGACCTAAAGAGTTCCCGTTTTTTGTGGCCACTTGGCTCTGCCCTGTACTATAGGAGCAACAGCAGCCTGCCCACCAAGCCCTGAGGGCAGCCAGGTGCCAATGACACTCTATCCATGGCATGGCAACGGAATTTCACATAGCTTTTATATATCAGAAAATATTATTTGTCATTTGTGTTTTTCTCCAATTCTTTAAAAATGTCAAAGCCATTCTTAGCTCACCATACAAAACAGGGGGGGTGGGGCTGTGGCTTGGAGCTCCTGGGAGAGGGCAGGGCCCAGATGCCCCAGTGGATGCTCCGTCCTCCTCCCCGCAGCCCCTCCGTCACCCTGCATCGATTTCTATTTCCTACAGACAACGTGAAGCCCCTTCCTCAGCAGCCCCCGCGGCTTTCCCTGTTCTTCCTTCTCATGAGTCTCCGTCCTGGCCTCCAGACCACTGGCTGTGCTCACCATCCTGTGTGTTTCTCTACCTTTGTATGATTTCTGCTCAAACTCTATGATCTCATCTACAGTTTGCCGCTTTGGTGAAGCACATGCTAATCCCGCAGGCAGAAAGACTCCTCACTTCACTGGGCACCAGTGTGTGTTTCACTGTCTTGTGTATCCTGAGGGAAGGAATGATGGACTGACAGATGGGTAGGCAGACACACGGACACACAGACACACAGACAGACACATAGACACAGATGGTCAGGTGGACAGCAAGCACTGGTGTGCTATGTCTGGAAGGATGCAGCTGGTGAAGTGAAGATTTTGTGAGTGGTCTGATCACAGCTGGTATGATTTAAGGGATGATTCTCCAAGGCTGCAGAGAAGGTCCTATGCTCTATTTCATTCTGTATCTGCATGGCCCTGACCTTTGGTTGCTAAGAACTGTACTTTTCTCCCTTACAACAGAACCATTTCTTTGTCTCTTTTTAGAAGCAACCAATCAATTCTCTCTGCACCTGAAGCAAGTATTGGCCAAGATTCATTGGAGGGTACCTGCAGGCAGCAGTCACTCTGCGGTCAGAATCTGCCACCTGGTGCCCAGGCGTGGGGCCGGACCCTCTCGGATCACACCCCATCAACAACCCTACCAGCCAGTCTTGTCCTAGCGGGCACTTTCCAGGATGCTTTTAAAATCTGTCAGATGAGTCTAGTGAAATGGAAACAGAGTGTCACTAAAAGCCCAGACTTCACATCCACACGATACATCTGCGTAACACTTGTGCCTCTAAAATCTACACAAATAAGCGGAGGGTCGGCTCAGTTTCTCACTACATTGTGGTAAGAGGCTGCATTTCCTCTGCTCTGTTTTCCCGAAGCCCTAACACTGAGCTTTCAGCCTGTCTGCTCAATAGACGCTTGTTTCCAGGGGGTCGGCTACAAAGCATGGCTCAGCCTTAGTGTCCACAGCAGGGCCTCTGCCGGGCATGTGATGGTCAATGCCAGTAACTAACATGTGATGGTGCCACCGAGCGCATCCTCGCACCCGTCCCGTCTCGGCTGATCTTCACTGCAGCCTGGCGAGGTCAGCAGAGGACACTCCTGCTTCCTCTCTGCTCCCGAGGAAACCCATGCCGTGCTGGGCTAATTTGTCCAGTAGCATCCGGCCCCTAAGAACGGCACCGAGAATATGCTCAGTGGATTTGACTTCGGGTCCCCTCAAGGCAGCGTGACCCTGAGACTGCTCTGCTGCTCACAGCTTCACCCAGAAGCCCGCTTTCCTTCTCAGGCTGGAGTCTAACCTTAACAACGAAGCTCAAGAAAGAAATCAGCCCACATGGAACAAGAACAGCAAAAAACAGGTGCGTAAAAATGAACCTCTAATGAAAGCATGGATCAAATCCTGGCAAAATGTCAATGAATTGGAAATCATATAAACAGCCTTCAATTATGAGAACCTAATTTCTTTTGATTCTTCACTTGTAGATGAACAAATGAGATGATAAGAAACCTGAAATTATCACAAACCCAACAACAAACCAACAGAACTATTTCTGTTATACCCTACAGTCACTCCTTCTATCCATTTATGTCCGTGTTTCTGACCAATATATGATAGCTCCAAGAAATACTACATTTCATTCATTATACAAATAAATTGTTATTAAGGCAAGAAATACCATAGCTTAGAAAGATGTGCGGTCATTCCTGTAGAATGATAAAAATGGTTTCTGAACTCCCCAAGCATTCAGTTTAAATACCGTGTGTGTGTGCGTACTGTGATTTTAACTAAGTATCTTTTTCTTTGTTTTTGATCCAGCGTCTCGCTCTGTCCCCCAGGCTGGAGAGCAGCAGCACACTAGCTCAGCTCACTTCAACCTCTGCTTCCCAGGTTGAAGCGATTCTTGCGCCTCAACCTACTGAGCAGCTGGGGTTACAGGCATGAGACACCATGCCCGGCTAATTTTTGTATTTTTAGTAGAAACGAGGTTTTGCCATGTTGGCCAGGCTGGTCTTGAACTCTTGACACCAAGTGATCCACCTGGCTCAGCCTCCCAAAGTGCTGGGATTACAGGCGTGAACCACTGCACCCTCCCTAAATATATTTTTCAAAGAAAAGCTTGATGACCTTTTTAAAAAAACTATTTCCTTCCCCTGTGCTACAGAATATCATGACAAGATTGCTAAATCATCAGAACATTTACACCCCAAGTCCCAATTGGTAAAACTTGGCAATTACGTCTATACAGCCTAGAATTTAAAGCAGACACACAGTTAGATCAATAAAAAAAATTAAATACAGTCTTCCCCTCTAATGAAAAACTACTTACCAACTAGCTTTGTAGTGAAATGGTAACTAGTTCACACTCTTGGTAGTGGTTCAAATAAGCATTAGTCAAAATAAACCACCCTTTTCCCGTGAAGCCCGTGGCCCTGCGTTTGCTGCATGAGCTCTATTTTGTTGGTGCCACGGCAGCCACAAGCCAGCAAGGAACAAAGCTCTGGCTCTGCCGGCAGCACCCCAGGCTGGACCTTGTTTTGCTCCATCGTCCCCAGTTACAGGGGGACCCAGGTCCTGGTCTTGCTGTGAAGAGGCTGGGTGACAAGCAGGCCACTAGCTCTGGCTGCACGGGAATCACTGGTGAGCTTCTCAAAAATGTCATCGTGTCGTGCAGGGAGCCCTCCAGAGATTCTGATTTCACTGGTCATGAGGGCAGGTTGGGCATAAGAATTAAAAAAAAAAATCTCCCCGGATGGTTCTCATGTGCATGCGAGGCTGAGAACACCAAGGAGATGGGTGCAGAGCTCCTCAAAGCTCCCGGGAGCCGAGGGCTGCCTGCTGGCTCCCCCTGCACTGTCTCAGGCATTTATTTAAAGGAAGCGTATTAAGATAAGGGTACTGTCTTCCCAGTACCACAAAAGACAACGAGCCAGTCCATCGCTTCTCCCTCTCCACATTTCACGAGCAGCCGAGGGCGCTGCCTCAGAATGATTGCGGGGAAACCATCACCTTCCTTCCCCTGAAGGTTTGCTCTCCTACAGCTGTGTGGACCTGGGGGGCTTTCAGCTCCTGGGCTGTGCTACGAGCATCCTGTTCTTTTGGTACCCATCGAGTGACCACCACCGCTCAACTAACTTGTAGGACATTGATATACACAACAACAACATCATCAATGGCAACGTGTCTCTCATGTAGAAGAGTGTGCACCTCCTACCATCATCATATCCTTTGGGGGATATATCCCTGGTTTGCACCTTGGGAGCTATGGCTCGCTTGCCATAAGTATGGCTGTCGTAACTGTTGTATTCAAACGAGGTCTTGGAATATTTCTCGAGCTCCTTGGCCAGGTTGGAACGCGGCGTTGTTGTGGGGACATTGTTTCTGTAGCCATACTGAGGAATCTCCAGCTGCTTCACAAAGCACATTGGCCTGGAAGTGAACAAGACAACAAACAACAGCTTGCTTTCCTGTGGCTTTGCACATGACGAGCTTCACAGTAAAACTAGAATATCCTACTTTTTAAGATGGATTACCTTTCACTAAAACTAAAACTTTTTTATTTTCTGAAGAAAAGACAAAGTGTGTTTTAATTATATAGCACCAGATAAACTGCCTAAAAGTCAACTGGGCAATAAAAAAGGACAAGAAATAAAATCTTTAAATATGTTCCCTTTTCCTTCTTTCCTGTAAGAGGTCTGGTGGCATGGTGATGACATGAAATATGAGGATGGGGACAATCTCAGTCTTGAATTTTCTTTGCAGTGGTTACAAAGAGTTGCTGAATTATACACAAAGACATTGCCTCAATAAGAAATTCCGCTTAAAAAGTAAGAGGAAGTGAAGAAATACTCTTAGGGACAGACTGAGACAGAATCAGATCAAAGTGTACCTAACTGGACAATGAGGTAGGCTAGGTGGTAATGCACCTTGTCAAGTACTAGACTATGCATTCAATATTTTTACCTAGTAGTCACTTCTTATTGTCTTTGGAATAAAATGTTTAAAAGGAAGGACAGGCTGGGTGCAGTGGCTCACGCCTGTAATCCCAGCACTTTGGGAGGATGAGGTGCACGGATCATGAGGTCAAGAGATCAAGACCATCCTGGCTAACACAGTGAAATCCCGTCTCTACCAAAACTACAAAAAATCAGCCAGGCATGGTGGCAGGTGCCTGTAGTCCCAGCTACTGGGGAGGCTGAGGCAGGAGAATGGCAGGAACCCAGGAGGCGGAGCTTGCAGTGAGCCGAGATCGAGTCACTGCACTACAGCCTGGGCGACAGAGCGAGACTCCGTCTCAAAATAAATAAATAAATAAATAAATGAATAAATAAAAAAGGAAGGACACCAGGTCATTGCTCACTCATAGACATTGTGTCGCGTGTGTGTGTATGTGTGTGTAGGTCCACCTCTTCATCTGTCTAGCTCATAAGTGAAGTTTTTAGACTTTATACTTAAAACAATTTTAGACTTGCAGAAAAGTTGTACAGAGGTTTTCTTTACACTCTGCCACCAACTTCCGCCAACGTGACCATCTTCATAACCATAAGACAAGAGCAAAACCAGGCGATTAACATTAGCATGGAGTTCTTTCCTAAACTAGAGGCTGTATTTGGATCTGACCAGTTTTTCCACTAATGTCCTTTTTCTGACACAACCATGCAGGGTCCCACAGTGCACTAAGGGTCCTGTGTTCTGTCCTCCCTACTGACAGCTCCTCAGTCTCACTGGGCTCAAGGCTTCATGGAATGGACACTGAAGAACTGCTCAGATATAGACATGTCCTTTTTTTTTATTGAGATAGTCTTGGTCTTGTGGCCTGGGCTGGAATGCAGTGGCGTGATCTCAGCTCACTGCAACCTCCGCCTCCTGGGTTCAAGCGATTCTCCTGCCTCAGCCTCCCGAGTAGCTGGGACTACATGCGTGCACCACCACCATGCCCAGCTAATATTTTTGTATTTTCAGTGGAGATGGGGTTTTACCGTGTTGACCAGGCTGGTCTCAAACTCCCGACCTCAAGTTATTCACCCACGTAGGCCTCCCAAAGTCCTGGGACTACAGGCATGAGCCACTGTGCCCGGCCATAGATGCATTCTTAATCATAACATCCTACAGTCTCATCTGCCATCTTTGTGTTTTTCTCAAGTGATTATCCTGCCTCAGCCTCCCAGGCAGCTGGGATTATATCATGAGCCACCACGCCTGGCTAATTTTTGTATTTTTAGTAGACACAGGGTTTTGCCAAGTTGGTCAGGCTGGTCTTGAACCCTTGGCATCAAGTGATCCATTTTCAAAAAAATACAGACCTTTTCACATCAGCATCATTTTACACACTATAAAGCTAACAAAACAGTGAATTTTAAAGGCAGAGAGTTTCCTGTTGAATTTTTGGCATTCTAAACTATGTAAAATGTATTCCAACTAAAGACCCAACCAAGCAGGAAGAAACAAAAGGTGGTGAATTCATGTATTAGTGTGAGGTTCACAGTCAGCTTAGGAAGGACAGTCATTTTTTTTAGACGTAGTTTCACTCTGTTGCCAGATTGGAGTGCAATGGCACGGTCTCGGTTCAATGCAACCTCCACCTCCCGGGTTCAAGTGATTCTCCTGCCTCAGACTCCCAAGTAGTTGGGATTACAGGCTCCTGCCACCATGCCTCGCTAATGTTTCTATTTTTAGTGGAGACAGGGTTTCACCATGTTGGCCAGGCTGGTCTCCAATTCCTGACCTCAGGTGATCCACCCGCCTCGGCCTCTTGAAGTGCTGGGATTAGAGGCGTGAGCCACCACGCCTGGAGGAAGACAGTAATGTTTGAGTAAGATCCTATTTCTTGATTACTAGTATCAGTAAGATCTGCAAATATTGCCTGTACCTCTAGCGTGAATGTGAGATTTTAGCAGATGTATGAAAGCATGATATCAGCAGGTACAAATGTGTGCTGTTTAGGAAGGAAACTCTTTGGCAACAGACGTGCAGACGGTATATTCTGCTTGTTCTCCCTGGGGATGGAAACCTGAGGGGTTTTGATCTGTTCCTTTCCTAACTCATTTTCCACAAGTATTCCTGTGTGTCTGAATAAATATATTTTCTCTCGAGTCCTCACTCTCTTTCTAAAGGTGACGCACACAGGCACACCAAGATCAGCTATACTTGCCTTACAGATAACAGGTTTAAAACTATTGTCTTGCTTTTTAATGATTATTTTCATGATTATGTTTTGTTTTTTTATGATTCACTGAAAAAAATATTTAGAAGACACAAAAGCTATTTTTTAAAAAATTGCCTGTAGATCTTCAAGAGACAAAAACTTTCAAGGTTTTCGTATATTTTTTATGATTGACTTCATGCATTTTCTATTTACTTAAATCGTTAGAATCTTACGCTTTTACATATTTTATGTTTCCATTTTACATGATATTTAATTTTCCTTTTTGTTTCTCAGGCTTTAAAAACAGTTCTTAATAGCAGAATGATATTGAAATCAATGAATATTGTACTATTTAACTATTTTCCAACTTTTTGATTTTGTTGCTGTTATAAATTCTGACTTAATAGGCATCCATGTAGATAACCTCTCTTTACTCATTATTTCATAAATTTATATTGGTTTTGGTGCAGTTACAAAGTTTTGATTACTGGATTTTTTAAGAAAAGAAAGTCAGAATTTAGACTGTTTGATAGCCATATCTATACTTTTATAACAGTATTGGATATATATCCAATTTTTTATATATATATATAAATTGGATATTGGTTAAATATCCAATTTATTTACCAAATCACCAATACATTTATTGTGATTTCATTAATTTAGCCGATTTACTTCTTGTCAAATCAATAAAATCACGTAATAATTGATTGTCTATTGTTCTTGAGACATTTTCCCAGATAATATGATGGTGCATAAATGAATAAATCTTTAGGCCTTGCTTTAAAAGATGCTGGGGCAGGCCGGGCATGGTGGCTCATGCCTGTAATCCCAACACTTTGAGAGGCGCAGCCAGGAGGATCACTTAAGCCCACAGGGGTTTGAGACTCACCAGAGCAATATAGGGAGACCCTATCTCTCCAAAAAACAAAAAAGTAAAAATAAAATTAAAAAAAAAATCAGCCAGGCATGGTGGTGTGTGCCTATTATCCCAGCTACTCAGGAGGTTGAATGGGGAGGATCACTTGAGCCCAGGACATCAAGGCTGCATGGGCCATAATTGTGCCACTGTATTCCCGCCTGGGCAACAGAGTGAGACCCTGTCTCTAAAATTTTTTTTTTAATTAAAAAAACACAAAAGACCATGGGTGATGTGATCATATTTCAAGGGTTCAAATGCTATGAGAATTCCGGAGAAGAGAGAACACTCCAGGCTATGGAATTCAGTTACGTTTGAATGGAGAAAGGGATGTTTGAAGTCAGTTTTACAGAATGGGTTGATTTTTAAGGTTAAGATCCGCGGAGCGGGGGTTGGGGGGTGGTAAGAAAGCATTTCAGGAAAAGAAACTCAGCGTCCAAAGGTGAGGGGGCAAAACATCAGAGTGGAGGCTGTTTGGACAAGGTGCTATTCACAATTACATGCATGCCTCGTCGGTCTCCAGCTGCTGTGAGCTTCTCCCTGAAATCCTCACTCCGTGCTGGCCCCCCGGAGCAGAGCAGCCTGTAGGTGGGCAGTGCAGTTACCTGGTGACTCCAAGAACGGCCAGGTACTAGAGTTCTTCCAGATTCTTGGAGGTCTGGCCAAAGTGGGCTGAAGAAAATTATTGAAAGCCCTCAGCAAGAAATGTCTCCCTACCAACTTTCAAATTCTCCTTTGACTAATAACGATCCCTTCTGGGATTACACAGCCCCGCGGGTTGGTCTGTTTTACTGGGTGGGTGGGGGCGGTTTTCACGCTGCCAGTGATTAGCTGTGGGCTGGTGGGGAGACGGAGGGTGGCCTATGGCTTGTTCAGCGTTTGGTCTTGCCATAGGGAAGATGGGTGCATTTCCCTGAAGGGGCGGCTCCCTGAGATGGGTGCTCTGGGGGCACTTCGGGCCGGGACCCCCAAACTCAGAAAACTCTGTACCACAATTTATTGAGGTGTTATCTCTTGATAGTCGTAGATGGTTTTGTTTTCTTATTTTTGCTTAAATATTTATAATTTTCTATAAAGATTTTAACTTTTCTATCTAAGGAGGAAGGGAGTTTAATGACTATGTTAGAAGCTTCTTGGGATGTTATGAAATAATACTCAAGAACAAAAAGTATATTCATATTGCTTGCCCAGTGATTTGTTCCAAGATATTTATCCTAAAGAAATAATTTACTTTTTTATTTTTTTGAGACAGGGTCTTGCTCTGTCATCTAGGCTAGAGTACAGTGGTGAAATCACAGCTCACTGCAGCCTTAACCTCCTGGGCTCAAAGCAATCCTCCCACCTCTCAGCCTTCTGAGTAGCCAAAGGAGTAACGGAGGCAAAGTGCTGTATATATGAAAGAAATTTTTATTATTGCCCTCTCTTTAATAGTAAAAGCGGGAAACAGCCTGAATGCCTCAAAGTTAGAACCTAGTTTTGGCACTAGGGGGTATGTCTGAACAGTAGAATATACGTACCTGTGAAGACGATAATTAGGATGATTACATGGAGACAAGGACGCGTGTTTCTGCAGTGATGTTGTGTGAAAAGGCAGGATATGTGGCAATTGTCATAGTTTTCACGTGGATGAGAATGTGAAGCAACACGTAAGAATGAAGGATGTATAGAAGGGCTGTGTGCATGGGGAGCTTGTCCTCCCAAAACTTAAATAAAACAGTGGTTTCAGGCGGACGATCTGTAACACTGTAACACTGATTGACCCACGGTAACATTCGGGTCTTTTAACATCTCTGCACTCTGGGTTTTCTCACTTGCCAAATGGAGGTGACAATACCTACCCCCACCTACATCTCAGGGTGTTGGGCGTAACAGGAGGGAGCTCTGCCGGCTTTGCATGCGAGAGCTTCCACACGCATGCGCGGGGTGCTCATACCCCTAGCATTGTCAGAAACATCAGCACCCGCCTGCAGGTTGGTGCGAGGCCCTCTCCTCCAAATTATGAGAAAATTACCTTGGGCATCTCATTAATTTTCAAAGCTTCCCTTTCATCTAGCACTCAGACTCATGAAATACCAGGTCCAGAAACAAAATCAGAAACGATTTCCTCCAACTCTCTCATGTAAGTCATCACAATGAGTCCACAGACACCAGGGGGAGAATGACACCCTTGCCCTCATACAGCCTGGCCTGGAGTGAGGCGTCCCAGCCCCGGCTTTCAGCACGGCCCCGCCCTCCCCTCCCAGTCCCTGCTGCTGTAAGGACATGCCCTGAGCAGGTGTCCCCAGCGCTCCGAGGTGTGGAGCGGACTGTGGATAGAGCTCACGGATGGACGGCGCACTCCTGCTGGGTACCTGAGCACGCGGTCCGAGGCCTGGCTGGACTTGGACACGTCACAGCTCTGGTGCTTTTCCTGTGCCTTGGCCAGTTTCTCTGCTGCAGCGATCGGGCATCCGGAGAGGCTGCAATCACAGAAAGCGGGTTGAATGGTCCCGCCTCAGACGCCTTCACAGGACACCAATCCTCCCTTAATACCAGGACCCTGATGCAGGTGGAGCTGTGGGGGAGGGGTGGTTTCCCAAGCCTGGCATGGGCAATCCTGATGGGTGGACTGGGAGAGGGGGAGGTAGTCATGTTTCTAGGTGCATGCTTTCTGCTTGTCTCCAGCAGAGAATGCTGGCGGCAGTGCTGTGTGAGGTGTACTCAGTCCTTCCCAGTGAGAGCGTCCCAGCTCCATGCATTCGGGAGGACACAGCTGGTGAAAACGGTAGACAGATTCTGTTCTGGAGAGCTCGCCATTTCTGGAGATGAAGAATTAATAGCTTGGGTAGGAGGAGTTTTTAAGCCCATGAATGGCAATGAACTGACTGTTACCAGAAGATGGAGCTCCAAGCTGATTTCCTAAATGCTACTGACTGTGGCCTCTGGGGGGCCTGTCTGACTTTAGCCCTTTGGTGTTCTCCACAAGCAGGGAAATGAAAGTGGAGAGGAAAGCAGAATGATTTCTAGGACTGCAATAAAATGTTTTGTGGAGCCAAATAGTTCAGGCTTCGTCTAGATGGAGGGGACAGCAGCTGGGCTCTTTTGTGTGCAGGCTCACTTTATGTGAAATCACTGTGCCTGCTCTGTGCATGTCTCCATGCATATCTGCTCATATGCACAGATGCTCCCCCCATATATATGTCACACCCCAAAGACACGCCCGTGCTGAGGTTTGATGGAGGCCCTGACACTGTGGATGCTGCATCGAACAGCACACAGCCCACACCTCTCCAACCTGTCGATCATTTCCTGCTTCTGCAGATTAAACACCTGAATGTCTCTGGCGGGCACAGTGGTCATTTGTTTCATTATAAATTTAACACAAAGAACCAGGTTTACCAGTCAGACAAACAAAAATTAGAGTGAAGCTTATAGTAGTTTCCTTCTTTTAGATATAATTTTATGTGAACTCATAAAACCATAGACTGTCAGACAAACTTCAAAAGAATCACTTTTCGGCCTCTGGAAATAAAAAGTTATCAGATAAGAACGGAATATTATGGGCAGCTGAGTAGTTCTTATCAAGTCTGAACAGAACAGGAAAAGAGAACTGAAATCGTTCACAAACAAAAGAGTGATTTCGAGTACATTTGTTAGCGGGAGTCCAGAGTCTATTTCTCCAGCACCCCAGCCTCCCACAGACCCCCACCCAGCCTGCTAAACATCTGTAGGTTTTCTGAAGATGTCGGTACTTGTGATCTCGGGTTTCCGCAGAATTCCAAGGGCAGTCAAGCCAAGCTACATGCTGTATAGGCTTGCTGCATTCCAGGCCATGTCCTGTCCAATGAGCACTAGGACAGCCCTGTCTTCACCCTGGAGGACAGCAAAGGCTTGGCCTCCTTCCTTCCAGCCATTGTAAATGGTCATGGTTTCCACTCCTGATACTATACCCTGCTACCATAAGGTGGGTGGGGCAACTAAAACCATCCAGTTTGCACCACAAGGGCATGAAGTGCTTGCCACTCCCGCACGTTATGTGGAGGTGCCTGTACTTGGGGAGCACCATGGGGAGCACCGTGTGGAGCACAGTCCGCCTCCCCGGGAAGGAGGAGGCATGGAGGGCAGCCGGCGCTCCCTCCCACACCAGTGCTGCACGTGGGTGCCTGCACTTGGGGAGCACTCTGGGGAGCACCAAGTGGAGCAGGTGCCTGTATATGGGGAGCACCATGGGGAGCACCGTGTGGAGCACAGTCTGCCTCCCCGGGAAGAAGGAGGCATGGAGGGCAGCCGGCGCTCCCTCCCACACCAGTGCCGCACGCGTGGCTTACCTTCGGTGGGAGTTCCTGTTGCTGTTGACATGCCCGCGCCCCGTGCAGCCCGGAGTGGGGCACTTGAGGACACTTTCATGCATGGCAAGGACTTGACAGGGAGAGGCAAAGAGAACAGCCAGCGTTAAAACAGAGGCACAGTCAGGACACATGAAAATGCAGTCATTTAACAAAGGCCAGGTTGCTCATGACAGACAGTCCTACAAACGTTTGTGATGGGCATGGTCAGGAAAACACACGTGGGAGGAGAAAGAAGGTTGACTGGACCCTACAGACCCTACATGAAAGGCCAGAGAAAGAAGGTTAACTGGACCCTACGCTAAGGGCCTCACACGGCAGGGGCACTGGACCCGGGAGCCTGGGAGTTCAGAGAACACAGAACCGACTCTTTCCTGATGGGTTAGGGGAGCCAGGGCCTCACAGACGTTACCCATGCATAAGCACAGAGTGTTGATTAGCCATAGAACAACACAGAGGCTGCGGATTTTAAAAACACCCCTGTGCTTTGGAAACACACAGCATTATGAATGTGTGGTGGGTAGATGAATACAGAACCACAAACCTCAATTTTAAATAAAATGAATTAAATAATCACGCTTCCTTTAGGAACCTAGTGCTTTATTATTCTTTAAATAGAATGAGCTAGAATGGTACGCGTTCTGCGTTTTTACGCTGTGAAATTAACAAGCAGGAGAGGCCGCACGGACTCCTCTTGTGGTGCAAGGGTGCTACTGGCCGGCTGGCTGCGGGGAGCTGCTTGAATTTTCCCAGCAGTGGTGTTAGACCTGACTTATTTGTGTCTTCCTTCTTTTCTGGTCCTTCGCGAACACTTCACTACTCTGGGTTCTGGGGGAAGGTTAGCAGGGACGAAGGGACCCCCACACGGACCCCGTCTGCATGATGCTCTGCTCCTCTGAGCCTGCTGTCTCCAAACTCCAGGGCAATGGGGTGGCGGCTTTCCCTGCCAGCAAGGTTTACCTGAGGCCAGGTGAACATGGAAGGTCTATTCAAAACAGATCTGCCTACCCTAGTTACGTAATTGTATTTTCTACACTTTTCCTCCTTCTCTAGAACAACGTCTCTCTTTCCCCGGCAGCCTGCTGGGCACTGAATCCCACGTCCACATGCTGTTACTGTTTTCTGAGTCCACACCCCGTCGTCTTCCTGCCGGGCAGTCCCTTCCAAAGATTCTGCTTTGGTGTTAGCTTTATCACTCCCACAGCTCCTGGCTTGTCCTGGATGTGGTAGGTGCCTAGTAAGTGCCGTCAGAAAAATGAATGATCAAAGTGAGTCCACCTTTGGCTCATCTTGTGCTGGGACCTGGCTGGAGGGGGTCACAGGGGGCTCCTTTCTGAGAGAATCCCAGCACAGTTCCCTGCCCCCTTCCTCACCTGTCCCAGAGGAAGAAGTGCTGCTCCTCCCTTTCAGGGAGGCCTCTCCAGGAAGCATGTGTGCGGTCCTCCTTCCTGCAGGACATCCATCTACCTACTTCATTCTTTACCATTTGTCCACCACCATGCGACAACAGCACACAAATGCTTTCCTTCACACAGCTTTTCTCTGACGTGCACCTGCACTTTCCTTTCCTTTTATGGTAAACTTTTCACACAGAGTTTTCCCTGGGGATGGCGCACATGGGTCACTCTGACCTGAGGTCCCGATGGCAAATGGACCTTACCCCTGTCTCCTGGTGCGTGGGGATGCACACTCCCAGCCTCGTCCCTGAATCGTCCTGAGGTGGACTGTGCTTGCCATCCTTGGTCCACACTCTGCTGCTACTTCATCCATCTCAATCCCATTTCTCAAACTTCTGCAGCATGTGCAGCTCCTATCCCTCTCTCCTCTTCTCACATCCGTCTCTTGGGGTCAACAAGAGGCTTTTACTCAAGAAACCCTGCTGGGCGCAGTGGCTCACGCCTGTAATCCCAGCACTGAGGGAGGCTGAGGCAGGTGGATCACGAGGTCAGGAGTTCGAGACCAGCCTGACCAATGTGGTGGAACCCCGTCTCTACTAAAAATGCAAAAATTAGCCAGCCATGTTGGCATGCGCCTGTAATCCCTGCTACTCAGGAGGCTGAGGCAGGAGAATCACTTGAACCCTGGAGGCGGAGGGTGCAGTAAGCTGAGATTGCGCCATTGTACTCTAGCCTGGGTGACAGAGTGAGACTCCATCTAAAACACACACACAAAAAAACAAAAAAGAAAAACAAAAACAAAAAAACCCTGTGACCTCCCTAGTTCTTCCTCTTGGACCTCGGTGGCACCCCGGGTGTTGCCTTCCTACACGGGGCTTTATCAGAAACACCTTCCTCTCCTGGTTTTCTGTTTCTGATTTTCCTCCACCTGCCCTGTTTCTGTGCTTCATCTTACCATACATTCATGGCCAAACTTCCCATTTATGGGCCCTCCTTCATTCCCGCCTTATGCCTCCTCCCTAAGCAATTCCATTCTCAGTTTCCACGAATGCTGCTCCAAGGACGGTATCCAGGTAGCCACCTCTGCACCTGACCTCCCCAGGCCTCCAGAGCCACCTCCCCAAACCCTATGGAATATGATGCAGTTCCTCCAACTCAAGTGGGAAGAATACAAGTCCCAGTTTCTCCACCAAATGTGGCCCTGCTGCTCAGCTCTCTGTACGGATTATCGGCCCTGGCATCCTTAAGTTCACCAATCCTTGGCTTCCTCTCGGTCTCCCCTCTTCTCTTAGTCCTCATGTGTGCTGTCCTCCACAGCCTGCCCGCCTATCTCCAGATGTTTTGTGAATCTGCCCCAGCATTTTTATTCCTACTACCACTGTCTTTTGCATGCCCTGATCTCTTGTGTGGACTTTTACAACAGCCTTTAGAAAATGCTGTGGGTTCCTCACCTCTCACACAGGACGGCTGCAGCATCACCTCAGGGCAGCCTTGGGGACTCTGGGAGTGCTTCTCCCTCCTGCCTAGACCATGCTGTGGAGTCCCCACTGTGCAGAGCCCCAGCATCATGCAGAGCCCCAGCCTCGTGCCCATGCCCTTCTCTCAGCCGGGCGGGGAGCTCTCTGCGGGCCAGTACGGTATCTCGGGCAATGGCGTGTCCTCGGTGGTCCTGACACAGTGTGCTGCTGGTTTCTTTATGGAATTTAGTTGGACAGAAATGATGATTAGGGGAAACTAGCCCAGAAAAAAAATAAAATTAAATTAAAAGCCTTCTATGGATGGAATTCTCTAATCATTTTAGTAAATGCTTGTGGTGATATAAAGAATTGCACAGGAGCAAAGGCTGAGAAGCCTCCTCTGTATTGTCTGGCGTGCACCTGTGCGGCCCGTGGCAGAGCTGAGGCTCCCTGCCTCCAAGAGCGATCCAGCCCTGGGAGGCACCTGCAGCCGGCGTGATGGGCACCTTGCCAGTCCACACTCCACACTCCCGCTTCATTTAGGCCTGTACTGTGAAAACAGGGAGTCAGAAGAATTTTCCATCCATAAAAACGAGCTGATAATCTACCTTGAAGGTGAATATGTAGGTCTCAAAAACACATAAAGAAACTCTTTCTTCTTAAAACACTAGAGCCTGGTCCTCCTGCCTCACTTTACAGATGAGGAAGATGAGGTATAGAGAGCTGCAAAGTGCTGGATGTCACATCACGTGTTCAAATGGAAACCGGAACACCAAGCCCAGGTTTCAGAGGAGACAGAGAGGTTTGGAGATCAGACAGATACGGATTTACATCTTAGCCTGGAGCTTACTTGAGCGAGTTAGTACCTGCTCAGATTGGTTTAACAACATGTCGCACATCCTCAATTTGCCAGGTATTGGCTAACCTCTGGAAAGAGAGGGTGCCAGAGTCTCTGACTCTCATCTTCCTCATCCGAATGAAAGGGCGGGTGTTGCCCTACGGTGTTGACTGGGGACTAGGTGAACTTGTGCTTGCTGTGTGCGAGCTGCGCCCTGGCACCAAGTGTGTGCTGGGTACATGGAGCTGTTGCCAAACCATGCTATCTTCCTACTCATGTAACACACGGGATTGGAACCACTTGCTCTGATTTGTTTATCTTCACGGCTCTTCAGGCTTGTTCACAAGATGGTTACAAAAAACACAGGTTTGCTATTTTGAGGAGCCATAATCGCATCTAAAGATCTTTCACTGGAAAACGTTCAGCAAAAACTTCCTAAGTCCCAAATGCTCCTGAGAACGTTTCTTTGTGCTGACACGTTTTGCTCTCAAGTATCTCAAAGTTACCCGTTTTAATGGGACAGTCCTCAAGAGGGCCTTGAAGTAATTAACTGGTCATCTTGTCATCTCTCAAGCCATGTTATGACATGTTCCCCACTAGAAACTTGTCTTAGACAGTAAGGGAAACTCTTCCCATGCCACAGACTCAAAACCAGAACCTTAAACTCATATGCTAATTCCTGAGAATGTGCCTTTCCCTGAACCATCAATTCCAGCTGCAGTATTTAATTTATTGGCATAGTTTACGTGCTGAAAGGATAAACAAAAAAAGATGTATGTCATTTCAGTTCTAAAATAATTTAGCTATATTCATGGATTTATCCCACATGATCAAAACCTAATTAAAAAGAATGCTTAAGATCAAAACCCATCTGATTTCAACCTCCTTCCTTATTGAAGAACCTATAGTGTTGAAATGTCGAGACAACTATGACATGAGACAGACTTTACAGGTGAAATGCAATAAAACTTCAGATCTAAATATGCATTTGGATGATGTACAGAAATCCAGATATTTGGGCAAGAAATGTCTGTCTCAAGGCCTCTCTCCTCTGGGATTCCTGGCAGTTTCATACTGGAAGGGACGTCTTAGAGACCATCAGATTCAATTCTGTAATTATGAGAAAAGATGCCTGGAAGCCACCTGCCAGGGTCCCAGAGCAGGTCAGAGCTGAACTCGGGACTAGAACCCAGGCCTGTGCAGGAGCTCTGTTAGGGGAGGTGGGCTTCATGGTGCACCACTCTCCTGGGGCTGTGCCATTGGCACACCCACGAATCCTGGATCAGTTGCCCATCAAGTTAAGTAGGGGCCTAGTTAAGTCAGGTCGCACCGAGCCGTACGATGGAGATGACGTCAGGTAAGAGGGATGACAGAGACAGAGTCATGGGTGTTTGCACCCCCAAGGGTAGCAGTGAGATGTGGACTTACTTTCTGGAGGGACCCTATCTTTGTGCGGGCATCCGGACAGGCTGCGGTGATGTGGGTACAGCCCAGTTACGTGGCCGGTTCCATCACACCCGGGGGTTGGACACTTGCTCTCTTTCTTTTCTGTTCTTGAGGGATCTAAAAGCGACAACAGGTGCCAAGAGAATAAATGTTTACCAATCAAAGACAAATGTGATTATTTCACAATCTGAAGGAACCTTGCTAAAGAAAGAAATAAAGCAGGTGTCATGGGGACAGGCTGTGACATCAGACTTTTGCTTAGATAGTTCTTTGGTTTTGGGTGACTTTTTTCAACCTCACACAGTATAACCATGAATCAGAAAGTATTTTAATTTTTATTCTGAAGAAAGGAAAAGCCTACCCCTCACCTTAACCCTGATTCATTATTTTCCCGTGTGTTACATGATAAGCTGTGTTGCTCAAAGGAATCAACGTAAATCGTGATGAGACAGTGACCTTCTTAGAGAACGAAATTCTGTGCCATCATCATTCAGCAATTTTCCGTGAAATTCAGCCAGAGAGTGTCATTCCGTTCAAAACCTCTGTAGCTGAATTTCTTTCTTATTGAGTGCTCTGATCGCATACACTAGAAGCTGCAGGATTGTACTGGCATTGAGATTTGCTCTCCGGAGGTCAGGTGACACCGTTTCGTAGCACACCAATTCGGCGCTTTTCGGACAATAAACTGAACTCTCAGAAGGCACTGCAAGCAAATGACCAAAACGGTGGAAAGCCCACCTGACAGAGGTGACGGTAACCAACATGTTTCAGAAGCCACGGGAGCAGCCTTTTGTTTTGATTTCTTCATCTGTACTTGGAACCAGAGGAAGGCTCGTAGAATGCCGTGCATGCATACACAAAATTAAGAAGTAATGGGTTTCTACAGCCCTGTCGGCTTCTCTGCAAGTACCAGTCAAGGGCAAATTAGGGCAGAGCTTTGGTTAAAAGATAAATTCAATACTAGAGGCCAGAAATGTAATGATATTGCTCACAAAATTATTTCTATATCCGGAATTGACTACAGTTCATAAATATGCAATATAATAACTTCAGAAAATATTTCTAAAGTAAAGCTCAGACCAAACAGTAAATCTAAGTGTGTGAAACACTGTATTTTTAGCCAGTTTTTGAAAACCAGTTGCTCAGATCACCAACAGATAGTGATCATTATTAGTCCAGAAATGCAATAGTTAAATTTTCTTTAGGGATTAGTTCTTTTTGATATTCCATGAATCAGGCCAATCATGATTGCTAGAAAGTACACGTTTTACTTTTGGTTAAGAATTCACTTTATATCAATAAAAAGCTGGATTTAGAATTTTTTGAACTTTTACGGACTTTTCATTCATTCGGGTGAACTTGAAATAGACAAAGGACTAGCAGGAGTAGACAAATGCCATCATGTTCATATAAAAACACTCCCCTTTTCTTTTTTAGCTAACATCGTATTCTGCATAATGTGCCTCTCCTGTGCTGGAAACTCTTAAGTCAGTTCTGGTGTTGAGGGAAATACCGTTAGTACAATCATCAGCTACTTTCCTACCATTATTTCAAGAAGAACTTTGAGAACAAATCTAAAATTACGTGGTTGTGGCTTCAGTTTCTAATTACATTACTGGAACTTCTCTTACACCTGCAAACAAAAGGCTGGCACCTTACTGCCTTTTCAGTAGTTTCATCATAACGTTGGTATAAATTACTGTAAATACAAATCACTACAAATATAAAGTAGTAAGTGCACAGTAACAGTTTCAAAAGAAATACTGACAATCATAAACTAGAGATAAGAGATTTTGAACTAGATGTAAATGGCTAGTGGCCGGTGCAAAAAAGTGTAAGGTGTGTTATCTATTATTCATCCTTAAGTGATCCTATTTTATCACGACACTTACGACTACCTAACAAAATATATGACTTCCCAGATTTCAAAAGTGCTGTGAAATTAAGTAGGGATTTGCATGAAAACATTGTGGCTCCAAAGCATTTCAGGTTTTGGAAGACGACAAGGGTATAGTCTCCTCTCGATGCATGAGGTCCTGGTTGAGGTGGGGTCATGCTATTGGCCTTCACCGTTACCTCCCCTTGGTTTCTTTTCTCTTGCAATCTCAAAAGCAAACATACAAGCAAACACAAAATAACCAAGCAAGCAAAGGAACCAACACTTTAACCCAACACCTTGCAACAACTTATAGGAAAAAAAAAAAAAGGGTGCTGTTTAACCTGCTCCCTTCACTCTGCTGGAGCAGACGATTGGGTAGAAGACAGAGGAGGTCCATGATCCAGGCCTTTTGCATTAGCTCAAGATTTTGGAAATGTTGCTCGTTGATAATTTAAATCAGTTTGAGAAGACTGTGTAGAAATGAGAATACAAGTGTTCTCTTCGTATTTAATAAAATAACAGAGTGTCTGAAAATAGAGCCTGTTGACACGCTAGTGGTTGCAGGAATTCTCTGTTGGCTGTGTTGGTGAGATAGTGCCACAATTTTTATTTTTATTTTATTTATTTATTTATTTATTTTGAGATGGAGTCTCACTCTGTACCCCAGGCTGGAGTTCAGTGGCATAATTTTGGCTCACTGCAAGCTCCGCCTCCCAGGTTCACGCCATTCTCCTGCCGCAGCCTCCCGAGTAGCTGGGATTATAGGCGCCCGCCACCACGCCCGGCTGATTTTTTGTATTTTTAGTAGAGATGGGGTTTCACCATATTAGCCAGGATGGTCTCGATCTCCTGACCTCGTGATCCACCCACACTATTTTTTAAGGGAGCCTCTTTGCTCCACTTTGTTGGCCTTGCTTGGCTGTATGTATTTTGTTCTGAATATAACTACAGACATCTTTGAAGGACATTTGGAATAGTGTGGAAGACACTGACAGATATGGAAATGAGCTTTGGTCAAAGAGGAAGGCCTGGAGCAGCTGGGAGAGATGGGAGTCAAGGCCTTCTGCTTGCAGGAAAGTCCAAATCTGCAACCTTTCCTCACTTCAGGGAAAAAGCATGTCTCAGTTTTTACTGTTCATTCCCACCTGACCCCCATTTACACAGAGGAAGCAAGCAGTCTGAATTCCATTTTCTTGCAAACAAAACAAAACAAAACAAAACAACAACAAAACAAAGCGAGTCAAAATTTGCATAAAGCCGCTGAATTTAAAGAGACCAAGAAACCAAAGAAGCCACCGCAACATAGAATTTGCAAATCTCAATCAGCCTTCTCCTTTACACAGCATACCCTACATGACTTCATGCCAACACGCCATCCTCAGCTCTAGGATCCGGGATTCTAAAATGTAAGCCTAAAATATATTTGTCCAACTGAGCAATCACATGAAAAGAAGACACTGTTTCTTCCCCCAAAATTAAAATGTTTCCTTCCTGTATGATTCTCAAAAATTCAACTAAAAATTCTAATAATTTTAGCCCATCTTGTTAACAATGATAGCACTGTAATTTTAAACATAGATGCTGTGTTCCATAGTCTTTAAAATGCCCAAATCAGGCCTGAAGCCCTGCTGAACTAGAGAATCTACTGATTCTCTTTCCTCTAAAAAACAACCCCTTCGCTACATAACAACACTGCAACGGGCAAAGCTTCACCTTGCGACTGAAATGCTGTCTGTGCCCAGGCACCTGCTGAGAGCTCCTGAGCCTCTGGCTAAGGTACCTCTACAGTTTGCATTTGGCTGTAGTGATGTCCAGCTTGCCGCTTAAGGTAGGTGCACACATTGAGAGGAGAATACACGTCCGTGCCACAGTGGGAAAAAGTGCAGTTTTTCTGATTGTTTGAAGTTTATACAGCAACTGATTTTCAAGTAAATTCCTGAGCCTCACTACTGGGTTCGCAGTGAGGAAACTCAGGATTTGTCATGAATAGAATGTAGCAAAAAACAGAAAAGGATCTTTGGGGTACTAACATAGAAGGATTTAATGAACTGCCAAATTTATGTTTTAAATTGCTTCTTACTGAGTTCTAAAAGAATATTGTGATGGAGATATCCACAAAGTCGAGGTTATGCATGAGGCTGAATTAGAACCTGCCTCATATTGAAAGTGGACACCGTCTTCTTTATAAACATGAAGACGATCGTTCAGGTTGGAGATACATATATATACGATCTACTTACATACATACAGTATACATATATATATGTAAAGATAGCCAAATACATTGACATATGCAAACATGTGCCCACATATTTCATAAAAGAAAACTCAGCTCAAACTATCATATTGGATAGTTTTTGAGTGTTTTATAATAAACTAATATTTGAGAAAAGCGCCGTTTAACTGTTTCCACAACGGAATGGAATCAGTGAGGGGGGAATGAATATCCTAAAGAAATTGCTATTGATCTTAGCTGAGGCCACACCATGCCTTGCATAGCAAATGGTTTCCATTACCTTACTATCTTAAGATAATTAATGTGTAGTCACTGCCCTTATCTTACGTTATTGGTCATTCGGTTACTGTTCAATTTCTATCAGGGGTGTTTTCTATGAGGGCAGTTTCATCAATAACTGTCACCTGATGATAATTTTATAAATCATGATGCCACCTACCCAATCCAATTTATAAAATATGTGCTTTATCTCGGATTGACTAATTGTTACATAAACCCTTGCCACTCAACATAGATTGTGGTTCATTTATAACAGCACAGGCTTACCCTAATATTTTCTATCACGTGATGTGTCTGTGCTTTAACCCTGTCTTCCCAGGAATGCATTTCCCACTGAAATATCCGACTGTTCATCTGCTCTAATAATATGACGTTGAGCTGCTTTATGTATTTCTCAGACAAATATTTTATTTGCTTGTCAGAAACGTAATCACAAAATATCCTTCTGGAATCAACTCTAAGAATGTGCAGTAGAGACATAATTCAGTGTGAGTCATACTTTAACTGGAGACTACCACCAACATCCTTTACCCTAGCTCATGTTTTCATGAGGCAACTTACGTTAGGTAGAAATATTACCTTTACCATAGTATGGCTTTTTGACATGGCTGTCACTGGATTTAGGCTTTCTGTCCTCCCCGGGAAGTTGTCTCGGAGACTGGTCCTCGTATGACCTCATATTGTCCCTCCTCCCGGCTTCCATGGCCATCTTCTCCCTCATGGCCTTTGCTCTTTCCGTTTCTAAAGCAATGGCTTTCTCCAGCAGGGTCAGGTTCCCCTTGGTCATGTCGAACACCTCTTCAGACCTGTCCGAATTCACGGAGGTGGTATCGTCGTCCCGCTCATGACACCCGTCCTCCTTCGCACAGCTGGCAAACACTCTCGACCGAGGGCTCAACTGCTCCTCCAGCCGCATGAGGTTCAGCATGTCCGAGTAGTTTCTGTCCGGCGTCCTTCCTGGGAAGTCCTCTTCTGGCCGGACGTGCTGACGGATGTTCATGTTCTGCTGCGGGTTCCTCTCCTGCGGGTTGGTCTCGCTGAGCTTCCTGGCCAGGTCGAAGCACTGATTCCTCAGACACTCCAGACTGCTCAGACACACCTCCTCATCGCTCTCCTCCACCATCTTTTCCATGAGTCCATTGTTCATGGGCTTCCCCAACATGACGTAATTCATATTTCTGCTATCTTGCTGCGACATGCTGTCTGCATAACTTCTGTCATTCATGTTATCTGAGAGCACAACACCGTGTCCTTGGGCTAATAATTTAAGGGAGTCCACTGTTTCTCTAACAACGTCACTGTCTAAGTCTAAACTCAACTCACTTTTCCGACCCAGGTTTTCGTTTTTGTCACTATCGTCTTCCAGACTATTGGAGGTATTGCTGTTCATTTCGGATTCAGTCCTGGCCCGGTAGGCTGCGTCCTCGGCGATTTTGCCGAGGTTTAACAACGACTTGGCCACCAGTTCATCGTAATTGTCATATTCGTCATTATTGTTATCATCCTTTTCTGTGTCTTGCATTATTCGAGTATTGTGACAATTCATTTGATGGTCTTCTGCAAAGAAAATAAAAAAGACAAAAAAGAAAAGAAAAGGAAAAAGTGGCTAGAACTGGAAGCTTAGTTGCAACAGCATGGATAGCACGTTACCTGCAAGTCAAACCGTCTATCATCTCATAGAACCGTAAGTCCCATTTGCGGCTGGGTTGAAAAAGTTGACATAAAGGAAACGGATGTTGCTAAAAAGCAGAAGGCCATTTAAAATACTTGTTGTGAATTATTAATTTCTTTAATGGCTCTTAAGATAAACCAGTCAGTGTGGCAAATATGATTTTAAAATATTAATTCTGTATTTTTCATACATTTTAAGAATGACTTATTTTCTCCATTGGCTTGCTTTATCTACAGCCTCGCCAGATGTGTATTAACTGTGCTCCTCACATTACTAGGCTTTCTAAGAGTTCATGAACTTTACTTGTTGCCAATTCTGAAGCAGATGTTTGCAGCAATTGCTTTTAAATGGTCTATTTTCACAGTGGCGTGTAGGCAACACAGAGGACAGCCTCAGGTTCCTGAGAAGTCAGGCAGGGGTGCCGGCTGCATTGGGAGCTCAGAATCATAAGCACACGTTGGGGCTGAATTAAGAGTTCTTTTGAATCCAATACCTTCCAGACAATTTATCATGATACACAGTGAAGCAATAGAAATTCCACAGTAAAAGTTTAGAAAGTAAACCTGATTCCTCTGACTGTGTCTCCACAGGTTTGAAAGTGAGAGAGAGAGAGCGTGCAGCAGCCGAAAGCCTGTAAAAGGCGGGGTTGAGGTGAGTTGGTGCCACCACTGCACAGTGTTTGACCCCACAGGCAGAACTGGCACATTCCTCCATCTCACAGCCTCAGGAAAAGCTTGGTGAGCGGGCATAATGTGTGAGTAAGTGTCATGTTTCATCTCAAAAAAGTATTTGGAAAAACTCTTTTAAAAAGACCATGTTAAAAATTACATAAAACCCTTATGTTTTATCCCAAACGTATTCTGTTTCACACTCAAAGAGTATCTGGGATTTGCACCTGTAATCACCATGCTAGGTCACTGCTCCTATGTACATTGCAAAATATGAGTAATAATCAAAGGGTTCCTAAATGCATCTGTACCCTTAGATTAGATGTGGTTAACCGCATGCCATTTTCCCATCTGTTCTTCGGTTTTGTGATAAAACATCCAGAGTAAGAAGAATGCCTAAAGTTTATTAATGATTTAAAGAAATGAAGTATATTGACCTCTACAAAATACCAGTTCACTAAAAGCTGAGATGGGGGGCTCTGGTGCTTTCTCTACGGGTTTTATGCAGAAAAGGCTTTTGTTAGTGAAAAAAGACTTGGAGTTCAATATGTCAATAACAGAAAACAGTATCTTTGTTATCCCTGCTGAAGGAACAAATCTTTAAGATCTGACACACCTTTCTAAACTTCAGCAAATCAAATTTACCTTTTATTAGACATAGAGAATCACTAATTGTGTGAAACAAATATTGCCCTTCTTCTGGATAATTCCTATAAATCATCTTCTTTATTATAAGGATAAAAGTATTCCCCAAGAGCAGCAAAAAGAGAGAGAATCGAACTAGTGAAAGTAATCAGAAACACTGTGGGAGTATTAATCTCCAACGTACCCCTTGCTATAGCCTAGTGTTTAAGCTTTTAGGACTTGAAGTCAATCCTGTTTTAATGAATATTTGGAAATATAAAAGTCATATTCTCCTCTCAATTTATGCACTTTGTTATATTCATGGGCTGTGATTAGAGACGTTTCCCCAGAATAACAAGCTGAGTTACCCTGCACAATAGCTACGTTTTAACAGCCAGAATCACTGTGTCTATGAAGACCCAGCCATGAGATGAAAGATAAGCTATGATTTGAAAACAAAAAAGCACAGGCCACATGTTGGAGCATTTTGAAAGTTGAGTCAAAGAAGATACCACAGTCAAGCAAGACACTATTTTCATGATGATCTCCTACGTTTCCTTTATGGAACTCATTGTGTGGTCTTGAAGAATTTGGAAAAGCAGCAAGACCTTGAAAGTGGTGAACAAGAAAAGAAACAGCCTGTCTAATCCTCTTTGCTGCTTCTAAAGCCACAGAAAGCCTACAGGTGGAACGGGTCCTGGTTCGCATCTTATGAACTTCCTCACCTTCCTACAAATGTGTTATGTACAAGACTGGTCATTCTCCACATTCCAAATCTCAGGATTAGCGTCAATTTGTTTCCCTCTACATTCTCCCTTCAGCAGCACATAGTTAAGAAGCACATCTCACCTTTTTGATAATCAGACACTTATCTGTTTCTCCACTCAATTCATAAGTTACCTTCCCCCAACAAAATTAAAACAAAAATGGACAAGCCTCTTCACGCAGGGTCTTAGCCGTGCTGATGTGTGAAGCTGAGAGCAGCCGAGGAGAAAGTCCCTGAACTGTCTGGAGGCCAGCAGAATGCAGACCACCTCCGATGCATCTCCAGCTTTATACTCTAATCACAAAGCACATTGAGGGCACGGTTCATCCTCATACCAGACTGATACGGAGTTAGAAGTTCTACAGCCTGGCGCTCATCATGACTTGTGTGATGCTGAGGACCCAAGTCTCCAGGCCTTAATCTGCTCAGTGGGGATCGCAAAACTTCCTGGCCCTTCATCAGATCTCCTACAAGAACCATGCCACAGGATATGCCTCCTAAAGACTGCAGTTTGCTCTCTTACCATTGGCCCCAGAGCCGACTCCTGGGGAGAGCAGCCCGTTGGTAGAAGAAATCTGGAAAAGGCAGTGGAAAGCGTATTGGCATCTGAGCACAGAGCCTGTCATGTGCTTCCCCCCTTCTTCACCCCTTCTTCATCCTCCTGCTCAGTGTCATCTGAGCCTCTCCCAACAGCAGCAAATGTGGGGACAGCGGGTGAAGATGGCATGGGCGGCCTCAAAGCCTGGCAGGTGAATGGAACTTCTCAAGCTACCGGTCTTTAACTCTTTTAAAACATATGTGAAATGAAGTCAACTCCTAATTATGTGGCTCATGGAGGGGAACAGCCAGTCAATCATCAACAGGCAGGCTCTGAATCCCTGCTGGGCATCAGCCTCATCTGGAATTCAAAGTCGTTCACAATGAGCTTTTGGGATTCCCTCCCTGGTTGTGCACACTCCCTTTCAGGTATGCTTTTCTGAGGCTAATAATGAAATCAGTCACATGATGGGATGGGCTATGGGAACTAGATCAGAATTTTCTGCGCCAGTCTGGGGTTGAAACGTGATGCAAATAATCCACAAAATGAACATTCCAACCTCAAAAATCAGGAGGCCATTTTACTAGGGTTTTTTTTTTTTTTTTGAGATGGAGTCTCACTCTGTCATGCAGGCTAGAGTGCAGTGGTGTGATCTGAACTCACTGCCACCTTTGCCTCCCAGGTTCAAGCAATTCTCATGCTTCAGCCTGCTGAGTCGCTCAGATTACAGGTGCACACCACCATGTAGAGAGAAGGTTTCGCCATGTTGGCCAGGCTGGTCTTGAACTTCTGACCTTAAGTGATCCTCCTGCCTCGGCCTTCCAAAGTGCTGTGATTATAGGCATGAGCCACTGCTACCGGCCTCCATTTTACTAGTTTCTATGTAGTGACTATCGCTCTATCAAATAGGGAGAATGTATGTGTGATAAAAGAGCCCTTTATCAGGAAATTATTTTAAAGGACAAGTTTATGTTCTAAGTAAAAGCACGTATCTAGATGGAGATTTAAAGAGAAGAGCAAAGCATTCTCAGCTCCCTTTTTTGTGGTTTTCTATTTTAAATCTGTCATTCAGCAAAGCCGCACAGCAACGGACTCTGAGCAGGAGCCTCCCGTCAGCGAGGGCCAGCCCGGGGCTGCCCACACAGAGTTACCGCACTGGTTTGGAAATCAGAGAAGAGCTGGCCCAACTATTCCAGGTGAAAAAACTGAGCCCAGAAAACAGAAGCCATTTAGTGGCTGATCTCATGGGCCCTTCTACCTTCCCATCAGCCAATTATTCTACAAACCTAACTTGTGTTGTGTTACACATGAGACCTCAACTCCCCTGGGAGTGAGCTTTATGCAACGTTTTAGGGCTGAATTTTCTCTCTTTTGAGTCAGGTTGTTATAAACAATTTATGCTCCATAGTTACAATTAGAAAATGAAAACATCTTCGTAAACAAAAGAAATGTGGTTGCTGTGGGCCATTTATCCTCCACTGTCCTCACTAAGGTCTGGTAGAGTTAGAACTCTGGATTATAACTTTATATACAAGCCTTGGCTTCTTAGTGGTCCGTCCCTAAGATACACAACTTTGGATTCCTTCAGCATCTAGTCCTGATTGAACTACTGTTCTTTCTGGTCACTGACACAGGCCCCAGGCAAGCAAAAGTACAACGGAATAGAAAACACAGAAGAAGCTGCAGGTGGGGACTGTACTCCAAAGCGAAAATCACCCTAGACTTCCCCGGGTCGGAGAAGACCTGGTCTGCAGTGAGTTTCAAATAATGAAGGACCATTACTTTCCATGGCATTACAGAGGTGGTGTTTTGTTACATAAATAAATCAATATCAAAATATTATCTTGACTTGTAAATACTGAAATATGACAATGTATTCATTCTAATGAAAAGATGATGGTGTTTTAATGGAAATCGCAATGATAAGGGAAAAAAGCCACATAAACCATCTATATATTTCTGTTTGTTTGAGACAGGGTCTGGGTCTGTTGCCCAGGCTGGAGTGCAGTGGCACAATCACAG
This sequence comes from Mandrillus leucophaeus, assembly GCF_000951045.1. NCBI lineage: Eukaryota > Metazoa > Chordata > Mammalia > Primates > Cercopithecidae > Mandrillus > Mandrillus leucophaeus. Next base: position 710,513 of record NW_012103754.1, on the reverse strand, counting down.
CTCACCGCAGCCTCATTCCCCCTGGCTCAAGTGGCCCTCCTGCCTCAGCTTTTGAGTAGCTGGGACTACAGTCATGCCTCACCATGCCTGGCTAAATTTTGTATTTTTTGTAGAGACAGAGTTTCACTGTGTTGCCCAGGCTGGTCTCAAAGCGATCTGCCTGCCTGGGCCTCCCAAAGTGCTAGAATTACAGGTGTGAGCCACTGCACCTGGCCGTAAATGTTTCATATACCACATCCTTCTGTGCAGAGGACATGAAGTTAGTGAGTACACAATAGTCTGACTCACCTGAGTCTGGTTCCCCTGACGACCCCACGAGAGAGGCACTGGGGCACCCACTTCTCCCTCTGAAGGTGACAATACAGAACCACAGAGGCTGACAGTTTACGCCATCGCTCACTGTGAAACGGCAGAGCTGGAGCCACTGAGTTCTGGGTGCAGCACAGCCCTGAACGTTCTACAACGCTGCCTCCACTTCCAGAGCAAGCACCCTGCACAGTTCTCGCCCCACGGTCTCCCAGGAGACACGTTCTACATCAGCCAGACATGCAGCGCTTCAACAGCAGCGAGGAACGCGGCTCCCTTCTGTCTCGCCATTCAGAATGTTTTTGTTCCTATTTTTGCATTTATCTCCTGACTTTTTTTCTCCTTGCAATACTCCGCATTGATTTATGGACTGAAGGCTTGGCTGTGTCACCAGCCACTCAGAGCTGTGCTGGAACTGCCAGCTTAGTGAACCTGCCAGTCACCAGGGTCCTGATTAGTGGAGTTTGGGTCCATTCTGATGTGGAAAAGAAATTAGAAAATTAGGACAATCCAGGACTCTGGACTGATATTCAAGAAGGCGCTGGGTTTGCCACTCCAGGTGCCTGGGAAGCCCGAGGGATCTGCTTGGGTAGGAGGGCGGGAGACAGTTGAGAGCCAGGATAAGGATGTGGAGGGAGGGAACTGGGGGTGCAGGACAGGCTCAGACCCCCTGACTCTTGTGTGGGCAGGGGCCCGTGTTTACTGGAGCCCACTTACTGCCCTGGCCAGGACCAGGCGGAGCAGCATGAGTTCATTTTCTTCTCGCTTCAGATGCCCCAGGCACACGCTGAGACACTGCAGCTGAGACACTGTGGTCTCTTTCCTTTCATGAGACGGGAGAAGTCACCTTCCAATCCCGGGTGGCCTTCAGGCGGGTACCACTCCTAGGTGCAGTGCCAACCTCAGAGTCCCTCAGCTGCCCGCCACGCAGGACGTGGCCTGGCTCCGGGAACAGCTATTCTCACTGCCAACACGAGATCCCTGCACCCTCCTCTGTCTCCCTCACCCTCTACTGCCAGTGACAGAACCCTGCAGTTCCACTCAGGTGAAAGGGGGACCTGGAGGGTGACGTGGCACTGACAGTGGGATGCACGTGTCTTCCCCGCCAGGCCACACCATCCCTGGCTCTGCTCTAGACGTCACCATCATGCTTTCCTACTACATCTAACTCAGGAGTGCTGCTGTGTGTCTTATTTCCAGTAGCGTGGGACATTTTCAGAATGGTCTGTCTGTATGCACAGTTCAAACAGTGATTTCTGAGTTAACAGAGGTTAAAATTCTCCCAGCAGAGGCTTGCTCTCACTACTCTTATTCATCTTGAGTACAGATTAACACAGACATTTTTTTCCAGTGCCGGCCATTGCTGTTTTCCTTGAATTTTAGTACTAGATAGAATTTATAGAGATCGTGCATTCAAAATTTAATATGTGAAGAAACTTAGGTCCAGGGAGTCGAAATCACCTGCTTGCCATTCACACGCCCTCCACAGAATTGCCACCTTGGTTTTCCTGCATGTCAAGCCTTTCCTCTACCTTTCAAATCCGGTACATATTCAGAGGGTCACAAAGCAGTGTCATCTCAAAGATAATTTTCTGAGACATAGGAAGATCCGTGTTTAGCAGGCATTCATCTGCTTCAGGTTGGAAAGACAGATCTCAGCCTCAGGTCCTGCACGCTCCCTCAGCTGGAGAGACAAGGAGGCCCGCCCAAAGGCAGCTCCACTCAAGAAGAACCCTTCCTCAGACCCCTAATTTGAGTAAGCGCTCAGGAGGGACACAGAGCAGCAGCTGGGGATGGAACGGAGGGACTGCGTTTTGCACTAAGTGCTACATGACACGTTCCAGATCTCTTCCTAAATACCTGTCACCTGATTGGAGAGCCTACTTCTGGGCGCCCCGATTCTTTCACTGAACTGCTGGAGTGGCAAGTCCTCTCGGAGCAGAGCAGCACACCTGCCTCTCAAGGTACCCCGTGGTCCCTGTGGGGCCCTCTCTTCTCTGATAACTCATTTGCCTCTTTTGCTCAATAGATGCAGACACAATCTGATTCTACCTCGATCTCCTTTTTTCTTTCTCTTCTAAACCACAGGGTGTCTTCCTACCATAACCATCTCCCTGCAATCACAAAGCTTCAAGTGCTGGTGACGTACCCACATCAGATCCTCCGTGATGGCAACACGCCTCACCCACGTCCTGCAGGCAGAAGCGTCGGGGCTGCTGGGCACAGGAGGGCTCAGCGCCGGGCTGCTGGGAGCTGTGAGTATAGGTGACGAGGTATCTGAATTTTGCTTTCAGACACTGATAAAATACTCAAAGTTGCTCTTAAGAGTTGTTTAAAATGAATGCTGTCTGGAGTATGATTTCCCTATTGCTTAGAAAAATATTTCGGATTGATCGGCATGTTTTTAAACTTTCAGGCTCGAGGGGCCGTGTGCAGGTTTGTTTGATAGGTAAACTCGTGTTGCAGGGGTTTGCTGTACACATTAGTTTTCACCCAGGTCACAAGTACAATTCCCCAGGATTTTTTTTTTTAAACAAGGAAAAGTGGAAATACTACATCTTAGTCACCATCTTCCTGCACCGCATACACTCACTAGAGTGGCCGGAGGACCTGTGGTTTACGTGCTGCACTTCGCCACTGTTTTTTCTCACTTTTGGAGATTGTGCAGGTCCATGGTCCTGTCTGCACGTACCCTGCATGTGGGAAATGGCGTGTCATGGCCTCGGGTCCTGCTGAGACAGCTCTCACCACTCACCCCTTAGAGAGGAGAAGGGCGGGGCCGGCCTGGGGGGAATCTTGCCTCCCAGCTTGGGCCTTCCCTCTGCTCCTCATCTGCCGTGGCAGACGAAGAAGCAGACACACCTGGAGAGGTTGGTACCAGTGCCCAGTGCCGGGCGGGATGCCTCGCACGTACTTCGAATACCTCACAGAGCCGCGTGGGCACTTCCTCCACCCTCAGCGACGCCCACGTCTGCTGGGCCTTGCAGGGTCTGTGTGGTCGCTTCTTTGTTCTCTTCGGTGCTAATTACTGGGGAGCTGGTTTTGGTGCATTATATGCAAATTACCCAAAATACACTCCCAGCCATTTTGCATGTGTTGTTCTCTCTATGGTTATTTCTGGGCCTCCGTCTCGTTACCATAAATGTCTGCGCCTCGAGCAGCTCGACCTACTTATCCACCAATGGAAAGGATTCTCTGGACTGAGGTTTGTTTCCCTGTGCCTTTGCATCGGCTGCTGTCTTTTGCTTTCTGTCTCTGTACATCAATCTCCTCTCTGCAGCAGGGGCAATGCCTTCCTCAACTCCAGGAAAGGAGCGTGTATCACCTCACTCCTGTCCACGCCCTCATTGCAGGGCTCAGGGACCCCAGGAAGGCGCCTGTCTGCCCTTCACGCATACGTGAGGATGCCCCACGAAGTCACGTATTTCTAAAGTCGTCTTGGTTCCTGTCACTGCCCGAAAGCCTTCTTGACGACTGAAAGGAAGCATGCAGGCCAGACACTGCCCACACGCCCACAGCCATTGACGGGGTAAGGTGATAGCAGCCCTAGAGAGGCACTGACTCAGATTTTGGAAGATCCCACATAGCTGATTAAGCTGCAACAACACATCTCTTAGAAGAATGATCCTACGCAGGAAATTGAGGCATGGAGGAGAATGTCTATTTAAGATAGGAGGCATTTATGAAATTTCATGAGCCATGTGTTTACCTGGGTGAGATACTGAGGTGCTTAGATACTCTCATCAAACTGAAAACGGCAAAATCTTTGGAGAGGACGATGTAGCACAACCCTTTTATCAGATCCAAGAGAAATGTAATTATCACAATTTTGCACAAGCAAGTTCTGCTGGGCATGGCAGTGGGGGGAGAAGGAGGGAACTAACAGAATAATAGCTATTCATTTAGCAGCTGTTTATTGTCACACTTAGAGATGAACAATGAACCAAAGAGACAGCATCCTTGTAGTCATGGCTGTTCCACTGCAGTTGGTGAAAGAGATTAAAATAGAGAGTAAATAAATACTATGATGTCAGATAGTGACGTATGTTCCACGAAAAATGCAGCAAAATCAAAAGACAATGGACAGTACGTGGGATGGGGGGTCCGGCAAGTCCTCATTGAGAAGGTGCCACTTGAGCAGAGATCTGAAGAGGTGGGAAAGTGAGCTGTGCCAGGGAGGGTGTTCCGGGGGAGGAGAGAGAGGGTGCCAAGGCCCAGGGTTGTGTGTCTGAAGCTCCAGGAGCAGTGGAGCCACGTGCTGGTAGAGTGTGCTGGAGGGGCAGGTGGAGGGAGGGCTGTGAGGTCGGGGTTGGGATACACCAACATGGCATCAAGACACCACCCTGAATGCCTTCTGCTGAAGCCAGGGAAGCCCAGACCAACCACAAGCACAGTCTAAAGGAGAACAAAAGCGTCAGCAGGCGGAAGCCACGCCAGCCATGTCAGTGTGCCGGGGACACTCCCTGGAGGCCCACAGACGACCTCTGAGCGACACGCTCTTCACGCCTCACACCGCCCTCATCATCTTGTGGATGAAGGGATGGATCTGAGGAGGAGTTCAAGGTCATGTGGCTACGACACACACCTAGGAATCCAAATCATGTTGGTCCGATGGACAAGGTGGCTTCCACAAGCCCCCGCTGGGCTGACAGGGCCCTCTTTCACAGAGAACCCAGGTGAGAGTTCAGAGAGCCGCGGAAAGCACCCCCGGGTTCCCAGGTGATAGAGAAGACCTGGTCCCTGGGCATCCCTGTTTCCACTCAGAGGAAGTTCAGCCAGCACAGATTCCAGCCCCAAAGTGGAAGAAAGACCACGTAGGCTGAAGAAAACATAACTTGGGCCAGAAAAAAATGCTGAGGGGTGAGGATGCCTTGGCTTTAAGTTGTTAATGTTGCTTCACTTTGAACAGTGAACAAAACTTATTTTCTGAATTCTTCCGAAGAATGACATGTATTTTCTATAAACTGCCCACCAGCAGGGCAGCACGCATGTGGGACCGTGCTTTCATGTTCTTGCGTGCTACAGTGATTTCAATGTTGTCCTTTCTATGAGCTAAAAGGTGAATGCATGAAGTCTCATTTATTTATAAAACTTTGAGGGTCTTTTTATTTGATGACATTTTAGGTATCTGGCTTACATAAATTAAGAGATTAAATAATAAGATAGTCTATTCTTCTACCCAGAGAATGAGCTGTTTGGAGTCAACAGCTACTCAGATAGAGATAGACTGAAACATTCAAACCAATTACACCACTGGCTCTGTCTCTGTCTGTCTCATTCTCTCTCTCTCACTGTCTCTCTCCCTCCCTCCCTCTCTCATGCGCGCACACACACACACGCACACACAGGCACACGCGCGCACACACATGCACGCACACACACACGCACACACGCACACACATGCACGAGCACGCACGCACCCACAGGCACACACACACCCACAGGCACACACACACCCACAGGCGCACACACACACACACGCACACACACACGCACACACATGCACGCACACACACGCACACGCGCGCACACACACACACAGGCACAGTCAGACTTTCTGGATCAGCTGGACGACAGTGACGACTCCTTGTCCCCACAGTGATTGCTTTTATTGTCAGTGCTGGGAACCCAGGGAGTAGAGATAAGGCTGTGAAAATTCTGGTTCTTCTGTTTTCCAGAATGGGTTTGAGACACAGGTGGCTGCTCATATAAATGTACTCGATTGGGAGGAACTTGAGAGGCCCTCAGGGCCCCTTTTCTTTGTCTCTGGTATTCCATATTTCATCTGTGTCAGAGAGAAGACTGATCTGTTTCTGCAGAGCTTGCAGAGACAGCACGACCACTTTTCTTAACAATCTGAAGTTTAGTGAGCCTCAATATTCAGAAATGTATGTTCTTATTTTCAAATCAAATCCTTAAAGCCTCCACCTCAGTTTATGACTTCTAATTCTGCCCCCTGTAAAGAACCATGCTTTGTATTTTTTACATACATGCCTCTTCCATACTGTATTATGTATTTCTTCTGGAAAATGGTGACTCTGTTTAGTTTTGTGTCCGCAAGCAACCCAGTGCCCTTCTGGGTACAGAGGAAAAAATACACACCGTGTTTTGAAATGAGCTGTCATGATATTCAGAATCTTTTAAACTCTTGCAGCCTTAATATACATGATATACTTGCTGCGTGTGGGGAGGGGTCACGGACGTTAGGTTCAGGGTTACAGAAGAGGGTGAATAAATGCGTGGGAGCGTAGTATCATGCTGAAGTTGTCCTTAATCACAATTGTGATGTTATGGTTCTGAACTGCTTCACATCTCTCCAGTGTTTTCATATTCTGTAACCTCTTTAAGCTCCAAAACAAGACAGCACAGTGAATGAAGGGCACATACTATCATCCTAATCTTAAGTGAAACTGAGGTCCAGTGAGGCTAGGTGGCTTGCTTAGGACACGTGGTACAGCCAGAGCTGATTCCTCAACTCCATCTACCCGTGGATAAACTAGAACTTGCAGTGAAACCTAAATTCACAAGGCATAGCAGATAAACTGTTATTTTCTTAGTGTGGACCTTATAAGCACATTGAACAGAAACATATTCGACCTCACTGTCTTACATTTTCTGTTTTAAAAGGAATTTCCCCAGGACTTTATGCATCCACCTGCATCTTTTTTTTTTTTGTTTTGTTTTTTGAGATGGAGTTTCGCTCTTGTCGCCCAGGCTGGAGTGCAATGCTGCGATCTCAGCTCACTGCAACCTCTGCCTCCCGGGTTCAAGTAATTCTTCCACCTCAGCCTCCCGAGTAGCTGGGACTACAGGCGTGTGCCACCACAACTGGCTAATTTTTGTATTTTCAGTAGAGACGGGGTTTTGCCCTGTTAGCCAAGCTGGTCTCAAACTCCTGACCTCAGGTGATCTGTCCCCCTTGGCCTCCCAAAGCGCTGGGATTACAGGCGTGAGCCACCGTGCCTGGCCTCTACCTGCATCGGAAATGGACATGGCATGATATTCACAGCCAGATTTCTGCTTTGTATCAAAGTACCTGAAGGTTTTTGAAATGTAGGATAAAACTATATTTCTATAATTTTGCACAGTTTGCATGAAGAGAGTTTAGGTTTTTTAAAATCATATATTGACAGCTAAAAATGTCTAATTCTATGATTATTCATTCCCAAGACGCGGTGCCATGTACTTCAACGTAGCGGCTTATACCATGTCCTAAAAAAACGCCTCTGTGGATGCAGGGAAAGGTTAGTTTTTAAGATGATGACAAATCATCACATTCTTTCTCCCAACTGTGTTCACAGTCTTCCTCTGGTTGAAGCCTCACACACTAAACATATGATCTTTGTTTCTATGTTGGTCTCAGAACTCACTGCCTTTTCTGCTGACTGCAGTGAAAACCGGTTGGCTAATTCTGCTTTTCACAGTCTGTCTGCGTTTCAACTTGCTTTCCTCATCAGGGATATTTCCCTGAGAAAGACAGGAGAGGATAATTGGCTAATCAGTATGGAGAACGGCATCCTGCAGGGAAGCTGGGGAGTTCAGAGGCCACACACCCTCACTCCCTCACCCCTCCACGCTGTCCTCCTATGGAAACTCAAGCCTACGGAAATTGTCTTCCGCTTAATATCAGGATGCTCTAGCAACTTGGGGCCTAGCACCTCATCCTGTTTGAAAGAAAACACACCCTGGGAACTTTACCATGAAAAAAGAAATGTTTCTGTGAGAATGAATTTATACAGCATGAATTCTGTCTTCAATTCCCTTTAAAAAAAGGAGGTGGCGAGTGGAAACGCCCCGTCAGAAAATTGTCCCATGCACAGGACCGATTTACGATGAGGACAGAGCCTGGTATTAGAACGGAACAGGCACGGATTACTGGCCATGCTGATTCCACGGCTGGCCAAAGAGTCACGGCACACTCCTCCAACAAAAGCAGCCCCTGCCTCCTTCCTGTTCGACTCCCCCGACCCCTACACCGACCCTGCCTCAGGGCGGCCTCCATGCCCTGCCCAGAGCAGCCGCGGCCATCAGATGGCACGTCGAGAAGGCCCTAACATCTGTGGCCATCAGATCACACATTGAAAAGGCCTTAACATAACCAAACAGATTTCCTCTCAAGCAGCCCCTCCTCCTCAGACACCAGCAGCCCAGGACGCCATGGCACACCTTTGGGTCACTGATCTAGAGAACGTGATACAGGAAGCCAGGAAGACTGTAGAAAAGGAAGACATCTGCATTTCACCCGATTTAACCTGCATGTCACCTGAGTTAACCTCGTGATCAAGTGGCAAGGCAGCCCTGAGATTCAGTAAAGAGTCGTGAAGAAAGAACCTCATATATTCTCCAAGGTATTCCAGAAACAGAGCATTTAAAGCAACATCTATGTGCTACAGGCAGCTGCACACACGGAAGCTTTCTTTAGTCTAGAAAGCACATTTCTAGGCTCTTCCTCATGAAATGTGATTCCTGTCTATGGGAAGATGCAATGTCTGCTATGAAGAATATACGTGTGTGTGTGTATACATTGATTTAGAGATATTTTAGTGGACTGGATTATGAATATAAACCATACCTTGCTAGGTATTATGTATCTATTTACGATATATTTCTCAAATCACAGGAATCCAAAAAATATCATAACATAAAAAGATCTGATAATAGAAAAATCTATGACCATTGAACAATAACTTTCTTAACTTTAGCATAACAAGGGGATTTTTAATTAGTGTGAACTTAGTCTGTAATGATGTATTCTGAAAACAAAATTCTTCACGCAAAAGACCAGCCTATGTTAGGTCTACTGTATAATAAATATAACTTTGCTTAATTAAATATGAACTTAATCTGAAATGAGTTTCTCAGGTATTATCCCCTGTTGTTCAAATCAGCAGAAGGTGATCAGGAGAACATGAGTTCCATTACAAGGAAAACCATGCAAAGTGTTTGATTATCTATCCACCACCTACAGAAAATAATATCATCTTAATTAGCCTCAGTTTCTAATTTGTATGATGAGAGAAAAAGAGCTTCTGCCCTATACGTCTTCTGCAATCAATGTGAAGACCAAACTCAGTAACGTGATTAAATATGCCTGTTGGAAACTGACATTATTGGTACTATTTTGATTCACGTAAACAATAATGCTGGAGGATCCTTGAAATTAAAATAAATACTTAACCTTAAATTATAAATAATAGTCCTTCTATAACCTGTGGGTTCTTATTGTAATAATCTGGGAGTTTGTATACGTTTGTTTTATCTAAAACAAAACCTCTTAGTAAAGTCCACATTTCAGTTTATTATAGAAGTGAAAATGCTCGACTGGATGAACAAATAATGGCATCCAGCCGGGATAAGTCGCCTGAGACTTTCTCTCTACTCGTGAGGCTGAGGCCAGCGTGAACTTGTCCCAGCAGCTCCATCACGATGCCCTGGTTTCTGCAGTCAGATGGGCACCTGTGCCACTCACACTAGGCTCCGTGCTCTGACCACGTGGCTTCCTTTTAACCTCAGGTCATTGTCTGTGCTGCTATGTGTTAGAAAAGGGGCACAATCAACTTCAGGGGAATCTGTTGCTGGCCCAGGGACATAGCAGTCACTGTGAGTGTCACCCAAGGAACACGAAAGGCCAGCCTCAGGATTCTGACTCAGAGCTCCAGCACTCAGACACAGAATGGGATCCCCCAGCTTTTAGGGAATGCATGGTTTCTGCCAAGCCTCTGGAAGGGACAAAAGGACATCTCTGGTAGGCACCGTATGGAATCTCCTGTACTTACGCTGCACATCTCACATTAAAAATGCTGCTGTCATGGCAAACATTTACATTTGTTGATAGAGATTTAACTACATTTAACAGTAAGGTAAAATATAACGTGCTCAACAGCGAGAATATTCAAACAGGAGATGGGCTGATGTACGCCTTTCAAAGCCTCCTTTCAATACATTAAACTAGGAGTTTGATCACGTAAAATGACTGCTCTGACAACAGAGTTATCCTGTTCCTTTGATATAGAAGCTGCTTGGAGATTTCTGACCCTGACGGGGTATAAGAGACCAGAAGATATTCCATCCAGCTGGAGAACCTGCAGGTGACGTTGGCTAAATGTGGTGTTGAAACACCCAGGTGGGGCTCCCCCAGTGGAGACATCTTTCTCCGAGAGAAAGGCTTCGTGAGCGTGTCTCCAGGAATCAGGCCTCTCAGGTGATTAATTCTTGGGAGAAATGCATTTGTTTGCCTTAGAAATCAAACAAGCCTTCGGTGTCCCTCCAGAGAAGCTGTGGCAATGGAAACCTGGTGGAAGGTCCCCACAGGGCATGCAGATGCTGTTGGTCCTAAGTGGCTGCCTGGGACCTGGGATTCTCATGAGAGGTTCTCTGAAAGGGAGTGGAGTATCACGCTCTACTGCCAGGATGCTCAGTAAACTGGGTGCACCTGTCTCACACCGCTAGCAGGTAGGTTATCTTACAACATCTCACCGTGGCTGCACCCTTCCTGAGTAGTTCATGTGATTCCTTTAAAGGTCATGTCATAGGTGATAATAGAAGTTATTTCCTTGGGAGCCAACCGCTGAACATGCATTCTGAAACCAGACACCCCACAATTGACTATGAATTCTTTCATGGTCCTGCTACCTCTTCACAGCTGTTTGCTTTCGGCACCTCCTGTCTTCCGTGCTCTGGACTCAGCACTTGCTGACCACCTGAGACGTGGTCACCACGCCAGGTCTGGCCACAGAGTTAGAAATCCTAGGTCCTGAGGCACAATCAGCCATTGTTCCTTTGCGGTGCTGTCACATATCCACTGGGTGCCCATTTACTCACATTATTCTGGCAAAAATGTCTTTAATTCTAGTTTGCTTTCTGGCTTTTAAAAACAATTACGTCCTAAGTGTTCAAGTCAGAATAAACAAACCCTACGCAGTCACATTCTCAAACTGTTTCAATAAGGCTTCTGACTACCTTTCAAAGTATATCACTTTGTACTTTTAAAGAAATATTTAAATTTGACCATAAACTAAAACTGAATTTTTAATTCTAGAAAATGGAGAGCAAAACCTGGTTAAGGTCCCTGGTGTAAACGATACCTATTTACAGATTTCCTATCTTAATTGTCACACCAAACACGAATGCCTCCTGCTTTCCAAACGGCATGAGAACGTGAAACGGCCACACTGTAACCATCTTTCTGGTAAGCCCTGGTCAAGTTACAGGTCATTAATCAGCCTCCACGATTAATGAGGTCCCTCAAAACCACACTCACTTAATACAGTGTTCAGAAATAATTTGCCAGGTTGATCTACTTTCCAAATATTTTACTATACAAATCTATCATTTTAATTCTTACCATCTCATTAATGACACTGGTGCCTCGTGTCCCCGGTAGATTTAATAGCAATGACGGTAAGTCTGTTGATACGTGTTCTGATAGGCTTCTCCACGCAGCATTCTACCATAGACAGACAAAAAATCTTGGGAGACTAATTTTAATTTACATAATGCATGTGTGTGTGCATATGCATCTATGTGTATATATACATATCTAATATGTGTGTGTGCATATGCATCTATGTGTATATATACATATCTAATATGGGTGTGTGCATATGCATCTATGTGTATATATATGTGTGTGTACATATGCATCTATGTGTACATACACTTATCTATCTTCTATATGTCTATCTGTGCCTGTGTATTTATGTACATGTAAGTGATGGATTCTTTGCATTAGAATCTTAAGCCACTGTCACAATCTAGGATTATTTCCTAAAATTCAGGTTTCCTAGTACAAACTCCTCTGACTTCTGAAGGAAGAGTGGTAATTTAAGCCTGCCCATGAGATTAGCAACAAGCAACTCACATCTCCCTGATGTATGGAGGGACCTGATGTATGGAGGG
>NW_012103754.1:696290-697648 GCF_000951045.1 Mandrillus leucophaeus | reverse complement strand
TCAAACAACCTTTGTGTCCAGAAATTAGTTCTCCTGGAAATCAGACTCTTGAAGAACTTTTGAGCCCAAGGGAGAAGGGCAAGAAAGAAAATTCCCTTCACTTTCAACATGTTTGGGCATTTCTATGAGGAAAACCCTAAGCCAATAAAGATGATAGCTAGGCTTTGCAAAAAAACGAACAAGCAAGCAAACAAACAAACCACAAAACTCCCACCTCTTTCCTCAGAAGCAATGACTTCTATGAAAGCGTTAGTTTTGAAGTTGTATTGTGCGTCAGACAGTGACAGAACACTGGATATGAAAACCACGTCACCGTAAATGCACTGCCAGGAACATCCCCAACACCTAGCACGGCGGCCTTCTCCCCCACGTCTCAGGGCACCGGAAACCCCAGACCAGAAACACAGCTCTCACATGTGGAAGCAGATGACAGGCTGATTGATTATTGTATAGCAATAGTACTTCCTTTCATCCCAACTACGTGACCATCACTAAAGCAAAGCTTTGGCAATCTACAGACAAAACTCACTTTGCTGGTTGATGTACCAGTCGTTAGGCAGGAGTTCCAACTCCCCTAAGGAGGTACCTGGGCTAAGCCGTTCCAACAACACTGTTTTGCCCAATCATTGTATCTCATGGATAGAGCATTCAAGAAAATGTAAAATTAAAGACCAGGTCTGCTAACTTAACGTCCTTGATACATTTTGTTAAGATAATCAGAAAGGTACACCATAAATATCTCAGCAAATTACTGACAACCAACCTGAATAAAAATTAGACTGACATAAAATCTGAAGTGTCACAGAGAATCTGAAGAATTCTTCAATAGAAGTGTTTAGTTCACCTAAGAGGTTAATTTTCTCAGTATTGACCGAGCAGAATGATTTCTTTATATGCCAATCATTCATAGTAACAGCCGGCAATTCACCTTGAATAGTGGACCCAAATCACGACTTATTTTGCTAATATTTTAAAGATTACCGTTTTCTTCTTCCTCCTCTTCCTCCTCCTCCTCCTCCTCCTCTTCCTCTTCTTCATCCTCCACATCTTCTCCATCCTCGTCATCGTCCTCATCCTCCTCCTCGATCTCCTCCTCCTCCTCCCGGTCCCCCTCCTCATCCTCCTCGTCCTCATCCCCTGGCTCCTCATTGTCCTCGGAGTACTCCTCCCCCTCATCCTCCTCCTTCTCGTCCATGTCCTCAGTCCCATCACTGTCATCACACTCGTCCACTGAGGAGCTGTCTGCTTTCACGGCAAATGGCTTTCGTTTAGGAGCAGGTTCCTGGGGCTGTTTATCTTGTGTTTTTCTTTTTTTCGCCAAGGGACAACCATATACACTAAAAAAAAAAAAAAAAAAA
>NW_012103754.1:692568-694675 GCF_000951045.1 Mandrillus leucophaeus | reverse complement strand
GCTTGGCTTTGAATCTGGGATCGTGAATCATCATTCAGTCATGACCCCAACCAGTGTTTACTATTTGGGCGACTCCTCTATGTTGGGTCCTGGGCTATGCTGGAGTTTAGAGATGAGTGGCACAGATCCTCACACGGAGGCTTTATGCTCTAACAAGGGACTTAGACAAGTCAGAAATACCATTTTAGAACCACTCCCTTCTGGGTACACTGTGCGCCAAACACCCGGCATGTCAGAGACACTCCACAGGCATTTGCGGAATGAGTGGATGAACCGTGAGAAATCCCATGATGAAAACGTGCAGAGGGTTCTACGTCCTGCACACAGAGGGCAGGCATGCACAGGTGCTGGCAGGGCTGTCAGGAAGAGGTGAGGCTGCTGATGAGCTTTCACAGACACATAAAGGATGTCTGGGAGGGAAAGAAAGCATTTCAATACATCCCAATTAAAACAATCTGCAAAAGACATGAACATACGTAAGAACACCACATGCTCACAAAACTGAAACACACACAAACCCCGAAGGCTGGGGTACAGAGTGTGTGGAGCGGGGCTGGGCCGGGGGTAGAGGTTAGAGTGGAGAGTCAAGTGGGGTCAGATCAACCTCATGGATGAATGATGGGACTCTGGATTCTGACCCACAAAACAGGGAGTGATTCGAGTTCTTTTAAGCATTCAATAATGCAATGAAAATGCATGTTGGATAGGTAATGGCAGGGTGCAAAGCGGAGGACAGAGGAGAGGAGGTGCAGGCTAGAGATGCGGGGAGCAGAAGACAGCCAGTGCCATGTTCAGACGGGGACTGAGATGAGAAGGTGAGCTGAGGAGGGTGCCTAGATCATCAGACGAGAGAGGCCAGGAGGACCAAGGGCCACGAGGGAGCTTCTCGGTGCAGTCAGAGCCTGGGTAAGAAGGTGCTGGGAGAGAGTGTGGGAGTAGGACACAGTGTGTACGGACCAGGAGGAGCTTGCGTTGCCCACAGCAGGTCTTGTTGACTGACTGACTTTGGACAGATGTTCAACCTTACACATGAATATCATCTGCTGTAAAGTCACACAAATGCTAATCTCACATGGCTGCATTAAGGATGAAATGAAGAAAAAAAAAAAAATATATATATATGTAAAGAAGTTAGTAGTGTACCTGGCACCTACTAGGTACTCAATGAATGATAGGAACTGCTGTGTAATAGTGGTAATAATAAGAAACTTTTGCTATTTTTTTATTTTTATTCAGGTATCCATTTATCCAACAAATATGTCACCCCTGAAAGTTTTGGAAACTAATGATTGTCCTGTTTGTTTCTTCTATCAATACTTCTAAAACAGTTTAGACCAATTACACTAGTGAAAGTGAAGATAAACAGTTTTGTGTTTCTTAGGAAACCAGTTTTTCTTGATGCGTAGTGGTTCGTGGCCTGTTAGGAACTGGGCCACACAGCAGGAGGGGGCGGCAGGCAAGCGAGCAAAGCTTCTTCTGTATTTACAGCCACTCCCTATTGCTCACAAGAGCACCTGAGCTCTGCCTCCTGTCAGATCAGCGGCCACATCAGATTCTCACAGGAGCTTGAACCCTGTTGAGAACGGTGCATGGGAGGGATCTAGGTTGCGGCTCCTTATGAGAATCTAATGCCTGATGATCTGTCACTGTCTCCCGTCACCCCAGATGGGACATCTAGTTGCAGAAAAACAAGCTCCCACTGGTTCTACATGATGGTGAGTTGTAAAATTATTTCATCATATATTACAATGTAGTAATAAAAATAAAGTGCACAAAAAGTAATGCACTTGAATTACATCCTCTCCACCCCCAAACCATGGAAAAGCTGTCTTCCATGAAACCGGTCCCTGGGGCCAGAAAGGATGGGGACCGCTGCCCTGGAAGACACAAGCATGGGGTACGGGCAAGAGCGGAGGGACTTCATTTCCACCTTGCTGCGTCACTCAGGGAGTCCCTTCATCAATTTGGATGTCACTTTTTAAATTTGTAAGATGAGGGCAGTTAGATGACTTCTAAGTCTCTGTCAGCCCTGAAACACTAGGGTGAAATGTTATCATCCCTTAAAAACATAATAAGCAAAACGAGAATAACAATTTTAATAACCAGA
>NW_012103754.1:687021-688128 GCF_000951045.1 Mandrillus leucophaeus | reverse complement strand
TGTGTTACTGTCTTTTAAAATCAGACCAATGGGAGCCTTGATCAAGGTACTTAAAGGCTTATCATGAATGTCATCCACACAAACACCAGAGAGACATAAACACACACGTCCCCCGAAGTGTGCTGGAATCTGTTAATGAAGTGATGGTGTGAATAAATACAGCTCATATTTGTCTCGTTACCATTCACATTTAGTCCGAGTCTCCTAGTTCCTCATTCCTACAATTCCAGAGATCCTACGAAAATTCATGAGGTTGGTTTGCATAACGTACATAACATGCAATTGACAATACAAATTTATGAAACATTTTACCAAATATATACTATGTATAATATACATCTGAAGCAAGATTTATTTTAATCCCATTATATTTACATACATATTTATGTAAAATATAAAAATGTCTATGTCGTGAAAGAGCTTTGGATATATTTGGATTTGTATATTTTATGGATTAAATTATATCTTTAGACTTGATAACCTCCTGAAACAAGATGAGCCATAGGGCTTGTCAATGTTATTATGAAAGCAACTGCATCATTCAAAGTTGTGCAGAACTTCCTCAGTCTTAGATGTTATTAGTCCCACGCCAGCCTTCCAGAAAACAACTTCAGTGTTAGCGGTAATCACCACTAAACCATGCTGAGATTGGCCCAGGCTTGGACAAGACCCTTCCTTACAGCAGAAGCTCACAGTCTTTCCTTGAGAAAGAATGATTTTCTTTTTATTATTATTATTATTATACTTTAAGTTCGAGGGTACATGTGCACAACATGCAGGTTTGTTACATATGTATACATGTGCTATGTTGGTGTGCTGCACCCATTAACTCATCATTTACAGTAGGTATATCTCCTAATGCTATCCCTGCCCCCTTCCCCCACCCCACGACAGGCCCTGGTGTGTGATGTTCCCCACCCTGTGTCCAAGTGTTCTCACTGAGAAAGAACGATTTTCAAAGCCACATTACAAATTCACTTTTGTTCTAGAAATAATATATATACTACAAAAAAAAAATAGGTGTGATAGGGAAGGCATAGAGGCAAACTACCACAGGCAAACACTCCATTTATGCAGAACGAGATGTGTGGCCTCTCTCACTGGCCC
>NW_012103754.1:678652-685701 GCF_000951045.1 Mandrillus leucophaeus | reverse complement strand
ATATATATATATGTAAAGAAGTTAGTAGTGTACCTGGCACCTACTAGGTACTCAATGAATGATAGGAACTGCTGTGTAATAGTGGTAATAATAAGAAACTTTTGCTATTTTTTTATTTTTATTCAGGTATCCATTTATCCAACAAATATGTCACCCCTGAAAGTTTTGGAAACTAATGATTGTCCTGTTTGTTTCTTCTATCAATACTTCTAAAACAGTTTAGACCAATTACACTAGTGAAAGTGAAGATAAACAGTTTTGTGTTTCTTAGGAAACCAGTTTTTCTTGATGCGTAGTGGTTCGTGGCCTGTTAGGAACTGGGCCACACAGCAGGAGGGGGCGGCAGGCAAGCGAGCAAAGCTTCTTCTGTATTTACAGCCACTCCCTATTGCTCACAAGAGCACCTGAGCTCTGCCTCCTGTCAGATCAGCGGCCACATCAGATTCTCACAGGAGCTTGAACCCTGTTGAGAACGGTGCATGGGAGGGATCTAGGTTGCGGCTCCTTATGAGAATCTAATGCCTGATGATCTGTCACTGTCTCCCGTCACCCCAGATGGGACATCTAGTTGCAGAAAAACAAGCTCCCACTGGTTCTACATGATGGTGAGTTGTAAAATTATTTCATCATATATTACAATGTAGTAATAAAAATAAAGTGCACAAAAAGTAATGCACTTGAATTACATCCTCTCCACCCCCAAACCATGGAAAAGCTGTCTTCCATGAAACCGGTCCCTGGGGCCAGAAAGGATGGGGACCGCTGCCCTGGAAGACACAAGCATGGGGTACGGGCAAGAGCGGAGGGACTTCATTTCCACCTTGCTGCGTCACTCAGGGAGTCCCTTCATCAATTTGGATGTCACTTTTTAAATTTGTAAGATGAGGGCAGTTAGATGACTTCTAAGTCTCTGTCAGCCCTGAAACACTAGGGTGAAATGTTATCATCCCTTAAAAACATAATAAGCAAAACGAGAATAACAATTTTAATAACCAGACAATTCAAGAAAAAAAATCATCGATAGTCTACATACCATTTCAAACATGAAATACACAGATTTCTGAGATTCCTTGTATGCAAACATTTTCATTTGTGAAGGAATAATCTGAGATAATCATCTCAGAGCCAGCCATACCTTCATGCTGAATTACCACCGGACAACCTGTGAAGTCCAAGCCCAACGCCAACCAACCTCCTCAGAGGGCCGCCTGTATCTGAGTGGACTAGTTCCCGTGGACACCTTCTGTGTTTGTCCAGATAGCAGATAGTAGATGCAGCTGTGCACAGATGGTTCCTCCAGAGCCTGCCCTCAGCGTCTCAGGTCACAACGACTGGGGCTCTTCCCAGCTTCCTTCTCCTTTGTCAGTGAGTCAATGCGTTTGTTTGACACCGTCTGTTCTGCATTGAGGCCACCTGCACAGCACCGTTCACTAAACAGATAACTAGGCCTACCGGTGACCATCTATGAGTCCTGAGTGCTGGGAAATGACGTCACCCCACCTGGCTTGGAGGTGAGGTGACTGGAAGCTTCCTCCGAGGGTGTAAGCTGGGGCTCCTGTTTCATTTTCTCCTTGCTCATTCACACGCACAGCCGCCCTCCTTTTCAAGACGGCTCACTTGTGCTCAGACTGTGCGATGTTGGCGCTGTGAGGTTTCGAGCAGGGGAGTGGAGATTCTCCTTAAAACGGACGCTGCAGTTAGAAGTGAGCACACCTGGGCTTCATTCATGATCACCTGGGACCGCTAAGACTTTGGAGGACAGCGTGTCTGGCTAGGAGGACGTCTGGGAGGATGGGGTCCGGGCCGTAGGGCATTGCTGTGGTGGGTTTCTGAGTCCCAACCTTGGAGAGCGTGTCTGGGCTATCCAGGCGTGGGAGGCAGGCTGCCTCCTGCTCACGCGTCCTCTGAACTCCCCTGTACCTGCAGCCGACTGGCTCCCTTGCAGGGGGCCCTGCCCACTTTCATTGCCTTTCCATCTCCTGGCAGCTGCCATAGCTCCTGCTCCATTTGAACTTGCTGGGCATGGGAAGGTGGTGGAGGAAGAGGGACAATAAATAAGCAAGAGTAGAAAAAAAAAAACGAGTTGCTCAAGACAGTTGGAGAAGGTGAGTGTGCATGGAAAGGCAAGCACACGTGGAAAAGAAAGTGAAGCATTCATCTGGTCTCTGCCAGGACAATACTGGTATAATCCTACCAAGCAGCGTTTGGTTTAATACACAAAACATTTCACAAACAGCCTGAGCATATCCAGGGTGGTGATGTGGAGACCACACCACACGACCAGGGGCCTGAGCTCCAGGCTTGGTGAGCACCTCTTTGAGCACGTGGACTCTGGCTGGGCCTTGGTTTACCTATCAATGTAACAGAAGCAGCAGCAGTTCCTTTACTGCTCTAAAGCTTTACATGTTTTAAATTTCCTAAATGATTCCCTTCTCGTGGTGGGAACTTTCTGATGAAGTGTAGGTTTCAGTCCCTTCTAGTCTTCCATTTTTACTTGGATTGGTTTTACTTCCTTATCCCTACATTTTGCAAACCCTTGGATTCAGCATTGCAACCTTTGGAATCATCTGGCCTCAAACTTCCAGTGCTTCCTGCCATTCGACATGGTTCATTGCTCAAGATTTGCTCTCTGTTAACGCAAAGTGTGAATACAATCATACCTCCAACTACAAACAAGTACCCTCCATCCCTTCTCTATCTGACCCATTCTCCTATGCAGTTCCTGGTATCTACTTCCACGGTGACAACACATTCAACTGCCAGGCACGTTCCATTCCATCTGTGTTCAACTCCACGTGGCTCGAGGCCCTGCTTAAATCAACAGAGCCCTCTTGGTCTCCAAAGGCTTAGAATATTTCAAATGTCGATGGTCCAGACATGCTCTCCAAGGTTGGGACTCAGAAACCCACCACAGCAATGCCCTGCGGCCTGGACCCCATCCTGGAACATGAGTTTGGGGAGCGTGGATCCTCCTACCCTCGTATTCTGCGAACAGAGTGTCTGCTGACGGGGCGGTGATCTGGAAGGAGAGAGGATGTGGAGGCACTGGTGGTGCTGCCCAGCCACACCCATGAAGGGCTCAGCCCAGCACTGCAGCCTCGTCCAAGACCTCAGCTGACCGTGTCAGTGCCTCAGAGATGCTGTGCGGCTCCGGTCACCTCTGTAGCTCTGCAGCCGGCTACTGCACCCCCCAAGGCACAAAGGCGGCCCTTCGTATTTGAACGTCATTCTGAAAGACTGAGTTCAACATCTGCAATGCACGGACAGAATGATGTTTACTCACATATCCTCTCCTGGATTTATATCTCTTTTTAGGATAGATGATATTTTAAGATTCCAAAAATAATGCACTTTTTTCACACAGTTGATTGTAAATATGATCACTTGTAAGATCACGGTAGCTCAATAGTTCTCGGTTGACAAAAAGTCCCTCCCGTCATTTTTCCAGAGTGTGTCCATAACATGATTCTCAATGCAGAAACAGGGCAGGGAAGCCAGCAGTGGCCTCATCTCACAGAAAGCCACGCTGTCTTATCCTTGGACTTCTCACAATTCAGCAGCAGCCAGCGACAGGAGGGGAAGTCCAAAACGCTTTGGGTAGAGTGAAAAGGCAAACGCATGCTGGATTAGAAACGAGAAAACCTGGGCTTTCGGTGTTTTCACCCTGTTCAGGTTACGTCGGGTTACACATGGAGGCCTGGCATCCCGTTGCCCCCACCAGCTCCGAGCCGGCCTGGGCCGCGCCTCCTGGGCCCATGCTGATGCCTCACGCTGTCTTTTTGCTGTTGCAGCTTTCACGGTCCTTTTGTGGTTAACTCGGTGTCAACAACTACTAGTCTTTCGCTTCTGGTTATTCTAGAAAACCAGTTGCTGGCCATGGCTTTCCCTCATAAACTCATACACACAAAACATTATGTAGTGCGTTCTCACGCTTCCATGTCATGTACAACTGTCTTTTATTGAATGTTTTGTTTATCCAATTTTAATATAAACAGGGATAAGGTCTCAAGGAACTGAAAACCAAACTTGGCAGCATGTCCTCTGCTCCCAGCTGCTGTTATCACCACCGTGGAGAGAGGAATGCGGTGACGGTGGGAAGCATCCTGTGTGCGGGCCTTTCCCACCGGAGAGTGGGGCTCCGAACGTCAGGGTGACCGACCAGTCGGCTCAGAGGCCCGACAGTGATTCCCCCACCACCGCCTCTTTTAGAGGTGGTATTTTTCTTGTCTTGCTTCAATGTTAAAACACTTATTTTGGAGTAATTTTTAACGTATTTAAAGTGCATTTGAATATAATTCTGGAGCACTGGCTTTAAACCCGCTCAGTTAGTATCAGCACGGCTTAGAAAGCACTTCCTGTGTGTCTGGCATCTTCTAAAATCTCTCCATAAACAAATCCATTCAACCCTCTCGGTGACCTGCGATGTAGATTCCGCTGTAATTCCTGACTTGGAGGGACAGAGATTTTTTGAGTCACTTGCTTGAAATCACAGAGCTGAGTAACGGTGGAGGCGGCATGTGCAAACCCCTTCTCCACATCCTGATTTTGTGATCTCTAAAGGGAGACATTAATCCGACCCTATTTCTTACTGGACCATGGTAAGGATCTCTCTAAATGAGAACATCTATTTTTCCCTAATGCCTGTTACGTCGTAAGCAGGTGCCACATAAATATGTGCTGAGTGAACACATTGCATGATTGATTTATTCCTTTATTTGGAAAGCACGTCACTGAGCAATACAGACCTACTCCCAACCTCATGGGACACAGAGACACACACAGTTACCCTGCCAGAGAGGACAGAGGAGGCTTCACAGGGGACCAAGATGGGGGTGGGGTAGGGAGGAGACTGAGACAGAGACACAGCACAGAGAGATGCAGAGAGACAGAGGGACCCAGAGGGCGAGTTTCAGGGTGGCTGCATGGGCAGGAGGTGGTCAGAGGCTGGAGATGTGAGGGGGCAGGCAGTCAGGGCCTCCCAGGTGCTGTTCCTCCCAGGAGCTGTGGGAGCTCTGGACAGTGTAGACAGTGGGATTACCTCCACACAGTTGACTCAGGGCTGTGAAACCGTCAGAGGAGGAAAGGACAGGCGGAGGAAAGGACAGCTCGATGGTGGAAGGCCATTTGAGGAGCAGCGTCAGGTCACAGGTTGGCCTGGGAAGGTACAGGCAGCATGTGCAGGAGTGAGGTGAGGGGAGAGGTGTGGGACGCAGCCTGGTTTCCAGCTCAGGTAACTGGCAGGTGGAGGTGTGTGCACTGGTACGGAATACACAGGAGACTCAGGTCTTCTTACAGGTGCTTCTCTATAATCTCTTCTTTTACAGATGCACAAATACCACACTTCTCTAGGGTTGCTACATTGGAGGCGTCTCAGCTTAGGTGACCTCTAGAAGGGCTGAAGTGTTGGTTTGGGGCAGTCAGGGGATGGCCGTTACAGACAAGATGGGGAAAGAGGCAGTTTCCTGGGAAGAACAAGGGCTCCACCCTGAACCCTTAGGGACACAGGGGTTTGGGGACTGGGGACAGAAGAAGGGGCCAGCAGAGGGACAGAGATGAAGAGGTCGGGGGTGGGTCCAGGGAGCATGAGGCTGGCCCAGGAGACACAACCCACAGACCCTCATTCACATCCACAGGAAACAGAGAACTTGGGGTAACCCAGGAGACACAACTTCAGACCCTTGGTCACATCCACAGGAAACAGAGAAGGCTGCGGTCGTCACCCGGATCTGAGTGGTCCACGAACAGCAACCAGAGCCACGTAAATGTTAGTAATATCTGCACAAGGTCTGTGCGCCTCGCCTAGTCGCTTGAGGGTCTGCACCTGTTTAACCCTGGGAGATGTGTTTATCTCAGCCTCAGTCTATCCATCTGTGAGATGAAGGGTGGTGCCCATGTTACACACTTAAGGCGGCAAATGAAAACCAGTCCACGTGAAACACCCAACGACTAGCAAGCAGGGCTGCTTTCCAAATCTGATTTCTCCTTTTCTTATTTCCTTTCTCCCCATGTCTTAAGAACAGTTGATATCCCTTCTTACCACTAGCCCTTTAAAGGGTTATTCTTATATGTTTCTAGAATATATAAAAGCACTTAAAAAGACATCAGAAATAGTTGAAATCATTGAACTATGCAATTAAATAGCTAGCATTTCCAACTTCTTGGTGTTTCTAAAACGTATACACTAATAAAACCAATTCAGTTTTAACTACATATTCTTTCATTTTTAAATATTACTTTAAATATATTTTAGCATCTTTTAAAGTTATTTTTTTCTCTGTATTGTTACAAAGGTGTAGCTGATTTGAAAGCTATGTATTTTCTTAAACTTGATAGACATGTTCTATACATGAAAAACATTCAACAAATAATTGTTTAAAATGTTTACTTGACCCTCTTAGGGAATTTTTTCAAAAAATCTGTTTCTGGAATGCAGGGAGTTGTTTTTTTATCTTTTAAAAGTCACTTTAAATGATATAGCTGGTTATTAAATATTTATTGTCTTGAATAGTAATTCAAGATTCAAATAAAGTTACAATAATCACTAAATTTAATCTCTTTCAACTCCAGAAAATGAGTTATTTTCAACTCAATAATGAGGGTAAAGGCACCTCTCGGGCTTTGACCATTTGTCAACGCATGCAGGCGCACGTCTCGGAGGTGGATAAAGGGCAAACGGGAGGCTGGCATGCACGTTTTCCAAACCAGCTTTCCAGGAGACATATGGTGCTCCGACTGCTGGGATTGTTTCTTCTACGTCTATTTTTTTCTCCTTGAAATTCCAGTTCACACTTCCCAAGTGTGTCTCTGTTCCTTTAAAGCTGAAAGACTTGAACTAATGTGAACCCTTGTGTGCCGGGTCAACCCCACCCCACCCCACCCCCGCCCCAGTCATCCGCACCAACAATGCTCCTTCTTCCTCCTTCCTTCCTTTCCTTCCCTTCCCTCCTTCCTTCCCTCCCTCCCTCTCTTCCCTTCCTTCCTTCCTCCCCTTCCTTCCCTTCCCTCTTTCCTTCCCTTCCCTCCTTCCTTCCCTCTCTCCCTCCCTCTCT
>NW_012103754.1:647943-678376 GCF_000951045.1 Mandrillus leucophaeus | reverse complement strand
TCCTTCCTTCCTTCCTCCCTTCCTTCCTTCCATCCTTCCTTCCTTCTTTCCTCCCCCCTTCCCTTCCCTTCCATTCCCTTCCCTTTCCTCCCTGCCTCACTCCCTCCCTCCTTCTCTTCCCTCCCTTCTTCCCTTCCTCCCTTCCTTCCTTCTTTCCTCTTTCTTCTTTCCTTCCACCCACCTTCACAGGCTCAGGTGATCCTCTCACCTCAGCCTACCAAGTAGCTAGGACCACAGGGATATACTACCAAGCTCAGCTAATGTTTGTATTTTTGTAGAGATGGAGTTTTGCCATGTTGCCAGGGCTGGTCTTGAACTCCTGGGCTCAAGTGATCCACCTGCCTTGGCCTCCCAAAGTGCTGGGATTACAGGCATGAGCCACCACGCCCAGTCTCTACTTAATTGTTAAGAAGTTAAACTATTTGGTCACCCCTTTGCTGTACCATTTGAGATTCCACTGAGTGTCCACATTCGCCCTTCCCGATTGCTGCCCATTTTCCATCATTCTCACCCCAGAGCTCTATGCTCATTATGATTCTTCTTGCTGGAATGTTCTCTCCTACTGATCCTTTAAGACTCATCTCAAGTCCCCTTCGCCACCGTGTCATTCCTGCTCATCCTGGAATTCAGGGTCCTGTGGCATTAGCAACTCTGTGTCGCTAGACATTTACCATCTAAGCGTCAACCGCCTCCCGTTGCTCTTGATTTTCCGTGTGTGCTTATCCTATTGTCTCATTGTAGCTGTTTTCTTTTTGGTTTTAGAGCCTTTGCCATCTAATTAATTAGTCCAAGTCCCATGGTGCGAAGCAAAGGTGTGGGTGTTTGGTACCTTTGTTTCCACTGACTGAGTGGATTGACTGGTCTGCCAGTGCTTAGGTGTGTTTCTATCAGCACCTGCTTTTCAGGAAATCATACTGCCTCTTTTCTGTCAAAATAGAACTCACTGCCCTTGCCACCTGCAAGACTAGAATGTTGATAATGTTACCACAGAAGTATTCTAACCATCTACCTCGTGGCAGTGAGACTGGCGAACTCAGCTGCTGTATGAATATACTCGGGTTACCAGGGTGCTCCAAGTGATGTTCCATTTTAGTGAAAGACCTCAGAAGGTTGACGGGGCTCCCTGGAGTGTCCCGTTTGCTACAAGCTAGTGACTGGGACTCTACTTACTAGTGCAACACCCTCAGGACAGGAGAAATCTGGCGGAGGGATAAAGCTTGAAAATCACCTAATCCATCTTTTCACCTAGAAAATAAAGTGGCATGCACAAAGTCAAAGCCTCAGGTCGTGCCGAGCTAGACATTCCACCCTCTAAGCAAGCACCTCCCCTGCCAGGCCAACACAAACGCTGAAGTCACTGTGAGTCAGAAAACACACTGCAAATGGGAGCCTGAGCAGCCACTGCTGCTGGCACTCACTGCCCGTGAGACGCCACGGCCACGGCCACTGTCTGTTAGACATCCCAGCCACGGCCGCTGCCTGTTAGATGTCCTGGCCACGGCCACTGCCTGTTAGACGCCCCAGCCACGGTCACGTAGAGGAACGTGTCCAGAGAGGAAACTGCGGAAAACAAACACCACACCTGCAGTCAGTCTGTCCCAGTGACATTTTCAGTGTGGTCTTTGTGACCACGCATACGTCCACACCAGTGCTCTACTTCAGGAAGGCGCTAGGACACATCAAACGTTAGCACAGCAGTACAGATGATGAGACTGCACTTAGTGCACCCATGAAGAGATTCTCTGCTTCGTGTGCTGTGTTCACAGCAGCCACTGTGACAACATCAGCAGCAAGTGGCTGCTCTACCTTCCACTGTCAGGAGTCCTCAAAGACGGCACAGGTGCCGTTCTCTTTTCCAGGGACCCCTGAAATTACAGCAGTACCACCACCTTGAATGATAGTAATTACAATTGATTTGAAAAAGTGAGAAACAAGCTTTATAAACATGTATGATTCTGGCCGAGTGCAGTGGCTCATGCCTGTAATCCCAGCACTTTGGGAATGGATCACCGGAGATCAGAAGTTTGAGGCCAGCCAGGTCAAACTTGGTCCCTACTTAATAAAAAAAGAAGGAAAGAAAGAGAGAGAGAGAGAAAAGAAATAAAGAAAGAAAAGGAAAGAAGGAAGGAAGGAAGGAAGAAAGGAAGGGAAGGAAGAAGGAAGGAAGGAAGGAAGGGAAGGAAGAAGGAAGGAAGGAAGGAAGGAAGAAAGGAAGGGAAGGAAGAAGGAAGGAAGGAAGGAAGAAAGGAAGGAAGGAAGAAAGGGAAGGAAGAAGGAAGGAAGGAAGGAAAGAAGAAAGGAAGGGAAGGAAGAAGGAAGGAAGGAAGGAAGGAAGAAAGGAAGGGAAGGAAGAAGGAAGGAAGGAAGGAAGGAAGAAAGGAAGGAAGGAAGAAAGGAAGGGAAGGAAATTAGCCGGGCACGGTGGTGTGCACCTGTAATCCCAGCTACTCAGGAGGCTGAGGCAGGAGAATCCCTTAAACCTAGGAGGCAGAGCCAAGATCAGGCCACTGCACTCCAGCTTGGGGTACAGACAGAGACTCCACCTCAAAAAAAAAAAAAGTATGATTCTACCTGCCATGTGTTTGCACCAGGGAAAAGTTATAAGAAAATACAGGAAAAAAAAAAAAAGGCGAAAGATGCCCCTTCTTTAGATGTTCAGGACAGAGGACTTTGTCTTGGTGTGGTTGGTAAGAAATTATTCAGTTGTGAAATATGTAAAATTCTGGTACTTGAATGATAAGATGTTTCTTTTTTTAGTTTGGTGATGGAGATATACATCTGAACACTCTTAGCTCAAAGAATTATGATCATGCCTACAATCATATATAAATATATTATATGTAAAATATATATACACACCACACTACACTCTATGCAGGCAAAATATGCCTCTCTAGAGAGATCATTAAGCTTATTAAATATGCATTTTCTAGCAAGTTATTGCAAGCAAAATACCAGCTGTTGCTCCACATAGATTTCCAAAGTTGCTCAACAGTTTAATGGGCATCAGGCTACAAATAATAAACCTTAAAACCTGGTTATTACAAAGAGGATTAAGAATGTTTGCTGCATGGTATCTCCCCAATTTTAATTTCTGTGGTAATGGACAGTTACAAGCTGTCGCGTCTGCACATTTTGTTGAAGCATAACCTCGTAACTGAACCCATCTGTCCTGGGGTGCCTATGTGGTGTTTGATAATATCTTGGCTGGACACAGCTATTCGTATCCTATTTATGTACTTTCCAAATGACCATTAGAAATACTTGTCCAAGGAAAGCTCATGAGATTCTTAATTGTGCATGCTGCTCCACTCTAAAGTCACCACGTGTGGAAATATAGCTTGGGTTGTGTATTTAATAGAGCTTAATATGACCGCTTTTGTTATATTTGTCATGGAATACGATGTTCCAAGCTGTAGATCTTCATCATCCCTAGTACTTACTATCTATCTATCTATCTATCATCTATCCATTTATCTTCGTATCTACCTATGATTTATCTACCTTTCTATCTACCTATCTATATATCTGATCTTTCTACCTACCTACCTATCTTACCATCTATCTATCTGCCTATCTACCTAGCTGTCTATCTACCTAACTATCTGACTATCTATCCTATTCTATCTATCTATCCTATTCTATCTATCTATCCTATCCTATTCTATCTTCTATCACCAATCATCTATCATCAATCATCTATCTATCTATCTATCTATCTATCTATCTATCTATCTATCTATCTATCTATCTATAATCATCATCATTATCATTATCTATCTTCTTTCTAAACTCAGTTGACAAGAGATATAAGATTTTCTTGTGACAGGCAATACTGGTTTTGGACAGGCAATTCTTCCCACACAGTAATCTAGTGAAAAGAAAAAAAAAAAAACCACGTTTCAAATGGAAATGGGGTAGAATCTTACAGGAAATGTGTCTTGAGGACAAGTTCAAAATATCCATTGTGCTTCCTCTTTCTAGAGTCTGTGTTCTCTAATTCAGTGTCTCCGTCCCATTCGTCTGCAGCCCATGACTCTGTGTGAGCAGGAAGGGTCTTCAGGGCCATGAGGATGCCTCATGTGACTGGGACACTGGTCGTGCCCAGTCCAGTTTCTAACCAGAGGTGTATGGCAGAGCGCGGGTCTCAGGGAGGGGTGCTGCATGTCACAGCAAGCACCTGCTCCATTGAGATAGGGTTCACTGGGCATGTGGCTTGAGTGTGAGGCCAAGAGATGTGGGTGCACATCTATTCATCTATCATCTATGCACCTATCATCTCATCTATCATCCATATACTCCGTCATCTTTTTTTGAAAGTTTTAAAAAAATTCAATAGTTCTTGGGGTACGAGTGGTTTTGGTTACATGGATAAGTTCTTTCATGCTGATTTCTGGGATTTTAGTGGACCATTATCTAAGCAGTATATGCTGTACCCAATATGTAGCCTTTTATCCCTCCCCTCTCCCCCACTCTCCCAACCTCCTGCTCGGGGTTCCCAAAGCTCATTAGATCATCCTTACGCCTTTGCATCTTCATAGTTTAGCTCCCGCTCACCTACCTCTGTCATCTTTCTATAAATCTTCCCCACTCTATCATCTCTCCCTCTCCCCATCTATCAATCACCTATCATCTATCTATCATCTATCTATCTATCTATCTCTCTATCTATCTGATCATCTATCAGCTATCATCTGTCTATCGCTATCATCTATAATCTATCAATCTACCTGCCATCTATGAACTACAGAGGTGCAGCAGTGAGCAGCTCTTCCTACCTCCCTGGCACCAGCTTCTGAGATGAAGGTTGCTGAACATTTATTTCTCTCTGCTGATTCCTCAGAAGCCGCCCAGTCTCCAGGGAGCACAAGAGAAAACCATCCTGCAGTGCACACAATAGGTCCTCAGTGCGTCATTTATTGTTTGTTTTGTTTTAATGACCACATCACTCATTTAAGGTGAACGATGAGCTGTTTTGCTGAAAAGGCTCCAACCCATTTCCAGCCAGGCCCCAAGCAGGGAGTGTCTGATAAGGCAGAGGGAAGCTCACGCATGCCCCCAACGCTTCCCCTCCTCAACCACTGGAAAATGCATGCGTTTCTGCTGGAGTATCTTCAAATGCAGCTATGCCTGGTCACTGCACTTGTGTCTAAGATCTGAGTTGCAGAATACTTTATTTCTGTTTTAGAGAAACACAATATTGCTTCCTTCATGTCTGTGCAGAAAACTTGCTGAGGCAGCCGGAGGAAGAGGCGGCGGCCGCTGCAGACGGAACCCAGGCAGAGTCGCTTTGTCACTTCAGGTGTCAGGTGACTCATCTGTCATAGGAAGGGGCTCATCAGATCCTCAAGGGCCTCAGCTATGTTTTCTGGAATTGTGGGGCCTTCAAGAGCTGTCTCACGGGACTCTGGGCAAGCCGGCCGGGGCTCCAGGAGCTGCCGCCCTCATCAGAGCCACTCTGTGCTGCCTGCTTTCCACACTCGTGATCCTCTTTCCACGGGGGCTGTTCACTGGGAGAGGTGGGGGCTCTGTCGGCCACCCGACTGCAGAGGCCCCTCATTCTAGGATTCTCTGTAGGATTCTCCGGGGTTTCCTTCAGCAGCTCTTACTGTAAGAGGGTTCCTCATGGATTTCATTTGGAAATAGGTCAGTCTCATAAATTATAAAACATCAGACACAAAAAAGAGATGAGTAAGAAATGGTGGGGAGCTTGAATCCCTCTGGGGATGCCAGCGTCTCGGTGTTTGATAGATGCGAATAGAAGGCATGATGACATCAACAATCAACAGGTGTCAGATCATCTCATAGCTGTGAAAAACACACAACAAAACCCGACACGAGAAGGCTGGACACTACGTTAAGGTGGAGAGTTGGAGAAGCTGTGCGGAGCTGCTCTCTCCAGATCGTGCTCCTGGGTTTCCTGGTCCATAGGCCGTAAGATACAGCCAGGGATGAACATCTGCTCCTTCGGAGAAGACCAAACGCAGACCGTCTGGATCCGAAAGTCCCTCCTGGAGAGCGGAGACAGGCCTATGACCTCCGGGGTCGCAGTCCAGCATCTGGTACATCTGGGCACTCAGGGAAGCTTCTGATGGACTGGCATGGATTTGTGGACATGGGGTGTTTTCTCACGCCTCCGTGCCTTCATGTAAGGTCCTCCCTCAGCCTGGAATCGCACACACCTCCTCCCAGTCAATTCTGCAGCTCCTTCAAATGTCAGTGGGAGGGTCTCCTCCCTTGGGAAGCCCCTGGCTACCTGCAGAGAATGGAACCACGCCTCCGCTCCATCCCTCTGCTCCTCACACACCTCCTTTAGGGCTCTCAGAGCACCAAGACACATTTGTGCTCACATAAAGAGGCTGCACATTCTTTGAATCAGCTCCCTTCCCGCATGGGACATGGTCCTCTGTCTCCAGTGCAGCCACACGTGGTGTGGAGGCTGTGAATATGAGGATATAATCGAGAGGGCTTCCATGAAGGCAAAGCCGTCATATCTAATTATGAATTATACATTTAGATAGAACAAGACCGGGTGCCATCCACTGGCGTGTAGCAAGTGATTTTATTTACATCTTTTCAGTCATTTGCC
The DNA here is from genome assembly GCF_000951045.1 of Mandrillus leucophaeus. Taxonomy (NCBI): domain Eukaryota; kingdom Metazoa; phylum Chordata; class Mammalia; order Primates; family Cercopithecidae; genus Mandrillus; species Mandrillus leucophaeus. Next base: position 671,787 of record NW_012103754.1, on the reverse strand, counting down.
CTATTACTTATTGCCTTTTTATTTCATAGGTAGTAACATTTTCCAGCAAGCATTTAAAGACTGGCCCCCGTGAGCTGTATTGTAAGATGGAGCACATGGGAGATGAAACCTCAGAGGATTTATCTGTCTTCTGAGGAGCTGGTGCAATCTACCTGGGAAGAAACTGTCTACACAGGCAGAAACTGGACAGCAGTGGAAAGACGACATACAGGGCGGTGCCTCACCAGCAACAGTAAAGATAAACCCAGCCCTGGGCTTTATATGCAGAAAAATAATCTGGCCTCTGAGGAAAAGTGATGATCCCTTGTGTAAAGTAAAACATCACATGGCAACTGAAGAATGCAGAATGTGGACTAGACCTGGAAGAATCCTGGTGCTCATCTGTACTTTACACATATGAAAATACCCAGGACAGGATGGGGGACGGTGAAGTGCCTTGTCCCAGGCCCTACTTCTAGCTAGGGCCAAAGCTGGGACTAAATAAATGTATTCTAACCTCCATTTTTTCAAAATATTGTCAAATTTGAAATTTTTGTGTCCAAGCCATTTATTAAAGTCAACATGCTTAGTGTAATGCATTTATAAGTGGCATGAAGGAAAAGAAGACTGATATTGCCAATATTCTGTTTGCCATCCCAGACTCAAGTCTCAGTCTCCTGCTGAGTAACATTAGCAGAGGTTGCACGGGAAAACCTCACCTGCAGCTCAGGAGGCTTCTCCAGGATGCCCATGTACCTGGGACTTCTCCTGCAGTGCACCACCTCCCTGGACCCTTCCTTGCATGTCATCTACAGCTCAGGAGGCTTCTCTCGGGAGCTCATGTCCCTGGGGCTTCTCTCACAATGCACCTGCCTCCTGGACCCTTCCTTGCATGTCACCTGCAGCTCAGGAGGCTTCTCCGGGTGCCCATGTCCCTGGGGCTTCTCCTGCAGTGCACCCGCCTCCCTGGACCCTCCTGTGCATGTCCCTGAACTTCCAGTGCATGTGTGCATCTGTGTCTGTCTATGTTGCACAGGTGACATCACACATGTTTCCAAGGCAGGGAACCATCTCCTTGTCCCTAAACATTGTTTCTGAAAGAGAGCTGTGCATGCAGTTAGCACTCAACAATTAGTATCACAGAATACACTTTTAGCAATCTGTAGCATCATATCATCTTCTACCTGAACACAGTAGCCTGTGATCATTTCAAACTTGACTGTCTGTGATTCCCTAGCAAATACTGTAATTTCTGAGATGAAACAGCTGGATGAGTTACCTGGCAGGTACAATGTACAATACGCAGGCGACAGTCACACTAAAAGCCCAGACTTCACCACCATGCAATATATTCATGTCACAAAACCACACTTGTACCCCTCTATCTATAAAAATAAACAAAAATAAAAGTTTAAAAAAGGTATTGACTTTGAAGTCCAGCCCGACTATTTACTCACTCCTTCTTGGTCTCACTGAACATTCCCAGGCATGCAAGACCACCTGTGTCACAGTGAGCTGTGTCTGTCCCTGGTTAGCCCACGTGTCTCTAGAAAGCAGGGATGGTGTCTAAAGCAGTTCTCACTCAGAACTGGCAGCACCTTGGCCTGGCTGTGCATAAGACGTGTGTGCTGGGCCTCCGCCATCGGGCTTGGTGCCTGGCCGTGCATAAGACGTGTGTGCTGGGCCTCCGCCATCGGGCTTGGTGCACCCACACTGGCAGGTCAGAGGTAGGCAGAAGAGAATGAAAAGACTCCCAGGCTCTTGCTGCACAAACTCTAACAGCCCCTTCAGGCCTAAATTTCTATGATTTTAAAACTGAAAGGCACTTTTATACAACGATCCAGACCTAGAACCTGAGTACAGGCAGGCCTTGAAGACGTGGTTCCAGACAACTGCAATCAAGTGAACACGGCAATCAAGCAACTCACACAGATGTTTTGGTTTCCCAGCGCAATCTAAAGCTGAGTAATGGGTACAAGTATACGGTTTGACAGAGGAAATACGAACTAAGGTTAGATAGGTCAGTAGGGTGACTGCAGTTTACAATAATGCATTGTGTATTTCAAAATAGCTAGAAGAGAATAATTTGGATGTTTCTAGCATAAAGACAAATATTTAAGGTGATGTAAGTCCCAAGTACACTGATTCGATCTCCACAAATTACAAGAATATACTAAATTATCACATGTACCATGAAATATATGTATCTATTACACATCAATAAGAAATGAATTGCATTGTCCATTATATCCTGTTAATTTTTAGGACACAATGTTATAATGTACTAACACCTTGCATGCATTTTTCTATTGCTAGAATGTTAATCTAGAGTAGACTGTGTCTGTCACTAGCGTCTGCACAGCTCCTAACCCCAGGGAGGCACAAAAATCAATTGTTGAGTAGGTGTTTAAATAAACAAATAAATATTTGACAAAAAGTTATGGAATATTAAATGTGCAATAGTGTTATGTCTAAAAGTCAACGTATATACCTTAATTGAAAAATATGTTATTGCTAAAAAATGAGAATGATCACCCTAGCCTTTAGGGCGTCCTAATCTTTCCGCTGGCGGAGGGTCTCGCCTTGACGCCAATGGCTGCTGACTGATCTGCGTAGTGGTTGTTGAAGCCTCGGGTGGCTGTGGAAATTTCTTAAAATAAGATAAGGAAGTTTCTCACATCGATCGAGACTTCCTTTCAAGAAAGATTTCTCTGTAGCACATGGTGCGATTTGATAGCATTTTACCCACAGTAGAACTTCTTTCAAAATTGGAGTCAGTGCTCTCAAATCCTGCCACTGCTTTATCACCTAGGTTTATGGAATATTCTACATCCTATGTTGTCATTTCAACGACGTTCACAGCATCTTCACCAGGAGTAGAATTCATCTCAAGAAACCACCTGCTTTGCTCAGTGCTAAGAAGCAACTCCTCATCCATTTGGGTTTTATCCCGAGATTGCAGCAATTCCATTCCATATTCTGGCTCCACTTCTAATTCCAGGTTTCTTGCCATTTCCACCACATCTGCAGTGACTTCCTCCTCTGAAGTCTTGAACTGCTCAAAGTCGTCCACGAGGGTTGGAATCAATGTATTCCAAATTCTTGTTAATGTTGACATTCTGACCCCCTCCCATGAATCACGAATGCACTTACTGGCAACTGGAATGGTGAATCTGTCCCAGAAGATTTTCAATTTACTATGCCCAGGTCCATCAGAGGAATCACTCTCTATGCCAGATGTAGCCTCATGAAATATATTTCTTAAATAACAAGCCTTGAAAGTCAAAATTACTCCTGACCCATGGGCTGCAGAATGGACGCTGTGTCTGCAGGCGTGAAGCCCACACTCACCTGCTTGTGCGTCTCCAGCAGTGCTCTTGGGTGAACAGGTGCATTGCCCATGAGCAGTAAGAAACGAAAGAGAAAAATGTTTCCCCCTCGGGAAGTAGGTCTCAACAGTGGGCTTAAAATATTTACTAAATCATGCTGTAAACAAATGTGCTGTCAACCAGGCTTTGTTCTTTTATTTATAAAGTACAGGCAGAGTAGATTTAGCATAATTCTTGAGGGCCTTAGAATTTTCAGAATGTAAATGAGCATCGGCTTAAATTTAAAGTCACCAACTCGATTAGCTCAGAACAAGAGCGACAGCCTGTCCTTTGAAGCTCTGAACCCAGATATTGACTTCTCCTCTCTAGCTATGGAATTCCTAGATGGCATCTTCTTCCAATAGAAGGCTGTTTTGTCCACATTGAAGATCTGTGGTTTAGTGTAGCTACCTTCATTAACGATCTTAGCTAGAGGTTCTGGGTAACTTGCCACAGTTTCTCTATCAGCACTTGCTACTTTACCTTGTCCTTTTAAGTTATGGAGACAGATTCTTCCCTGAAACCTCATAAGCCCACCTCTGCTAGTTTTACACTTTTCTTCTGCATCTTCCTCGCCTCACCTTCACAGAACTGCAGAGAGTCACAGCCTTGTTCTGGATAGCCTCTAGCTTTAGAGAAGGCTGTAGCTGGTTTGATCTTCCATCCAGACTGCTCAAACTTTCTCAGCAATAGGCTGTCTCACTTTCTTATCATTTGTGTGTTCCCTAGAGTAGCGATTTTTCCTCTAAGAACCCTCCCTTTGCATTCACAAGTCGGCTGTTTGGCACAAATGGCCTAACTTTTGGCCGGCGTTGGGTTTTGGCACGCCTTCCTCTCTAAGCTTAAACATTTCCAGCTTTTGATTTCAAGTGAGAGATGTGTGACTCTTCTTTTCACTTGAACACTTAGAGGCCACTGTAGAGTTGTTATTCAATATTATTGTGTCTCAGGGAATAGGAAGGCCTGAGGAGCAGGGAGAGGTGGTGGGCTGGCCGGCTGGCAGAGCGGTCAGAACACACAGCAATTACAGATTAAGTTTACTGTCTTACACAGGCACGGTTCCTGGTGCCCCCAAACAATCACAGTAGTAACATCAAAGATTACTGATCACAGGTCGCCATGATAGACATAAAAATAATGAAAAGGTTTGAAATATTGCGAGCATTATTGACACGTGGTACAGAGACGCTGAGTGAGTATGTGCCGTTAAAAAAATGGCATTGATGGACTTGCTTGGTCAGAGTTGCCACAAACCTTCAGTTTGTACATATCAGACCTTCACTGCAAACTGCGATAAAGCAACGTGCAACCAACAGGGTGTGCCTGTAATGGCGAAGGTTGCTCTAAGAAAACGCCTCCAAAATACTTTGAATTGTTTATTTTTATTCTTTGATCCAAAGAAAAACAAGGGTAAAATTTTCTACTTAAATCTTAACTAGATTTATTTTGTGTTATTATATATTTTTAGATAATATTTAAAAAACAACAGACCGCATTAAGGACCTAAGAATAAAATAACTTTCAGGGGTTTGGGTACGAACACTGATCCTCAGAGCCCTCCTTATCTCCTTATCTCCAGCCCGCAGTTTCCCTGTCATGTCACTAAACAGGTGTCTGTGCTTCTGGAAAGGCTTCCGGAGGCGGGTCTGAGGTGTCTGGGACAAGGCTCCCGCTGGCAAGGAGCTCGGGTCACGGGCAAGGAAGACTGGCAGCCGTGGGTGCAGGAAATCGCCACAGGCAGCACTCACCACGCAACCCTCACTGTTCTAGGAGAGCCATTCTCCATTTGCCTGGGGTGAAAATGGCTGTGAGAGCTCTCAAACCATCAGTGCCCAGAAAATTAAAATCACCAGAACATTCCGGTCGCCAGCAACACTACTATGCACAGAGCTGGGGACTGTTCCCAAGACCCAGGGATCAGGCAGGGAAGAGGAGGATGCAGACTCTGTGACCTGCAGAAGATGAGCTCTTTGTTTGGAAGGACCTGGAGTTTATCGGGGATGGGGGAGGCTGGGCACAGAGGGGTCCCATCGCCCCCGCCCTGGAGTGTCCCTTTTTCACATGTGGGAAGCCAGAGAAGAGAGTAGGCCATCCCTCTGCCTTTCGGCATCATAGCTGGTGACTGGGCAGATGAAGGCTCCCCCATCATCCCGACCTTAAATTCGAGGCCTCACGAATGCATGTGGGCACCACGGGCTGATTCAGGATTCAGGAGAGCTGGCCGGTGGGACACACAAATGCCCAGAGCTTGCTGCTGCTTTTCAGTGGCCCTGTCTGGGCAGCAGACAAGGCACTCAAGGAAAGGCTTTGCCCGGCATGCAGGGCAACTGTTCACAGACCCGAGGCTGCCAAGCCCCCGTGTGAGACAGCTACGTGCCGGGTGGCCCCGCCAGGGCACCAGGACTGCCTGCTTCATGACGCCCTGGGGCCTGCACTGCGGCTCTGCCTGCTGGCTCTGGGGTCTGGCCACTCAGCTCCCCTTGCAGGCTCCTGTGCTGGGAACAAGAGGCCCTGACACCCCTCGAGGGGCACGAGATTAGTATTTTCTACTTTCTGCCTGGCAGGAAGCATCACCACTGCCTGGTGACCTATTCCTTTATTCAGCTACGGCACACACCACTCCCAGGATGAGCCTGGGCGCTCCTCTAACGCTGAGTGAATGAGATCACTCGCAGGAAGAAACGGGTATCGCTCACCACTCTTTCTTCCAGAATTTTCTAGCAAAGGCATTGTTAAATATAATGATCACTCCTTTAAAAGTGATCCTTTTAAAAACAAGACAATTCTGTGTTTGAATAAGAAGGCAGCAATTTGAAAATCATTATATTCCCTATGTTCTGTAGTAGGACAACAGGGACATCCCCTGATTCTGCTGGTGGGGTGTAAACAGGTCTGATCTTCCCGGAGAGGCTCTGCTGGAAAGGGAACCCTCCGTGCCCTCCCCTCCCTCACCCCAGCAATTCTCCTCCTGGTCATTCAACCCGGGGAAGAAGCACAAAGACACAGACATTGTCTGCAAAGATACTTTTCCCACTTCATGCGGAATATGGAGACGTTTTATGAAAACTAAATACATTTGAACAATAAAAGAAATGCATAAATAACATTACAGCCACAGGATGAAAGCCAGCCATGAAAATTAAAACTAAAACATTTAATGGCTATTTGGAAATAAGCTCATGTTATAATGTTAAGTGAAAAAAAAGAATACAAAATACAAAAAAATTTACATCGATTATATGAGACTAATTCAGAAAAGAAGAGCAAAACTGTCTTAAAAAATCAGAGGAAAAATCTAGCAGCAGTTTCCAATACCCTGGATGAATGGCACACTGTGACTCTGAAACAATAGATATATATTTTCTTCTCACTTTTTAGCTAGATGTGTTGATATTGGGAAGCAATGACCACCAGCAACTTTTTTTCTTTCCTTTTTTTTTTTTTGAGATGGGGTCTTGCTGTGCTGCCCAAGCTGGAGTGCAATGGCCGATCCCGGCTCACTGCAACCTCCACCTCCCAGGTTCAAGCAATTCTCGTGCCTCAGCCTCCTGAGTAGCTGGGATTACAGGCACTCACCACTACGCCTGGCTAATTTTTGTATTTTTAGTAGAGACGGGGTTTCACCATGTTGGCCAGGCTGGTCTCGAACTCCTGACCTCAGACAATCCGCCCGCCTTGGCCTCTCAAAATGCTGGGATCACAGGCATGAGCCACCACGCCTGGACTTTATTTTTAAAATTAATTTTATTTCTATGGTTTTGGGGGTACGAGTGGCTTTTGGTTACCTGGATGAATTGTGACAGAACAGACACTAATAACAGGCTGTCATTTGTGTCACTTGCATTATGAGTTCTTTCATCATTTCCTTTTTAGTCCTCGCTTTAATCCTCAGCAGTCCTTGAGCCAATGTATTTCTTTTGGTTTCTATTGCCAGTAATACCCTCGGGGAGAATCAGTGAAGAACATTTAAGAAGCAAACTCTTTTTAGCTTTTCAGGTTCTAACATGTTTCAAATACTGGAAAGCCCCATGGTTGGTGCCCTCTTCCCTGTGAGGCCTGTGCTGTGAGTGGGGTTGCGTCCCCAGGGCAGTGCCCACCTGGCCTGTCTGGCCTTCAGGGTTCCCTGCGTTTGGGGATGCACCTAGATGCACCCTCTGGGAGGCGGCCCGGGGTGAACGTGTGCTAAAGGGCCCTGACTCACTGGTTCAGCCCCAGAATCTCCTTTGCCAGGCTTTCACATCCTCCCCCTTTCCTCCTTTATTAGAAATCAATTTGGGTTAATTTAAGAAGCTTCTCTGCCAAAACCATACTAGCCTCAGGGAAAGTTCAGTTCATTAGTCACTCAAAGCAGGTGCACCTTATTCTAATAATGCGATGAGTGCTTTCTGCGCAGCTGCAGCAGGGACCCTGGGCCTGACTGGAGCTGGAGGAAGAAAAGGTCATTCCAAGGTGGAAGAGGACAGGGTGGGGGGCCTGTGGTCAAAGGAGGGTAATAAAGGTCATTCCTGGGTGGAAGAGGACAGGGTGGGGGGCCTGTGGTCAAAGGGGGGTTGTTTTGTTGCAGCAGGAGAGACGGGGTGCAGCGAGGCAGAAGGCCCCGGGCCCTGCCTGGGAACAGCGAGCCCTTCTGGAATGTCGCTGTTGTTATTACCAGGATTAGGAGGCAGCAGAAGGGCTTCCTGTGGGGGAGGGCAGGAGCCTACACTCCACTTCTACAAAGCGTCCTGCTGGCTGTGTGTCCCCAGGGAGCCTGGGAGGAGAGGAGTTTCCTCAGGCCTCTGCACTGCTCCCTGCTCACTGCACCCCAGGAGGGGAAGAGGGGGCAGAAAAGAGAGGAGAGGCCCACAATCTGCATTCCTGGACACAGTCAACTCCACCCACCTGACAAGGAGTGGCAAGGAGGCTGTGTCCAGGGTGCTCAGGGAAGCCCAGCCCCAGGGCCCGCAGCTGGGCCCCTCCAGCGGTGCCGCACTCTCTGCTCGTCAGACCTTACCCCGTGGAGGTTGGACTAAAGCTCTGGACTCCCCAGCCTTCCTGACGATAAATGCAGCCATTAGGATTCACTACCCTCTGCCCTCTCTGCGTGCCCGCTTCCCTGGCTCCCCAGAGAACACCCGCACTTTATTCAGAAGCATGAGAAGCTGCAGGATTGGTCAAGGGAATAACAAGGTGATCCAGGCATCGCTGAATCGCTATGCATTATTTATGAATAAAATTTCTTCCAAGATGTTCATTTCCCCTCCTCTCCTCCCTAGAGTTTCAGGAAATGCATCCACTTGTATAGGAAGCGTGTGTCTGGTGATGTCAAGTAGCGCATTAGATAATTTTCACGGCCCTGTAGAGTGGCTACCGAATTACAAGGAACGGATCTTTTAAAATCTGTTGTATTATGTAGGGGAGCTCAGCTTCCCTCAGCAGGAGACAGAAGGTGCGTTTATCTTAAGAATGCATCCAGAGGCTTGCGAAGGCTCATGGAGAGCCTGCCGGGCCCCCAGGCAGTCCCTTTTGAATAAGGGCCAAAGGGGGCCCTAGGATCCTACAGAGACTCTGGGTTGCATCCAGATTCCCTTCCAGCTGAGATGCCTTTGTGGTTGGCTCCTCACCGGGCTCTCTGTAGGCAGAGGCTGCAGGGCACACACAGCCAGGCGGCCACAGGGCCTTGCTCTCTCAGACCCCATCCTGTCCACTGAAGACATGTGGATGGCAGCTGGGCGGGGGGCAGCTCTGGGCCACCCAGAGCCTCTGGGCCCCTCCTGCGTGTGCAGCAGAGGCCTGGCTCCCGAGGTGCTTCTGGGGCACCCCAGAGCAGGCCAGGCTGAGTCCAGAGAAGCTGCTGCCCCACGGTCCTGACCCCACTCCAAAGCGGCTGTCCCTTCCTTTCTCAGAAAACAGTCTGCTTCACTGTTCTTAAATACTGCCTTGCTTGCCAGCTACATCAATCCACGGAATGAGCAGAAGTGAAACGGAAGTCCCTGATTAGAAATCACCCTCCAGCACCACTGGTTTTGTTTTTCCCACCCTGCGAAGGCACTGGAAGCAGGACTACAGCCATGCTGGGCCCCCGCGGGGCATGCGGGTGAGCGGGAGGAGCTGTGGGAATGCCCCACCACTGTTATGTGGACCCCAGGTCTGTGAGCTGCAGGCAGAATGCATGCTGGTCTTCAGATTTGTCTGTGCCATCGGCTCTGTGTGTGAGTTGCTCACCCAGAATGAATTCCTCCTGTTCCCATTATCTAAACGTGCTGTTTCATTAGGAGTCTGGGCCTGTTTGTTGGCTGTGATTCTCAAACTCAGGGAGCATCAGAATCATCCCTCTGGAGGGACAGCTAAAACCCAGATTGCCAGTCCCAGCCTTAGCTTCTCACTTCACTGGTCACAGGTGACGGTGATGTTCTGGATCAGGGAACTCCCCTTGGGGAACCCTGGCTCTGGGAAGGCGACCCCGCCTCGCACTCCGGAGGAGGCTTAAGGGTTCTGAGGATGTCCGACTTGCTTGTCAGTGGCATTCAGGAATGGCTGTAGGACGCTGGTTGTTGGTATCTCTGTGAATCCTCTTTTCTTCAGGGAGCTTCTAGAAAGCCTTCCTGAAGCTCTCTCTGGACACTGGGGGCAGCTGTCCGGCCAGGAGTGGCCACAGCCTTCTCCCATGACAGAGGTGAACATGGTAGGAGGTGTAGGAGGATGCAGCGGAAGGCCTGAGTTAAGTCATCCTCAGCACTTCCTCTCAACGCCCAGTTCAGGTAAGATAATGATTCGGTGTTTAGACCAGTTTGAGGTGGGTTTCCAGGTACTGCAGCCCGCAGCATCCTAAGTCACACAGAGTCTTTCAGATGAAAACACCAGTACCTTATTGAAGCAACCTTATGACCAAGGGATTGTTTGTTTCCTCTAAATCTTTACTAATTTTGGCAGGAAGAGAATATGGAAATTGGCATTTCAGTCCTATTTTGGGGTCTAACCCTGAAAACACTGTTCTCACTGGGGCAGGTCAGAGCGGACAGAAGAAACATCCACTTCCCAGAGCTGGACCTCAGGGGCGTCTTCATGATTACTGCCCGCTCTCCTCAAGCTGTGCCTGTGAGTGACACTGGTAATAAGAGCAGGTGGACAGCCCCAGACAGGGACTCGAAGAGCCGGGTCCCAGCGATGCTCATGAACCTGGCTACTCCAGAAGTATTCCCCGTGAGTGCAGATTCCGGCCCTCACTGTACCCAGGACAGTCTTCCGAGCCAGCTTAGACGGGTGTGGTGAGAGGACTCCCACACTTTCAGCCCCGGCCCCCATCTCGCCAGCCATCCTTGCTTCTCTAACGAGTGGGGCGCACACCCCTGAGTGTACTGGACAGAGATCTCCACCGAGGAACTCATGGTATCCATGAGAGGGGCATCCTGTGGTCGGCACAGGCTCCAGGCACACAGGGTGAAGGGCTGGCTCAGGGTTCCCGGGGGCTCTGTGGTTGTGCTCTGTGGCTGCTGGGAGTTGCACAGCTGGACCACTGTCACATCAGGACTCCTCTCCACACTTCAAGATCTCCATAGTGTCTGCCCTGCATTTTCTAGAACCCCCACATGGATGAGGATGGTGAGAACTGAACTGTGGTGTTTTGGTGGGTAAACCTCAGATAACAGCTGTACTGCACGTGAATTTCTGCTGTGTATTCTGTTGATGTTTGTAAGTGCCCAAATTGTATATATTTTTAATTATTAGTTCAAGAAATCAGAACAAGATTATCATGGTGAAATCTAGGCTTGACCAATACAGGTCATACACATTACAGATTGCCCATCAGCATACTTACTGTTTTCAGTGCGTTATCTAAAAATAACTCGTGCCTTCTCCTTAAACTGGAATTATTTAAAAAATATATCTCCTTTTACCAAACATCAAAAATACGCTGTAAGCCCAGCACTCTGAGAGGCTGAGGTGGGAGGGTCACTTGAACCCAGGAGTTCTAGGCTGCAGTGAGCTCTGATCAGGCCACTGCACCCCAGCCTGGGGGACAGGGTGAGATTCTGTCCCTTTAAAAAAATTAAAATAAATAAAATCATGCTCTAAGATGCATTACATGCTTTGCATGTATTAAATCCACCAAATTAATCATGTTGCATTCACAATACAACACAGGCCATGCCCCAGAGGTGTGTCTCCTGGGGCTGACGCACTGTAGGCAGGCACCAGGCAAACTACTTTCTTTAGGATGATGACCAGGTGTTCATTCTGTACACAGAGGACTTAATGCAACAATAAAGCTGGACTGCAACCACCATCGAAAAGAGAAGGCTTTGGGCCGGGCGCGGTGGCTCATGCCTGTAATCCCAGCACTTTGGGAGGCTGAGGCAGGCGGATCACCTGAGGTCAGGAGTTTGAGACCAACCTGGCCAACGTGGTGAAACCCTGTCTCTACTAGAAACACAAAAATTAGCCGGGTGTGGTGGCGGGCACCTGTAGTCCCAGCTACTTGGGAGGCTGAGGCAGGAGAATCGTTTGAATCTGGGAGGCGGAGGTTGCAGTGAGCTGAGATCACGCCACTGCACTCCAGCCTGGGCGACAGAGCGAGACTCCGTCTCAAAAAACAAAACAAAACGAAACAAAAACCAGAAGAGGAGGCCTGAATTTTGTGCCTGCAAATCTTGTGGGTACTCAGGTCTCTGAGCAACGGCAAGCCTGAACGTCACCTGTTTGATTCTCTTCTTTACCCAAGTAAGCCCTTAGATCTTAAAATCTTTGCTCCATGTGCAACTGTGCCATGTTATCAAACTAATGTTAAGATATGCATGCCCTACCTTCTGATTTATGATATCAGTGACGAACAGTAAAAGGACGGGCGTGCATAAAGCTTAAGTCGGGGCGGGGGGTGGTGTGAGGCGTACACAATGATGTCTCATAAAGAACGAAGGAGAGCTATTCATTCTCACGGATTCATGGAGTAAAGCAGATAGCCTGGTTTGGAGGCTGCGTGCACAGAATTCTTCATAAACATCCCACAGTGCACCCCGTTGTACAGCAGCCGCACGTTAATTAGAGCATTCAGCAGACACTGCAACGTATTCCACGCACCCAAGTGGATCTTCATTTTTCACATGCAGGGCCTCACTAATTAAAATCAGCTTTGCAATTAAATGTGGAAAATTGTGTTAAACTTTCAAGCGTGGTTAGAAAAAAAATGCAATTATTTTTAGGATATTTTATTTTAATGCAAATGAAATTTCTATCTATGTTAAACCGGTAAAGGGGAGACATAGGAATTCCTATTTTTCTCGCGTCTCCCTCTCTGTTTCTTCTTTTTTTATTTATTTTTGGATTATAGATGCTCCTCTCAGTTGCAAGTTGCAGTGCTCCACATCTCTCAGCCAGCACCTGGCTCTGTTCCAGGGCTTTTAGTGAGTGCTCTCTGTCAAGGCATGAATAATACAGCCCCTAGGCTGTTGGCAGACTCCAAATGAGGCGTGCATACATCAGGAAGCAAGCCCTCGACTTTAGCTCCAGAACAGCCTCCTGTGAAGACAGGCAATTATTCACCACGCTGTGCCACGGCACTCACACCGGCAGGCAAGAGGCGTGAGGAGTGGAGAGGGGAGTCTGAGTGAGGGTGTGCGCCACAAGCCAGAGGGACCCCAGTCACGTTCTAATGAAAAGGAAAAGGAAAATCACTTGAAGATTTTAATTTTTAAGTTTCAAATGAAATGATCTGACTCAGTGTACCCGACATTGGGAAGGATTGGAACGCACTACCAATACCCGTCACCTAACTTTTGGGTGTTTGTTGAGTGTACAAAGACTCTGATGCTAAATTGCAGGGTCGGAACCCTAAGTTCAACAAACAAATAATTAAAACAGTCCAGTGAAGGCTAAATGGGAATAAAATCCATTAAATTTCAGAAATAAATCCAGAGGGATCACAAAACAGACGTGTGAAGAATGAGGCCTTCCTAGGAATTTCCCCTCTCTCTCTCTCTGGTGCGTTGGCACTTATACAAAAATCACCATTTGGAAATAAGTGTGTCCAATTCATTCTAAATGTCTTAGCATGTGTATCACTGTCGCAAGGAAGGCTAAAATTCAAATTTCTGTAATCAGTTAATATTAATCTGTAATAAATACTAACAAATTTTGATTATTCCTATTTTTAATTTTTATTGGGAAATTTTAGGAAAAGGGATTTCAGAACAGCAAGTTGACCAGTATTTTGATGATTAAATTTTGTTTCTATAGATAGATTCCATTCTAACCACCAAGTTGCACTTTGTTTTTAACACAAACAGCATTTTATATCAATATGGAAAGCCAAAAAAAAAAAAAAAAAAGATGAATATAAGGCACTAGAATTTTTCATCTTAGTCAAATGTTCAAAAATAGATTATTGCAGACATGTTGACATGTGATATTTTAGCTGGAATACCAGCATCAGTTCATGAAATAATCTGGATGAATAACAACGTCTCTTTAGCAGGTACTTGAGTCCCACTAAACAATCACCTACACAGACAGAGAGGAAGGTGTGGTTTCTTTCAACATGTCCCTGCACTTCAGGAGATAAGCAGGCTTTGGTGTGAGGATGCCGCCAGGAAATGCTGAGCCTCCAGGCCTAGCCCTGCGATGCTTCCCCTGCTCAGGTGTCTGCATTAAGCGATGAGCTCAGTAGCAGCAGGTGCAGCTCCCCAGGCCTCCCACACGGATGCAGCATTGCTCAAACCATACACTTTGGGCAGATTCACCCTACCTATCTCCACAGGGCCTTCCCAGCCAGCAAACTGCTGCCAGGGTGAGGATAAGAATATGTAGCAGCTTCCCCAGTGTCAAGGTTGGTGAGTTCTTAGTAGGGCCATTGTTTTCCTACCATCTATCCACAAAACAATAGCGGATGGTACATTGGGACAGCTTCTGTCTTCCATGTTTCAAATGCCTGGAAGCCACACGGGCTGGCTTGCACAGTTTGAAGACTGTAACACAGGGAATTACTCTCCCTTGATCTTGCGGACGGAAACTAAATCTTGGGAAACTCACTTAGGATGAAGTTTGCTTTGTGAGCTTGCGGGTCGGACACCAGGTTTGAGGCACCTGTGCCCCCAGCCACCTCTGAGTGTGGTGTGGGGAACATGGAGGTGCTTGGAGCAGCTGAATGGACTGAGCCACGTGCGTAGCCATCTAACAATGGGCACAGAAACAGGTGACCGTGTGCAGAAAAGACCACGTGAGCACGTTCCCCGGCAATGTAAGAATTACTTCTAGCCCTGCTTATAAAATTCACCGTGTTTTTGTCATATTTATATGCTAATATCGTAACACAAAAACCTCAGTTGGGAAAAGCAAAAGGCAAATTCAGGTGTCTGGCCAATAATGACGTTTCTGAAGATAAATATGTGTCATATTTGTTAGCTTCCTAGGAGGCCTGTCCCTGATGACTCAGGGTCCAAAAATGTTGACTAAGCTTGGATCCCTGCTGGGCAACGTGTGGACATTGAAACATTTTTCCTTCGGTGCCAAGAGTGTCTGTGTCTCTAAGGAGCTGACTGCTTTGATCAGATCCTGGAACTCTGTCCTTCGCCTTTCTCAGTTGGTGCCTTGGTAGCCAAGAGACCCAGAACAAAATGTAACACCACATTAACACCCCCGATGTATCCTGGGTTTTCAGTAAAATTAGGTGATCATTTCCTTATGTTTCAAATTTATATTTTGATTTAAGGTTTACCTGTGTAGTCTGTACATAGGCTTATCAGTTATTTCAAATTCTTTATAAACTATTAACACCAGTAAATAACTATAGAGATTATCTTTTGTTCAAAGACATGATTTGGAAATTAATGTAGAACATCCAATAAAATAAATATTATAACCTTACTGCTACCAAAAAATTTTAACCAGAGTTTTAAATCATGCACTCCTTTTTAAAATTATTTTCCTTCCCAGGTATTAAGCACTGGTTGATTCTCCTCTATTCTCAATATCGTACAAGCCAACAACTATACAACCATCACACACACACACAAAATCCACTCCAGCCGCTTTCAAAGAGACCCAGCACACCACTGAGGAGGGGCTAACCAAGCAGAGACCGCCAGATCCCACCACCAGATCCCACCACCAGATCCCACAGCTTTCTGAGACCCACATCAGATCCTGCAGCTGTGGCAGAGAGGGTGATGCATGGCCCCCAGAAACTGCCACAGCATCTGTCCTACAAAGCAGTAATTGTAAACTACAATTGTGAGAAACATTTACTTTCCTTAAAAATCTTCTACACTGAAACTTAAAGACTAAATGGCAGGCTGGGCGTGGTGGCTCACACCTGTAATCTCAGCAATTTTCGAGGCTGAGGTGGGCAGATCACTTCAAGTCAGGAGTTCGAGACCATCCTGGCCAACATGGTGAAACTCCATCTCTACTAAAAATATAAAAATGAGCCAGCCATAGTGGCATGTGCCTGTGATCCCACCACTTTGGGAGGCTGAGGGAGGTGGATCACTTGAGGCCAGGAGTTCGAGAGCACCCTGGCCAACATGGTAAAACCCCACCTCTGCTAAAAATACAAAAATTAGCTGGGCATGGGGGCGCACACCTGTGATCCCAGCTACTTGGGAGGCTGAGGCAGGAGAATCACTTGAACCTGGGAGGCAGAGGTTTCAGTGAGCTTAGATTGTGTCACTGTACTCCAGCCTGAATGACAGAGTGAGTCTCTGTCTCAAAACAAAACAAAAACTAAACTAAAAAACCCTGAATGGCTGGCACCATTTTATTACTTGGTATTCCTTTCCTAAAAAGGAAAAACTGATTTTCTACGTTGCTGATGCCCCACATCTACCTCAAGTTGTTTTTGGCAAGTTCCAATACTTTAACACCTCAAAGTACTGAAATACAAGCTTTTTACTTGGCTATTGCTGATGCCCCGTATGAGCAAAATGAACTTGTAGCCTTAACATAAACACATTCATTGGAAACATTCATTGTTAAAAGACCAAAAAAAGACATGTGATTTCATCAGAACCAAAACGGAGGCTTCTACTCTTTTGTCCTATTTGGAAAAAGCCTGATGTCCTATTCACACCAGGAACCTGACAGCAAATGTGAGCATCACTGCTGTGTTCACGGAGGGTATGCTGGCAGGAACGGGCAAGAATAGCTGTCGGGAAGGGGTAGCTTTTGTAGTCAGTAAATCTTTCAAAACTAGTAAAAAAGCAATGCCAGGGCCAGGTGTGGCTCACGCCTATAATCCCAGCACTTTCGAAGGCCAAGGTGGGCGGATCACCGGAGATCAGGAGTTCAAGACCAGCCTGGCCAATGTGGTGAAACCTTGTCTGTACTAAAAATGAAAAAATTAGCTGGGTGTGGTGGCAGGAGCCTGTAATCCCAGCTATTCAGGAGGCTGAGGCATGAAAATTGCTGGAACCCAGCAGACAGAGGTTGCAGTGAGCCAAGATGGCGCCGCCACACTCCAGCCTGGGCAACAGAGCGAGACTCCGTCTCAAAAAAAAAAAAAAAAAAAAGGCAGATATACCAGAAAACTTCCAAATTTAAAATAGCAGTAGTCATAGATGTTAACATATCCACGAGTCTTACCTAATTTATCAAGGGACACTTTTTAAGTTTAAGAAATTAAAATTTTATCCTTTAATTAAAAGTGATAATACATAGGCATCAAACAATAAGGCTTAGAAAATGCTCAGTGAGATTCCTCTCAAGAGAAGGCTCACACAGTGACAACATTTCTTTTCTTTTTTTTTTTTTTTGAGATGGAGTCTCACTGTGTCGCCCAGGCTGGAGTGCAGTGGCGCGATCTCGGCTCACTGCAAGCACCGCCTCCCGGGTTCACGGCATTCTCCTGCCTCAGACTCCCCAGCAGCTGGGACTACAGGCACCCGCCACCACGCCCAGCTACTTTTTTCTAGTTTTAGTAGAGACGGGGTTTCACAGTGTTAGCTAGGATGGTCTCAATCTCCTGACCTCGTGATCCACCCGCCTCAGCCTCCCAAAGTGCTGGGATTACAGGCAACATCTTTGCACCGGTTTTACATAATAAAGTCTGCCAGTCTCTTACTTTAGAATGGAGGAAACTAAAGGCCGTAGACCTTACATAAGTTGTCCAGAGCTCCTGGTCTATTAGTGATGCAGTGAAAGCCAGCATCGGGCCAAGGAACCGGGAAATAGTTCTTTTTCAACTCTACCACATTAGATCTCCTAGATAACTGTGTGTATTAAAATACTTGGTGTTCTAATAATTACATACCACATGAGTCATGGCAAAAATGATGACTTTTAAAAAATTAAACAAAAATTTACTGGAAAGAGCTCCTGGCCGGAGCATTTCCGTGACTCCTCCCTATCATCCCAACTAATGGTTCCTCTATGGCTCAGGCGCTTCTGTACTAATGAGTCAGCGGCAAGTCTCCGAAAGAAGACAAAGCCCAACTTGTTTTCAAATCAAACTCTAGGGAGCATTTCTTAAGCAGGGAAAGAGGTCTCAGGAACAGATCCATACACATATTACATGGGACACATCCATTCATTTTGCAGTGGAATGCACCTTGGTTAAGGATAGGAATGTTTCAAATTATTTGGAAACATCATGATTTTTCCTGCAAAATGATGGCTATAAAATTAAATGTAGCTCACACCTCTTTACAACTTTTTATAATCGTACATTTAAAAATAAGTAAAAGAGGTTATTTGAATTGTTTGTAACACAAAGGATAAATGCTGGAGGGGATGAAGATTCCATCTTTCATGATGTGATTATTTTACATTGTTTGCCTGTATCAAAATATCTCATATACCCCCTAAGTATATACACCTATTATGTACACATAAAAATTAGAATAAAAAATTTTTAAAAACTTTTTAGCCAAATTTAATTTTTTTTTTTTTTTTTTTTTTTTTTTTTTGAGACGGAGTCTCGCTCTGTCACCCAGGCTGGAGTGCAGTGGCCGGATCTCGGCTCACTGCAAGCTCCACCTCCCAGGTTCTCCTGCCTCAGCCTGCTGAGTAGCTGGGACTACAGGTGCCCGCCACCTTGCCTGGCTAGTTTTATTTTTGCCAAGTTTAATTTTTATATAACAGTGTAATAAAGTTTAACTACTGACTAATGAACAGATGATTAGGGGAAAACGAATTTTTCTCATGGGTGGCTAACTTCTTTTGAAAACATAAACAATGCAGTGTTTTAGACTTTTAGATTAAGTGCTGACATATATATTTCTTCATAAAATAATACTTTACTTATTTCAATTATGTAATTCAATAATTTACTATTTTATACAATAACAATCATAATATAATTGACTAAATTTAATCATTGAAATTGCAAAATTATCTGAAAAATAGCCCACAATTCCTTTGGTTTGTAACAGAGGAAGTCAGACAATCGTTTAATGAGGGGCGCTCATTAGACATTCCTGCCTCCACAAATGCTAGCATGGGGATTTGGGAATAGTTTGTAATTTTTCTTTTGATTTTACTAAAGAACAATCAAAATAATTGCTTGATGTCACTCATAATGTTTCACTAAAAAGGAAACGAAATGCAAGGCCGTGAGGAGAGGCCTCCCAGATATGCTGCAGATGCACCTGCTTTAGAATCAGTTTTGTGACCTGGGTCTGCTCACTGAGGGTTTGTTAGGCTGGAATGACCTTGGTCTTTGCAACCCAATTTGTAAAAGTAAAGCTAAAAACATATTTTAGCCTGTGAACTCTTTTACCTCATCATAATTGAAACCTTTCTATTGAAAGACACGTCTTCATGAATAGCATGGGGAAAAAAACGCTTACCAGAGAAACATCTAAAGGACTGATGTGTACCTGAAAGTCAGCCACGGGCATGTAACATATAATTCTGTCATGATACATTTTGAGCAAAATCATCACCTTCCCCCTTAGTTTCTAAAGGTTTTCCACACCCATCCCTGTCCAGACCTGAAATGCCAGTATTTACAAGATAAATGTAATCACTGCAGTCCCCAAGTCTTGCAAGCTTGATCTGCCCTGACCTTCACTAGACCTGACCTCACCCTGAAGCCGTCCAGATGTAAGAATGGGCTTAGTTTCCCAGGATGAACCTCGTTAAATGGTGGAAATGGAGTCTACAGAGAGGTCAGAAGGTCACATTTTAATTGACCGTTCATTGTTTACCATCCTGCCGCTCCCAGAATGAGGAAGTGAGGAAGGAGAAACAGGGCTCCTCGGTAAGCAGTGGGAGGCTCTCAGGGGGCCATGTGCTGAGCACCACAGATGCAGATGGGAAATGAGTTTAAGGCTGGCCTGAATTTGTGTCATCCTAAGGAAGGTCACCTATTCTGCCCATGAGATAGAACGGCTTATGTTTAACCGAGAACCCCTTCAAGAGACAAAGACTGAGTTCCAGTGAGAGAAGAGAAAGCAAGCATAACGTGTATTGCTTTCCAGCAACACCTGCCCACACATTTCATCATTAGGACGAGGTCCCCAAATCAGTCACTTTAGGCAGCACATTGTGGAAAAAAAATGCAGGCATTACCTTCTGTGTCTTGCATATTTGCCACTGACATGACCACTGCCGTCACAGCCAGGGGTGGGACAGCTGCAACAGGAAAGAACGGATTACACGGTGCCGCAGGCAGGCGGGTGAGACGGAAAGCTTCCGTGGCAGCAGAGAGGAGGGCGGCCCGGACAGAGGAGAGAAATCACACAATCCAAAGGAGGGGGCAATTCGGGGAGGCTTTTTACGAGCAAGTCTTGGGGGAATTAATTTCATCAGTGCAGCGGGGTGTGAGCAGGCCACCCATGAGCTCGAAAGTGCAGTGTACCCATTAGAAGGCGTGAATTTTCCAAACTGCAAATGGGGATGCATTTTACCCACATGGCACTAACCTGAACAGCTCTTGTATGGCTGGTTCCACGGGAACTGCAGAGAGATGGAAATAGATAACAATTTACCATCCATCACAAGCACCCCTCTTCCACAGAAAATTACCAAAAGGGTGGCGTGAAAGTGGGGTCAGAGTGAATCGACCTCGGTTCCGCAGGACGAAGGTGACCCTGAGCTGGCCTCAGGAGGCAGGGAAGCGCGGACGTACCTCGAACCCCTTTGGACCGCGTGCGATGCCGCTTCTCCTCGGTGTCCACCTCCATCTGGGGATAGATTAGCAGCAGTCAATGTGCTTATCCGGCCTGTGCTGGCCAGCCCTGTAGGGGTGGCTCGCTCTCCCTGGCATTCTATTGATGAGGCTTTAATCCTGTTTCATTCCGTGAAGGGAAGCCCTCTACAAGGGCAGGGGGTGGGTAAGACCGGGGTCAGGCAATCTAAATGTATTATTCAAACAATTATAAACAGAGGGATTCAATGTAGGGAACACTGAGTCAGGAGGCCCTTGCCCTCTATAATGGGGTAGATTTTGATGAATCTTGAAGTACCATCTATTTACTCTCTTTTCAAGAATTTGATGGAGGCATACCTGTGTGCTTCTGAGTTGTAATTTGTACCAAGAATATAACAGCCATTAGGTTTACAAGAAGGTAAATATATATATTATATATATGTATTTTTATATATCTTATGTATATATAAAACATATATTTATATATAACATATACTTTGTGTGTATATATATAAACCTTTCAGTTATAAGAATCTAAATATTATATAAACATTATATATAACATATACATTATATTTATATATACACATGCATATTTTATATGTATATAATATTTAGATTCTCCTTGTAACTGAAAGGTTTAATCTGATTAAGCGGTTAAGACAAGAGGCTGTAGGTATAGTGGAAGAACATGTTTCACCACGAGGGATGCACTCCCAATACTGTTTAGTTCCTGGAATGCAACTATCCTCCACATTTATCTAAACTGCTAGGTTTCCTTTGAGGCATCTAGACCTTCCACTCATAGGAACTAACACATCTTATACTTGAGACATTACAGATGCTTTTATATTACTTTGTGGGATCGTCACAACAATTTTGTAAGGAAAGTATTTTTATTATACCTATTTAATACACAAGAAAACTAAAATTCAGACCACCTGAGTTAAAACCAAGATCATTTGAGTAGAAGGTTTTGGAGTAGGAACCAAAAAATCACATGTCTGCCTATGCTCCCTCTAAGCCTCAGGAGCATGCTGTTGCATGGCAAATACATGTGAGTACATTAGTTCAGCAAATATTCCCACAGTACGTCAAGTGTCTGCACATGGCAAACCGGAGAGCAGAAGAACTCTACTCAAGCCGACGGGGAGTTAAGAAGAGACGAGCAGTAGAAGCTGGCCAGAGCCCCACTGAACGGCCTCTACACCGGCTCACAGGGTACACCACAGCCACTTCCTCCATGGTTTAGAGGAAGAACATTGGAACTGAGTGAAGAAGACCCATTAGATGCCTGTGGCGCTATTCGATGCACACTCCAGAAAAGAACAGGGTAGACCTGCCGCTAAAATAAACTACAGCACTAGCAAGGCACGACTCAACAGATACAATACGAACGGCATCAGAAATCCACATGGACAGTGCCTGATTTAATGTTTATATCAACTAACCAGCAGCTATTTATTGATGAATACTTTGGCTAAGTATTATGGTATCATGGGATAAAAACATACATATAATACAAACATAAGCTCATTTAATTAGCTTAAAAATCTCTTAATGGGCTATATCTATGAACAGATATAACGATGTGCCAGATTTAACATCAAAACAAAAACTTCAGCAAAGGAGGAGCCAATGGGAAGTGGAAGCCGAGGAAAGATGCTCGGGGAAAGCTGTGATCCATGAGAATTGTTTGTGTAGGTGTGAAAGGAAGGAAAGGAGACTGTCTCTATGACTTGTATCTAGAGGCTTGATATCCAGTTATTGAGTGAACGAATGAATGAATGAATGAATGAGTCCATTTGCTGGGAATGCTGCAGGTCAAGGAGGTGCCTGAGGTGGAATGTTGGAAAGACAACACTGGATGGCTCACACGACAGGCCTGAGCCAGGGCCGTGTGCAGAGGTGGAAGGGATGTCCCGGGAGGCCCCGCTGGTCCAGCTGAATAGACAGCTGCTGGCCTTTCCTGAGCATGGGGAGGACGAGTTGCAAATATGTTTTAGGAAAAAACAAGTTAGTGGCAGCTTGAGAGAGGGCATGGAGGGGGCAGGCAGTGCAGTTGGGAGCAAGCTGGGAGGAGACCAGCAGTCGCCTAAGAAGAAAGGGCTTGGGCAGTGGCCTCAACAGCATCTGTGGCTTAGTCCCATCATCAGTCAATTCAGGAACATAGTTGTCTGGGAAAGAAAGAAATGGGTTTAAAAAGCTTTCTGATGGAAGAATTCACACAACACAATGGCTCATCAGGCAGCTTTTGGGTTTTCTGTCCTTTCCTATGACTTGAAGATATGCCTGGGATATGAAACTCTGACTGTGGCCACATTACGTGGATTTGACATTTAAATAAATAGCACCCCGAGTAACACATCGATGCTCTGAAATTGCTATTCAACATGAAAATACTTCAAAACACCAGAAAATTCTAGCAAAGGGATGTAGGGCCAAAGTGACATGAGGCAGAGATGAACTAAGAGTCAAGAAGCCTAAAGTGATGGCGAAAACGCCATTCACATCCACGAGAAACGGTGTTTCCCGGGGTCCCCCGCCCTTGTCACAGGCCATTCACATCCACGAGAAAAGGCGTTTCCCAGGGTCCCCCGCCCTTGTCACAGGACTGGGGATGCAGAGATAATGGGGTAAAATCGTATTCTTTAAAGAATTCAAAATTGAATTAAAACCTTTAATGAAGGCCTACACGTTGAGAAACATTCTCCAGGGGCTGTGGTGGAAGCTTGGATGAGGCTTCCATTGGATTCCATGGATTCCATTCCATCATTCCATCGGACGAGGATTAGGAAGAAGAAAGAGAAATTTCCTGGAGAAACTGATATTTGGGCTGAATTTTAAAGGTTAATTGGATGTTTCATTCTGGTTTAGTCTTGGGAGGGTGTATGTGTCCAGGAATTTATCCATTTCTTCTAGATTTTCTAGTTTATTTGCATAGAAGTATTTATAGTATTCTCTGATGGTAGTTTGTATTTCTATGGAATCGGTGGTGATATCCCCTTTATCATTTTTTATTGCATCTATTTGATTCTTCTCTCTTTTCTTCTTTATTAGTCTTGCTAGCAGTCTATCTATTGATCTTTTCAAAAAACCAGCTCCTGGATGAAGCTGAATCCCTGAATAGACCAATAACAGGCTCTGAAATTGAGGCAATAATTAATAGCCTACCAACCAAAAAAAGACCAGGACCAGAAAGATTCATAGCTGAATCAGAGGTACAAATGTCAGAGGTACAAAGAGGAGCTGGTACCATTCCTTCCGAAACTATTCCAAATAATAAAAAAGATGGAATCCTTTTCCCTAACTCATTTTATGAGGCCAGCATCATCCTGATACCACAGCCTGGCAGAGACACAACAAAAAAAGAGAATTTTAGACCAATATCCCTGATGAACATCGATGTGAAATCCTCAATAAAATACTGGCAAA
>NW_012103754.1:631689-646493 GCF_000951045.1 Mandrillus leucophaeus | reverse complement strand
ATGCGACCAACAGACACATGAAAAAATGCTCATCATCACTGGTCATCAGAGAAATGCAAATCAAAACCACAATGAGATACCATCTCACACCAGTTAAAATGGCGATCATTAAAAAGTCAGGAAAAAACAGGTGCTGGAGAGGATGTGGAGAAATAGCAACACTTTTACACTGTTGGTGGGACTGTAAACTAGTTCAACCATTGTGGAAGACAGTATGGAGATTCCTCAAGGATCTAGAACTAGAAATACCATTTGACCCAGCCAACCCATTACTGGGTATATACCCGAAGGATTATAAATCTTGCTACCATAAAGACCATGCACACGTATATTTAATGCCGCACTATTCACAATAGCAAAGACTTGGAACCAACCCAAATATCCATCAATGATAGACTGGGTTAAGAAAATGTGGCACATATACACCATGGAATACTATGCAGCCATAAAGAAGGATGAGTTCACGTCCTTTGTAGGGACATGGATGAAGCTGGAAACCATCATTTTGAGCAAACTATCGCAAGGACAGAAAACCAAACATCACATGTTCTCACTCATAGGTGAGAATTGAACAATGAGAACAGTTGGATGCAGGGTGGGGAACATCACACACCAGGGCCTGTCATGGGGTGTGGGGAGCGGGTAGGGACAGCATTAAGAGAAATATCTAATGTAAATGACAAGTTAATGGGTGCGGCACACCAACATGGCACATGTATACGTATGTAACAAACCTGCATGTTGTGCACATGTACCCGAGAACTTAAAGTTTATATGTGTGTGTGTACATATATATTGTGTGTGTGTATATGTGTATACATATATATACACACACACACACACATATAAAAATTGAATGTTTCAGGTTAAAAAGAAAAACTGTGGTGAGCGTGTTCCTCACAGTGGGAACAGGATGTGCAAAGACCCGAAGGCTTGGAGAGACCGGTGTGTTCCAGGAGAGACAAAGCTGGGGCTGAGGTGGGAGAGACACACTCTGAGCTTGGCTATGAGCTCCCTTCAGGAGGGCACAGACTTCTCAAAGCTTCTAGCAGAACAGGGGCCAGCCACACTCAGCGATCACCCGGCTTACTTACCCTTATCCAGCATCTCGTGAATAAACCCGCATTTATGATTTCTCTGGCTGTAGTTTAGGGAAGAACCTGTGAGCAAAACTGCAGTAAAGCTAGTTTTCCTTTGTGGGCATTAAATCGAAAAACTTGGCCTTATTAGTTAACTGCTCACATGGTTGGATAAGGATAAGAATTGTTTTATTTTTATAATTAAATTCTTCATCCTTTCAGTATTTTTTATGCATATAGAGGCAACCTTATTTTTTTTTCCAGTCAGATAGCAGTTTTTCCACTAATCAGTTATTAAATAAATCATATTCCCTCCCTACACTAAAATATTTCTCTTGCCGAATGTGAAATTCCTACCACAATTGGGTCTATGATCAGACTCTCTGTTCCCTCCTCTGTTGGTTTCTTCCAGCGTGAATGCTGTTTGGATTACGGTGGCTCTGCAGTGTGTTTTCCTCTGCTGAACAAGGCCCCTTGCTATGAGCATTACAGGAGATAATTTATGAAAGATGCCGAGCACAGCACCCCACATGGAGCAGACGCTAAACAGATGCGGGCTCCCCTTTCTTTCCCTTTCAGCCAATGAAACCCAAATCTGAAGAGTTTCAAAAACTGTTTTAAATTTTACGTTTACATAGCTGTTTAATAAGTGCCAACTGCCAGCAAGGTTCGGATTAAGCAGAAAGCATAAAACGCATAGTCTGAAATGCCAAGAGGTTTTCATTTTCTAATGCGTGCACCTGATGGTGTGTGGTCCTAAGGCAGCTGGCCCTTGCCAGCGCTCTCGCAATGTGTTGCTTCAGGACTCCCCAGCCCCGCCATCCTGCCCTTCCCGTCTCTCCTACCCTCCCGAAAAGAACGCTTGGGCTTGCTTCCACCCAGGGCCTGCCCACCCCTGGCGACTGTCATTGGCAGCCTCAGGTGTTTAAACTGTTCATTTGAATTCATTCTTCTGGTGGTCCCAGGGCCGGAAGTGCGAGCTTCACTTAGTGAACCCGTGAACAACTCAGTAGGGTTTTCTAAGACATCAGCTCTGATTTTCCTTGGAACTGGAGAAAGTTCACCGCAGCTATCACTGCTTGGGTTTCCGATTACCTCTCCAGTAATTTACATTTAGAAAATCACCCGTAAAACTCCACCTAAGCAGTAGTTCTTTTATTTTGAAGTCTAATATTTATTTTTAAAATAAGGATGTTTTCTAAGCAGATTTAAAATGTTTTATATGTAAAGAAAAGTCTTGAATTTAAGGAATCTATTTTCAGGCAATAAAGCTTTCAGGAGGGATTCATGAAGCGAGAGCAGGTGAATTACTTCCTAATATGAAAACTTTACATTTGGACTCAGGATTTATTTTATTACTATGATCTTCCTTCTCTTCCTTCCAATAAAAGGTATGCTTTCTTCAAGTTGAGCCTCAGTGAAGAGATTATAATGTATATATATTTGATACCTATATTTAGGGACAGGGTATCACTTTGTCACCCAGGCTGGAGTACAGTGGCACAATCATAGCTCGCTGCAGCCTTGGATTCCACTTCCACAGTGGCTGGACTGCAGGCGTGTGCCACCATGCCTGGCTAATCTTTTCAATTATTTGTAGAGCCATGGTCTCACTATGTTTCCCAGGCTGGTCTTGAACTCCTGGACTCAAGTGATCCTCTTGCCTCCGACTTCCAAAGTTCTGGGACCCCTGGTGTGAGCCATGGTACCTGGCTAAGAACTAATATTTTAAATGCATGAAAATTTCACAAATTCAGTAAAATTCCTTGGAGTCCTCATCTGCTGCTTTCTGATGTCAAGTACCACATCAGGCCACAACTGTGAATCCATGACGGGTTCACTTTGGGTCCCAGGCCTGCCAGAGACCAGCAAGGTCCCCCCAGCCCGAGTCTCTAGCCGCAGGGACCTGATCTCCCCACCCCACAGAGTCCTCCTGCAGGAACGGGTATGGGGGCTTGGATTGCAGGCGACTTCCACTTCGACACCAAACCTGAGCTCCAGGCCTCCCTCCCTGCCACAGTCACTCCTCCACTATCCAGGAAGCAATTTCCATTTTGCCAGCCAGCCGGACCCTGCCTTTCAGCTCCTGCTGCTCAATTCGCTTGGTCAATTCTTTGCTTGTCAGCACCATCAAGAAGAGGAGATGGGAGGGAGGGCAGGAGCCAGAGGTCAGTCCTAGCCTCTGTGAGGGGTAAGGAAGGCTTGGGGAAGGAATGTTGAAGAGAAACTGGAAGTCCTGGCAGAAGGCAGTGCAGTTGTGCACGTCTAGCCATATCCAGGTGTTTTCCCAAGAGCACTTCTTCCCAGGAATTACTCTCTCCAAGGCAGCTGGGAGCTGGTCAGCCTTTTACAACCCTACGTCATAGAAAATACCTCCACGTCTCAATTTGGACTCCAGCAAATTTGGGCTCCTAAAAATACATCTATGAAGATTAGCAAGAATCAGAACATATTTTCTAGTCATCCTTGAAAAATGTTTGAATGGAGAATGACAACAATTAAAAATTGTTTTCCAAACTATGACAATATTTCCTGCTTTTTAGTGAAATTAATGTAGTGTAAATACATCAATATTTGGAATTCATATCTGATATTCATATTTTGAAAGGATAGCATTTTATCAGGTCACAAAAGAGTTAGAAAACATAAGTAGGTTTATAGTTCATTACATCATGGTTTATAATTTTTAAATTTCCATTGTTCAACTTCATAGGATACAAAGGAGAAAATTAGGCATATAAAACAGGAAAAAGAGGCTTGGTTTGTCTGCTCCTAATTTTTCCTTTTCCTTCTTTCCATTTTTTTATTGATGCAGATGGCAATTAGTGAAGCCATCGTCTTGAGGAAAGAGATCCGCATTCCTGGATCTGTCCCTTTCACCCCATCACTGTGTACAATGTGTGTGCCTGTTTGGTCCGGCAAGGTTGATGCCAACAAAGCCAAGAGAAATTAAAATGAGAAAATAAAAATTATCTTGGCAAAACAAGTGAAGATACAGCTAATACTTACATGGTACCTGCCACTCTGTGTGCTGACCCTCACAGTTTCTAGGGTGAGACAACGTAAAACTATTCCTCTGTACTCAGAAATCAAGATGATTTTGTAGGTTAGCACTTTTTAGAAAATGAAAGAAAACATTGGAAATAGCATATTTGAAGTTCACTTGAATGAGATTTGAAAGCTAATTGTTTTATGAACTGGTCAATGAGTATTTAGTAAGCTTTAAATAGGTGGCATACAAGAATGTTTTAGGAAGATATTCTAAAACATGACCTTGAGGCTAAACTGAAACAGAAAAAGCGTCCCTCCCCCATTCTTTGGTTACGAATTCCCTTAAGGTACTAAAGAGGTTTACAAATGTGTATAAAATCAAAATGAGTTTTGACTCTAACATGTCTTAGTCCTTCTCCTGATTCCAGTCACTAACGATCAGCCTCTGCTAATCGCTTCTCAGGTAGAAGTTCTGGAGGGCACCAGTTGGGAACTGATATTCAGCTACAAGTGAGGGAAACGTACAGCAGGTGTTAGAAACCTATGCGTGGCTGTGCTCTTGCTTTGGCCTGGAGGAACCTCTGGAAGACTCCTTCCCACCACTGGGAGGTTCTGGGCATGCCTCTCCACAGACAGGAAGTGGCTTGAGCCTGGTGGCCATGCCTTCAAAAGAATAGTTACAGATACGGAGCCTGCCAAATAATGTTTACACTGTTTCTTAGGGCAAGAAGCAGTCTGTGAGATACAGCTTTAAGGCCAAATTACTGGGACTTCTAGGACATTTGGGAAATGTCCTGGCATACGTAGGATAGTTGAAATCAACACAGTCTTGGGAAATGTAGGCTGCAGGCTTTCTCTAATGGCTGGAGACGATAAAACTCAAGTGATACAGCAGCACACGTACTATCATGAAACCCTAAAAATAAATCCTTCTAAATGGCATCGTTTGAATGCTTAATAGACTTCCATGCCTAGTTTGAGACAAACACTTTAAAAATCATGCTACAAATCCTAAGAAAAGAGCAATCAAAATGATGACAGGTTGCAATAAAGATGTCCTGTAACAGGCTCCCTAGAGGGGAGCTCCATCATCTTCACAGAACCAACTTGTGAGAGTGCCACCACCCGGGACAGCACTAATTCGAGCATGGCACCGAGGACACCACGCCAGCCTGCACCTCAGTGGGTGCCCCCAGCCTCTCCCCCAGATCTGTGTGTGCTGTGGGAGCGCACAGCTGGGAGCCGGACCCAACAGAGGTGGGAAGACAGCCATACGAAGTGCACTCAGCCACTAGCCTTTTGAATACAGGAAAAGCAAGTTGTCAAAATATAGGATCCTACCTGTCAGGCAGGTGGACATCCTGATAGAAAAGTGCCTGGCCCCTGGTAGACGCCTGTAAATTTCAGTTAAATGAGTGAATGGATAAACTAATTACAATGGACTAATGCATCTCTTGGTCAGCTACATTGTTAATAATTTTATTATAGTTTTTTTAAAATTCTCACAATACAAATAAAAAGTTTCAAAGAAATATCCACTCCACAGGCAGCCAGAGGATACCTATGCCTCTATTTCTACACAGATGGTGGGGATGCCGCGTCAATGGAATGCTGGTCAGGCTGCACGGGATCGTTCAACGTTCAGCCGGAAGTCAGAAAGGGAACTTAAACACGGCAAGGAGCCTTTCACAGCTTCAAAGACAGCCACAGGGAATTTGCTCTGGGAAAGTCCTGGGATTGCCTGGCCCAAGAAGGGTTTCCTCAAATCCACGTTTGAGCCAGGAACCTAATGGAACATTTGAAACGTAACCAATCCTGAACGAAGCCTCAAAGGCTTCGAAGATGTTGACAGGGGAATCCAGGCAGTGGTGATGCTTTCACAAAATAATTTACATTTGATTTTATTCAAAAATGGATGACCGAGCAGTTCTAAATCCATGAAAAACGAGTCACCCAAGTTATGTCACATACGATACCAGCAGAGAAGCCCCAAAACACCCACGGGAAGAACTTTCGGGGAAGTGCTACGGGCCAGGGACAGAGAGGCCTCACTTCACTTTGGAGGCCTCATCTCCGGCCAAGTGGGGGGTCAGCTGCTGTGCAGGTGGTGGTGACCACGAAACACGGGGCTACCGTGAAGCTTTGTTGTTCACGCTAAGAGCTGACACCTGATGAGCTGGAGTCTCTTTCGGGTGTAATGGTTGCATTTCCAGTCACAGCATGATATCTTCTTTTACATCAAGGAATGTCTGGGCAGGAAGGCACCCCTTCCAGAACTCCAGAGGAAACGTGAAGTCAGGTGCCCTTCGAGAATTTAACTATTTTTATTGTTGGTGGTAAAATAGATGTTATTTCAGTCCTGAGTGTAAAAACAAGATAATAAATCCTTATTTTCATTTTAAAATATGATCTTCTAAACTTGAATGTGTTTATGACTTCACCATTATTTTATCTTGCCAGGAAGCTCTGGGAGAAAATTCAAAGAATCAGAATTTTAGGACTGGGGGCACCTGAACAGTCTCACAGCCAGAGGCTCATACCCAGCCACAGAACTGTTCTATTGGGTTCTCAGTGTTGAACAAATTGGGCTAACATCTAAAAATCTCAAGGCTTTATCTCAAAACCTGGATTTCTGTGTTTTTTTGTTTTCTGGAAAAATATGATGATCTGGAAGCGTTGCTCTAAATTTCTCTTGGCCTTAGATGGCCGGAGTGGAGGTGCAGTGTTCCCATGGGAGGGGCAGCCAGTGTCCCCGTGGGAATGGCAGCGTTCCCGTGGGAGGGACATGTGCTACCCCACACCACAGGGCCCTGGAAAGCACATGCCCATTATTTCCTGGGCTTGTGCCTCCTGCCCACCTGCTTCAGGGGTTCACTTCTGCTGCTCTCCAACTGTTCCAAGCTGATTCTGAAGCTGGACCTAGCAACAGTGAGCTGAGGCTGCGTGGGGAATGCGGGTGCACCCTGGGTCCCCTGCTCTCTGCCCATGAGATGACTGAGTCCAGGGAAAGAGCAGACATTGAAGTCCCAGGGCCTCTGGAGCATCCTGGGGAAGCCAGACCTTGGTGGATGCTTTTGGGTTACGTAACTGTTACAGGAACGACATTCCCATGCTGGGCCTCAAGACTCAGAAAATGGCTCATTGGGACGTTCGTGGGTCCTGGGTAGATACTGGAACTGCATGTGGCAAAGGTTCGGGATGTACCAGCTCCCCCTGAAGCTGTCCTCTAGCACCTGAGCTTTTGCTCAATGTTTAATAATTTATTTGCATTTCATTTCTGCTCTTGGAGTAATTTGTTCTTTAATCTCCCTGAAAGTTGCTCCAAACAAGTTTCCATAGACTTTGCACGTGCCTTTAAAATAACTCTGGTCTTATCTTCATGTGCCCGTGAGGCCTCCACCCTCCCGCCAGCCCAGCTGCACCTCCGGGGTGTAGATATGCCACACTCCCACCTGCACCTCCCATTCCCGTGGAGTGCTGGGCACACAGCAGGGCTGCCTGACCATGGTGGGCGGGTGGAAGGTGGGCCCTTGATGCTGTGTGCTCCGAACATCTCTGCATGTGCTTTCTAGGGCCGTGTGGTGGGCAGCATCCTCCGCCTACTCTGCTGGCTCTCCGGATTTCAGTGCCTTCATATTCTCGAACTTCTCCTTGTCAGTGGCAGCCCCTTCACTGGATTGCTTCGGAGGACACTGTGGCCTGTGCACCGTGCGGGGCAGCAGCAGCATACATGGGCATGACAGGGGCGACGGCTTGCAGTGCCAGTGCTGGCTCCACACACAAACCTGCTTATGCCGACACAGTCACCTCTATGAATCTGAGTATTTTCATGTGTAAAATCTCTACTTATCTCATTGGGTGGTGGAGAGGATTGAAAAAAAGAATCTTAGGCAAGAACCTTTTACAGAGCTTGGTGCATAGCGGATGCTGTCCAACTCTTGAGCTCAAGTGATCCACCCACATCAGCCTCCCAAAATGCAGTGATTACAGGCGTGAGCCACCATGCCTGGCTGCGTACATAGCAGATGCTGAGGAGACGCTTGGGGCTTTCTTCTCATTTCCATTTCTGGGTGTTGTAAGTTTTCCCAAAGGGATAAGAAACAAATGCTTGCAGAATCCATGTGACAGATAACTGCATGGTCCTTCTGAAGTAGGGGAAGATGAAGTCCTCTGGGTACTGTTGATTCCCTTCTCACAACACCAAATATCGTATCAGCCTTTCATGTCCCTGAACTAGTACGCTGGTACTTTGGCCCCAGAAT
The DNA here is from genome assembly GCF_000951045.1 of Mandrillus leucophaeus. Lineage (NCBI taxonomy): Eukaryota > Metazoa > Chordata > Mammalia > Primates > Cercopithecidae > Mandrillus > Mandrillus leucophaeus. The sequence goes on along the minus strand of NW_012103754.1, from coordinate 638,161 downwards.
ACAGTCTCCAGGACTCCTACAGCCAAACATTTAGTTGCATTTTCAAAATCTAAAATGTGTGTGGGGCGGGGGGGTGTGGGATGAGGTGGGAATATAACTTTCTTTTCTAGATGAGAATATTTTTCTTGGACTCTTCACAGTCTCCCTTAATTCAACTAACTCTTTATTTCTAACAGGATCTGGACTCCTAAATTCCCTGTGCCAGGCAAGGGAGCAGCTGAGAGCGTCTTCTCAGGAGCCGCAGTCCTGAAGCCTGGGGAACTGGATCACTCCTGAAGAGGCGGCTCTCTGCATGCCAGGAAAAACCCAGCCCAGGATCTGAGCCCGGCAATCTTGGGACAGAAGCAAGAGTGCATCGTGCATCTTCTCATTCTGCAGCCCCCAGCATGGCGCTGGGCACAGGGCAGTGGCTGGATAAATATTTGCTGAGTTGTACTAAATAAAAATACCAAGGTTTGATTAAGGATTGCATGAAGGTTGGACACACCTTCTTGACAATAAAGAAAATTTAGTTAAGAGTCACGGATGCTCTACGCAGGAAAGAAAAGGAGTAAAATAAAGGGAAGCATTTCCTACCTATAGGGGGAAACGTCATAAATATTAGGTAAGTAATGAAAATTCAAAAACCTTAGACTAGGGGCAGGGCGCGGTGGCTCAACCTGTAATCCCAACACTTTGGGAGGCCAAGGTAGGTGGATCACCTGAGGCCAGGAGTTTGAGACCAGCCAGGCTAACATGGTGAAACCCCATCTCTACTAAAAACACAGAAAAATAAGCTGGGCATGGAGGTGGGTGCCTGTAATCCCAGCTACTCTGGAGGCTGAGACAGGAGAATCGCGCGAACCTGGGAGGCAGGGGTTGCAGTGATCTGACATCGTGCCTCCAGCCTGGGCAGCAGGAGTGAAACTCTGTCTCAAAAAACCCAACAACAACAACAACAACAACAACAACAACAACAACAAACCACTTAGACTAAGGATAATTTTAAAGGCTGGTAGTTTGTGCTTTTTTCAGACAACTATAGTGTGAAATAAAAATCATCTCAGGTCTTTTAGCACCTGTAAAATCAGTGTCTTGCAGGATAAACGGTATGGTCAAGGGACACAGTCCTGATCTAGGAGGTGTGGCTGATGCTCCCCATTCCTGGGCAGACGCCGTCTCCTGTGGGAACTCACAGCTCTCCCTTGCAACCTGCATTTCCCATCTTGTCCCCTCTCAGGTAGCAACCTTGCCATTCTCTTTATAAGGAAGAGCAGAGGAGCCATTGAAGCCAGCCCCTCTGCTGGTCTCATCTACGTCTCTCATTCAATATCCCTTTCCAGCCTGCCTGCGAGTAAGAAGTTTCCATTCGAATCTCTGCTCGCTGCCAGGAATCGTGGAACCAAATCACAGGGTGGATCCAGGGCTCCTGTTGGACCCCACCCATGCTTCCACATCAGCCCCTGCTGCTGCCGCCCCCTCTTGTGAGGGTCTTGCTACGTATTTTTCTTTTCCTTTTCTTTTTGGAGACGGGTTCTTGCTCTGCTACTCTGGCTGGAGTGCAGTGACATGATCATGGCTCACGGCAGCCTCGGACCTCCTAGACTCAAGTGACCTTTCCACCTCAGCCCCCGAGCACCTGGGATTACAGATGCTCACCATGTCTGGCTAATTTGTGTACTTTTTGCAGAGATGGGGTTTCACCATGTTGTCCAGGCTGGTCTCAAACTCCTGGCCTCAAGAGATCCTCTGCCTCAGCCTCCAAAAGTTCTGGGATTACGGGTGTGAGCCACTGCGCCTGGCCTAGATCCTTTTCTTAAAGCGGACCTCTGAGGACCCACTCTCTCCCATCCTTCTTTCCTGCGTGTCTGTCCATCCCTCTCGCCTGGTCCTCCTCCTGCTTTCCTTCAGCTCGGTCCCTTCCAACCTCCAACTCCGTGGTTAAGGGAAAGCCCCTAAATGAACTCTCCTTGCGGCCTCTGTCACATCAAATTCATTTTATGGCTTTCCCTTAACCACGCCCCTAATTCCTATCTCACCGTTAGGCACTGCTCTCTCCCGTCTCCTTCCTCCGCGTTTTGCAAATTTATTGATTAGACATCAGTTTCTCTGCACAGTTCACTGGCTGTAAGAGCTCGTGAGGTGGGGCTCATGACACCCCAGCGTCTGTCCACCTTCTCCATAGTTAGTTCCTGAATGTATGAGGCGGTTGTTCTTCCCTTCCAAAGTTTTAAAATAATACTTGGCTAGTTTTTCCCCCTTTCCCCTATCAAATAATTTATCACATTCTGGTTTTGGCTGTTGTCATTTTATCCCGTTTCCTCGCATCTGCCTGGACGCCACACTGGCCCGTGCCGGATCCTACCAACAGGGAGCACTGCTGGAGTCCCCAGGTGTCCCCTCCTCCGCCTTCCTGTCCATCCCCGACGGCCTCTGCTGTGATGCCATCCGTCCAGGAATTCTCGGGCTTAAGAACCCAGAGTGGTTCTCTGCTGATTACCTCAAGTCTAGCAATAATGCCTCCTTTTCCTTACCTGCCTTTGCAAAATTTTGACTAAGACAGTGAAAGAGATCTGACTTAACCCACTCCATCTTGCTTCTAACATCCAAGCTGTCCTTGTTCATTCCTGGGCATAGGCTGAATTAACTTTGGGAGAAACTTAGTTTAAACAAGGAAGATAACAGCCCTTTCCCAAAGCTGACCTCCTTCTTGCCTGGGGACTACACTGCCCTTGTAGAACTAACAGCAGCCATAGATTAAAAATTATGGTTTAGGAGTCATGCAGCTGGAGGCTACAAGATTCTGACCCTCCCTAAACTGCTCCTAAGATCAGTGCTTGGGATGCCTTGCAGACCCCGCACTGGGTGGATCAGCTGGCTCCACCCAGATCCATAAACTAGCCCATCTGTTCTTACGGCCCCACCCAGGAACTGACTGAGCTCAAGAAGACAGCTCTGCCTCCCTCTGATCTCATCGCTGACCCATCAGCACTCCTGGGTCACTGGCTTCCCCTACCAACCAAGTTATCCTTAAAAACTCTGCTCCTCCAATGCTCGGGGAGACTGATGGAAGTAATAATAAAACTCCAGCCTCCTGCAGAGACGCCCTGAGTGAATTACTCTTTCTCTATTGCAATTCCCCTGTCTTGGTGAATCAGCTCTGTCTGGGCAGCAGGCAAAGTGAACCCCTTGGGCAGTGATATCATCGGTTGAAGTACAAACAGGCACACAGAGGTCCGCCAGGTGGGGACTGGGCAGCCGCTGCTGTCTCTCTTCCCACAGCCAATTTCCTTACTGGAGGAAACCAACCTTCACTCCACTCCACAATGGAATGAATAAACAGAGCAGGCTCTCTGTGTATTTATTATTTACAAAATCAGGCTCTGTTCACAAAACTTTTTTGTAACTTGCTATCTTTCACTTACAAAAAAATCACAGCCATCTCTCTAGGCTAATGTCTATCCTTTGAACTCATCTTTTTGAATGGCTGCATAGTATTCCTCAAAATATACTTACTATAATCTATCCAGCCAGTCCCCCAAGTTCCTTTACTAACAAGGCTTATGTTGTTTTATTTCACTACAAAAATAATTTACAAACATGATTACAGGTATTTTGTACATATTGATATTGTCACTTTACCATTAAAAAAGAAAACATTCTGGCCGGGCAAGGTGGCTCACGCCTGTAATCCCAGCACTTTGGGAGGCTGAGGCGGGCAGATCACGAGGTCAGGAAATCGAGACCATCCTGGTTAACATGGTGAAACCCTGACTCTACTAAAAACACAAAAAATTAGCCGGGCATGGTGGTGGGCACCTGTAGTCCCAGCTACTCAGGAGGCTGAGGCAGGAGAATGGAGTCAACTTAGGAGGCAAAGCTTGCAGTGAGCCGAGATCACGCCACTGCACTCCAGCCTGGGCAACAGTGCGAGACTCCGTCTCAAAAAAAAAAAAAAAAGAATCCATACCCTTTTTAGTAATGTGTGATCATGGGGTTTCTGGAAGCACTGGTCACCTTGAATTTTATTCCATCCTTGGCTTTGGTTGAGTGAAGCCATGTGTCTTGTCATTTCCCTGGCCCCCAGGGAGGCTAAGCATTCTCTCACGCCTTCCCCGTCTGCATCTCCTCTTCTGTGAAACTGTGATTCATATCCTTTCCCTGTTTTTCTTCTTTCTTTTCACGTTTTTCACATCGATTCGTAATAGCTCTCTGTACACTGCGGTGCTAACGTCTTCGCCCACCTTATCTGTTGCCAGTAGTTTCTTCCAGCTTATTGTTGATACTGTTGTTATTTTTCCGTTTTGCTGATGGTATTTTTTCCCACGTATACATAAACGTTTTCGGTAATTCAGTCATTTGAAAAGAATCCCAGTCTCCATGGCCTGTCTGTGACTTTCTCACTGAGGCTTGCATTTTGGGGTGAGTGGCCGCATCCCCCCATGGGCCCGTTCCTTCCCATGCCCTCACCAGGCTCAGCCCTGGTCTCATGCCCTACTCCCTCCTCCCAGCGAGTCCTCCTGGGGGCATCTGGCTTCCCCCCTACCCTGGCAGGCCGTGCTGCCTCCTGGTGATATTCAGAGCTGTCCGGTCCCTCCCTAATGAATGCCTGTCCCAGAGGATGTGTGGCTACAGTGCAAGTAAAAAAACAAGCTATCTCTTTTCGATAGCTACAAAACACACAAATGTAACGAAAGAGCTGCTTTTAATAAGTAACAGACAGTGTTCTGTACTGCTGACCTATAGGGCTGCTTCCCAGACTCCATCTGGTTTATATCCAGCATTTTCTGTCTCTACTTCTCCCGAATTCAGATTTTAGAGATGTGGTAAAAAAATTTTAAATCAAAAATTCAAATATGTTTTGCCATAGAAAAATATTACTAGAACTTCCCATTGTTGCAGGTATTTGAAATTATCTTAATGATTTTTCCAGTTTCCAAATTCTTTTTAATCCATTTTTAAAAATTACTCTACTTATTTTTTAGGGGGAGGAAAATACTAAAAGAATAAAGAACAGAAAACTTAGAGAATCCTGTGTCTACGAATGATAGAATGTGGACTCTGTGACATACGTTAAATATTCACGGGGGTGGAAATATGTTGTTCCACAGAAAAGTGATAGAAATGAAAATGCTCTGAAGATTATTAAATGGGAAACATGAAGTTTAGAGACAGGGCATGGGCTTGGAATAGTTTTGTTTTTGTTTTTTCCTACTTACTGTGTCTCTTTAACTTTCAGGCCTCAATTTTATCATCTGCACGAACTATGCCACAGGAATGTCTTTCCCGTGTGTTCATGTGACAGTCGGTGGATGTGAACATTCTAGCACGTGTGGAAGAACCCGGAAAATGCACAGGGCTCCACACGCGTAAGGGGGTGCTGCCACGTGCCTGGTGCGGTAGCTGTGAGTTCACCAGACTGTCATCCTCACCGTGCTCTCTTCCCGGGAGTACCCTTCTCCATGAGAGAAACGCACCACTAATATCACACTGCCCTCCAATCAAGGAGCAGGAATAGAAAAAAAAAAAAAAAAGCATCAACAAGAGCATTCTAAATAATAGGAGAAAACCCTAAAAAAACCCTGCGTGTTGCAGAAGGAAAGAGGAAGTTCTAGAAAGGGGAGAAGAGAAGAGGAAGGAGTATTATGTTGTCAGCACAGCCGCTGTAGGGGGAGGACCAAAGGAAGCGAGCGGGTGGTCTCTCGCTGACCACTGCTGGGTAGTGGCTGAGCGTGAGCGAGGCCATCCCGTGTGGGGTCGGACCACAGAGGCTTTGTCCCCGGGTGATGGGCGTGGGACCAGCTGAGGCCGAAATCCCCGTCCCAGCCAACACTGCCTGGGCTTGGTGCTCCTTTCTCCAGGGGAGTCCCAGGAGAATGCAGTAGGATTCTCAGAGCCGCTGCACTGGGCAGGTGCCAGGGAGGTGGGCAGTGCTTTGCCCAGGACCGCCCCAGGGGACAGAGGCAAGTGAACAGCTACAAGAGGGAGGAAGGAGCTGCTCTCTTTGTTTCTTAGAATCCAAGATGGGGTGAATTCAGCCATCAGAAAAGAAGATGTGACGGACATAAAAGAGGAGAGGGGGAAATCTGAAGGAATGGTTTAGAAGAAAAAGCCAAGATACCTTCCGAGGATGGAAAGTGGAAGAGGGAAGGGCCGGAGAGGCCGAGGTGGAGGAAGCGGTGTGCAGGCTGATTGTTTTGGCCACATAAGGAAGTGGTTTGTGGACAATGTGGTCTGGAACAGGCTAGGAAACCCAGGCTAGGAGATGTGAGTGCTGCTGTTTATTTAATTCTTTTCACACACGCAGAGAGCACACAACCTAACCGTCTACAGTGAGGGCCATCCTGCCTCAGTGCGGGCTGCACAGAACCGAGTGTAGACGGCCGCCTTTACCTAGTGAGTGAGGGCTGCCCTGCCTCAGTGCAGGCTGCACAGAACCCAGTGTAGACGGGCCGCCTTTACCTAGTGAGTGAGGGCCGCCCTGCCTCAGTGC
>NW_012103754.1:585514-630569 GCF_000951045.1 Mandrillus leucophaeus | reverse complement strand
GCTGCACAGAACCGAGTGTAGATGGCCGCCTTTACCTTACAGGAAGTCTTCTCTCCTAGGAACGGAGGCAGCGTGACTCCTGGCAGGACGCAGGCCCAGAGTCAGGGGCTCGCTCTAAGCTCTACTCCTGGTCCTCTCCAGCTTGTGACTATGGCAAAGTCACTTAATCTCTCTGTGCCTTGATTTCTCCATCTGCAAAATATGAAAAGCAACATGCAGCACCTCATGAATTCATCACCACCTTAGGAAGAGACATACACAGGGCGTCGTCCTCTTTGCAACTGTCAACACGCACACGTCAGCTTCCTCCAGGAAACAAAAGTTCTCTTTCATGTCCGTGAACAACGCATTCCCCTTTACAGTTTATTCTCCTAGATTTGACGCCTGCTGTTTGGACTGTGACCCTTGCCCAGGCTCCTGTGGGAGCAAGCTCTGGCTGGGAAGGTTTGTTCTCTGCCAGCTACGTCAGCTCTGCGCTCTGTGCTCTGCCTGAGACGGTTCCATGAGCTCCCAGTTCCTGTGGACCAGAAGCCCTGCACGCAGCCGTGTCCTCCCTCCTGCCCAGACTCGGGGTAGGCTCAGCCCGTGCGGCAGCATCGGAGGAGCTCCACACCAGGATTCCCACTGTCACCCTTATTCATTCTGTGATGTCTCCAGGGACTTCTGGGGTGAGAGGATCAGCCTAGTCTCCTTAAAATTGGTAGAACTTAAAACCTTACAAAACACTTTCTTACCCGTTATGTCATTTGGCCATCAATTGAACTTTATGTGAATTTTACGAATAAAGAAACTGATACTCAGAGAGGGTGAAATACATGCTCAGAACTCCCCAGTTAGTCAGAAGGAGAGAATAATTGACACTGAATTATCTGTGTTAAGATCTAGTACAGTTCTTCCCACCGTGAATGAAGGCTGTCCCTACACATGCTCAGGAAGGACCCGCAGCGCTGAGATACGGGTCAGGGAATCTGAGTCTCGCCACTAGGTCCTAGGGGAGCCTTGGGTGGTGGCACTGGATAGCTGGCCCCTTATGATTTCCATTCCAAAGGATTCAGTGCTTCCTGCTCTCCAGGGTTGACAGGACTAAAACTCTCTGGGCTGTTTTGAACCTCAACAGGTCAAGTGAGCCGACAGCCCTGAGCCCCTGCAATGATGCAGCTTAATGCAGATAACCATCATGGAAGTGCCGTCCCACTTTCTATGCAATTCCTCATTTGAGCAACAGGAAACCAGAGAGTGGAGTTAAATAAGAAACACAGGGAGTCATAATAGGACCATTTTCCCCAGAATTCGCCAATCTTTTCCTTCGACCTGGAAACTAGCCCACCTCGTCCACTTCTGCTGACCATTAGGGACTGAGCCCCAAACCCTTCCCTGTGTACTTAATTTTCCCCAAAGAACAACTTCATCCACATATGGAGCATGTATATCTTGTCAAGAACATAATGGTGGATATGAACCTCAGAAGGTTAAAAGTCCTGATTAGTCCCTTGAAAGAGAAAGGAATTAGACCAAATTGATCTTTTTTCTCTACTACATTGTAGTTTAAAACAAAAGAACTTCTCTTACCCCTTTGGATATAATAACTCCCCTACACATTACCATGAACTCTGAACTATCTTACAGAATCCTCTGTTACGCGAGACCCCAGAGCCCACACAATTCCTACGCGCCTTTGGATCTTATGTGCCTGCTCCTAGTGGTTAATATGGATTCACTGGAAAAACAAGAAAGAAAACGAAAGAAAAAGAGAAAGAAAATGTTTGCATTGCCCTGTGAAGATGGATTCTAACTGCTCAGACAACGCTGTACATGTGACTCAACCAACAAGCAAAATCTTTAATGGTTAAACAATTTTCAGTTAGCCAGAAAGGGGTTATAAAAGCACTACCACTTACTACTTCATGATTTGAGCATGTTGTTTTATAAGCATTAATTTCCTAGACTTTCAATGTCTGAATTAAATAATATATCAAAAATGTCTGGCTTATCATTAAATGCTCAATAAATGATAGTGGGCAGTGATATTAATGTCGCTAGATACCGATTTATTAGTATACATTTTCAGTTTCTAATTTCTAACTGTGATGGTCTAGACAAGCAGCAAAGGTTACATACAGAAAACTCCGGCTCCCAACATGTGAGTATGACCAGTGAGTCTGCCCACCCCTGACTGAGGGCTGAGTCTCTGGGACTCTGCTAGACACGGCTAACACAGCAGAAAACAGATGGGTAAGACATCGCTACATAAACTCAATGGAAGGTGGAGAGAAAGAATAGACAGAAGCTGGAATGGACATAGCTGCAATCTTAAATATGTAGAAAAATAATCTACTTTGCGTGTAAAGACAAATGGAAAGTATGAAAGAACAGAAAATTCAAAAATATAAAAATGTATTTTTGGGTAAAAAAGAAATTCCATGGCCATCTTTAAATTTACCACCTTTGGGGTCAATAAATGAGAAAAATCTATTAAAAGAAAAAAATTAAAATGAGTTAATACATTGGCAACATGCTCAGTTTTCATGCTGTGTCATATGTGGGGTGTTTGTTTTTTTTAGTAAATTATTTTATAAAGCTATAGTTATTTTAAAAAGCATTTTGCAATCAGCTAATGTCAATGGAATATTGATAATAATATCAAGAAACATACATATGACTAGCTCATATCTAAAAAATTAAACAGTTATTAATGAATGACAAGCAAACTATGCTACAATTCATATTCATAGTATAAATTGAAATGGGTGTGAGATTTTATTAAAGTTGTCATACAAAGCATGCTCATTTGTGGGATTTTATGAACAATAACCTTATGCTAGACAATGCTCCTTGAAGAGCCAACAGAACAAGGAATAATGATGAGATGGAAGAAGTTCCCTGCCTGAAATCCGTCCACGTTATTCTCATCAGAAGGTGGCTGCACATGACTCCAGAACAAAGTACTGCACAAAACCCAAGCTCCCCTCCCTGGGCAGGAGCAGGGCAGCGAGTCCGTCCTCCCAGCCTCTGCGGCCACCACTGGTACACAGAGTCCTGTCCCAGGGTGGGGGTTCGAGTCCCTTCTCCGAGCCTCTGCGGCCACCACTGGTGCACAGAGTCCTGTCCCAGGGCAGGGGGGTCGAGAACCTACCAAAATCCCCCTTTTGTGGCTCCTAGTTCATTTAAAAAAAATATTTAAAGTCAGAGGCAGAAATTTCCTCTGGACATCTATTTTAGGCAAGCAAGTTATCCGACCTATTTTGTTTCTGTGTATTTGATTTTGAAAACCAAGCATTCGTAAGTGGCCATCTCCAGAACTGGCCCGAGTGCTGGGCGCCCCGCCCTGGGCTGGGCAGGTCCCATCTCAGCGGGACCACAGGGTGGGTGTGGTGTGTAGGGGCTGTGCCGGCACCCCTCCCCACCGCCCCACCCTCCGGCTACAGCACTCCATGTGACCTGGGGGCAGGGGGTTGTTTATTTTGGGTTCCTTATGAATCCCATGGTTTGAGTGTCCTACACCATTCTTTCTTGGATTTCTTCTCCAGTTTGTGGACACAGAGCCCCAGGTATTTTTCAGAATGGGGACCTCGAGGCAAGGGTTCCGAGGCCCTGCATGTTGGAAATGTCTATTTCACTAAGGGGATAATCATCTCTCCCAAGGCTGCAAAGGCCTTGAGGCTATTTTATTCTACGCTATGCATGTATAGTGTTCAGGTTTACGAACGGTTCCACTCCATCGCCAGGCCAGTCTGCAGTCTGATCCTGGTTCCCCCGGGAAGCTCAGAAGCACGGGTTTTCTCTCTAAACAGCTCTACGGTCTTCTCTTTCTGTTGGTTTTCTGGAGGTTGATGAGTTTAGGTTTTTTTCATTCTTACTGCTTGACATGAGTGCCCCACACAACCTGGAAACTGTTCACCCCCCAGAACTTTCTTCTTTCTTTATTAATTTTCCCCTCTTTATTTCCTTTATTATTATTAGTTTTTTTGAATTTCTACTACTAAATGGATTTGGACTGTTGGATTGTCTAAATTTATCTTCCATTGGTTTCAGCTGTTTTTTTTTTTTTTTAATCTCTTTTTCTTCTCTACGTTCCGGAAGGGTTTCTAACATCTACCTTTGACTTCCTCAATTGCACTTTAAATTTTCAGTACTCCAATTTTAATTTTCAAAATTAGCTTTTGTCACAGTCATACATTTGCATTTATTTTGGTGAATTCTTGTCTTTACAAGAGGATAGAGATCAAGTCGCACTACTCTGTGATTAATATCTCACACAAGGTACCTTACATGTAAACAGCTGATCAATAATAGAGTGAAGAAATAAAGGGAGAAAGAAGTGAGTGAGGGCGTCTCTGCTCAGGGCCGGTGCTACTGTGTCCCCGCTCCTCACAACTGTAGAAAGTGGGTGTTACCAGGTCCCATTGTGCAGATGGTGGACAGAAGCTGGAAAGGGTACACAATTTGGTCATTTTTGCACAGTTTATGAGTAAGTCATGAGAGTTTTTGAGTTTTCACAGGGTGTCCTGAAGTAATTCAGGCAAAAGTAAAATAGTGAACAATGTCAGGACCTCCTGGGTTCCCCTTGTTGGGCATGACCTCTTAGCACCTCAGAGTTCAGCTGAAAAAAAGGCCTGGTTCCAACCTGGTGCCCCAGGGATTCTTGGTTTACTTTCTCATTCCTTGAATGGGTCTTGTTACCTCCAGTTCCTCTTGCTCAGAGATGGGGGGTCACCTTCTTTCTACATGGAAACAGGATCGTGGCTGTCATGTTTTAACCCTGCTCCATGGTGAGAAGTAGATTTTACATCTTGATCCCGTGTGCACATCCTATGTATATTGTAGAGAGATTCGAAACCATGATAAAATCAAACATTTCACAGAACAACACATACTTAGTATGTATGACATCTTCAAATACTTTCCATTTTACTTCTTTTTGCTGATATTAGTACTGCCTCCTCAGATTGATATCACAACTCACAAATGAATTGTGGCCACAGTTGGAGAAACACCGGTGTAAGTTAGCTGGGGTGTATTTTCTCCATGGTCTCTCGACCATGAGACTTGGTGTGTGATCGCGTGGTTGGTTCTCTGCTGCTGCCGGAACAGTGGCGCCTGCCTTGACCTCTTCCAGCCCAATACCTCATCACCACTTATGATAATAAGATACTGAACACATTATCTATGATACCGGTTGTCACGTACAGTTGTGTATCTCTCGGTTTCATACAGAATTCAATTTCAAAAGCTTTCCGTGTATGCCACATGCTTCAGTTGGTCTATCATTGGATGCCACTGGTAAGTGTCGGGCCACTGTTGTGCTCGAGGCTGCCTAAGAGACAGAGGATGGAATGTAGGAATGGACTCCAGAAGCATCCCAAGACCTTCAGGCCTTCAGTGGACCAAGCATTACACTAACTGCAAAAGGGTGTAATCATTTGTCCCTATTCACAGGGTAGGCTCAACGTTTTTCAGGGTAAATATTCAGCATGATAGTTTAGGCTTGTGATATGTGTCCCCACCCAAATCTCACCTTGAACTGTAATCCCCATAGTCCCCACATGTCAAGGGCAGGGCCAGGAGGAGGTAACTGGATCAAGGGGGCAGGGTGGTTTCCCCCATGCTGTTCTCATGATAGAGAGTGAGTTTCAAGGGATCTGATGGTTTTAAAAGCATCTGGCATTTCCCCTGCTTGCGCTTCTCCTTCCTGCCGCCTTGTGAAGAAAGTGCCTTGCTTCCTGAGTTGATTAAACCTCTTTTCTTTATAAACTACTTAGTCTTCGATGTGTCCTTATAGTGGTGTGAGAATGGACTAATACGTCTTGGGAATTACTAAGAACCAACCTGCGCCTCCACATCAACCCCAGGGCAAGCTCACAACTGCTCCGAAATATGCACCTGTTCTTCCTGAGTCCTCACCCCATTTCCCAGTTAGCCTTGCTCCATTCCCACGGCCTGCTCTGCACGGGGGGCATCTGTGCTTCTGGTGTGTGTGTCTCAACACAGCCTCACACTTCCTGCCAAAGGCCTTTTGGGCTCTTCCACGTGACATTTCACACAAAGTATTGAAAAAGTCAGCAGGTAGGAGGGTCACTTATTAAAAACTCCTCCATGTTCCCTGTGACAGTGAACAGTAACTACCCAGGCCTGCAGCCCAGGCTCATCCACCATCATCCAGGCCCATGGCCTTGGCCTCTGGGTAGCTCCTCTCAGCCTCCCGGTGCCTCTCAGCAGAGCTCTTCTCTCCCTCCTGCTGTGTGACTTGATTCCCGCCGAGGGACCATGGCCTGGGGGCCTGCTGCTTCTTCCTCCGGCAGCCACAGGGGTTTCTCTCCTGCCCCTTCTCTATGTCTTTTGAGATGTCCCCTTCCTGCAGCTGAGTCTTCAGTGCCACCCCATCACCTTCGAGGTAAGCCAGCACCCTGGTGTGGGGCCTGTGGGTGTTCAGGGCCACCGAGTCTCCTCCATGCCTGCACACCTCCCTGTGTGGACCCCCGCATTCCCTGACTAAGTCTCCCCTCAGCCTCTGGGAGCAGCATCTGCTCTCATGGCCCCAGGCCTGGCTGCTTCAGGCACCCCCACTCCACTCCCTCAGTGCACCATGCTTCCTTTCCCATCAAGAAGCATAATATACTGATTCATGCCTTTTGTGCATGCGTTCTTTCCTGCATGTGTTCCCTCCTGCATGCGTTCTCTCCTGCATGTGTTCTCTCCTGCATGCCTTCTTTCCTGCATGCGTTCTATCCTGGATGCCTTCTTTCCTGCGTGTGTTCTCTCCTGCGTGCGTTCTTTCCTGCATGCGCTCTCTCCTGCATGTGTTCCCTCCTGCATGCGTTCTCTCCTGCATGCGTTCTCTCCTGCACGCCTTCTTTCCTGCATGCGTTCTCTCCTGCACGCCTTCTTTCCTGCATGCATTCTCTCCTGCACGCCTTCTTTCCTGCATGCATTCTCTCCTGCACGCCTTCTTTCCTGCATGCGTTCTATCCTGCACGCCTTCTTTCCTGCATGCATTCTCTCCTGCACGCCTTCTTTCCTGCATGCATTCTCTCCTGCATGCCTTCTTTCCTGCATGCGTTCTCTCCTGCACGCCTTCTTTCCTGCATGCGTTCTCTCCTGCACGCCTTCTTTCCTGCATGCGTTCTCTCCTGCACGCCTTCTTTCCTGCATGTGTTCTGTCCTGCATCCCTTCTTTCCTGCATGCTTTCTTTCCTGCATGCCTTCTTCCTTTTGCACCCTTTCCTACTTCAGACATAAAGCACATCATTATGTGGTACCCTAACAGTCTGCTTACAAGCCTAGTTTCTCCATTGAATTTTAAAAAATAAATTTTATCACGTATATTTAATGTTTACAACATGTTGATATGGGATACGCATACATCATAGAATGCTTACTATAGTGAAACAAATTAACTTATTTATCATTCCGGTTACTTTTTTGTGACAAGAGCAGCTAAAATCTACTTACTTAGCAAAGCCTCTAACACAGTATAATTTTATTAACTTTAGTTTTCATATTGGGCATTAGATCTCTAGACTTGATCATCCCACATATCTGCTATTTTGCATCATTTGACTTATATCTCCCCATCCCCCCACCTATAACCACCATTTCACTCTCACCTATGTGTATTTGAGCTTTTATTTTAATTTTCACTTTTTTGAGACAGGGTCTTACTCTGTCACCCAGGCTGGAGTACAGTGGCGTGATCTTGGCTCACTACAACCTCTGCCTCCCAGGCTGAAGTGATCCTCCCACCTCAGCCTCCGAAGTAGCTGAGACTACAAATGTACATCACCATAATTGCCTAATTTTTGTATTTTTAGTAGAGACGGGGTTTCACCATGTTGGCCAGACTGGTCTCCAACTCCTGAGCTCAAATGATCCACCCCCTTCAGCCTCCCAAAGTGCTGGGATTACAGGCCTGAGCCACCGTGCTCAGCCTGAGCTCTTTAGAAAAAAAAAAAAGAAAAAATATTGTATTATCTCACATTTAAGTGAGATAACTTTTATTTATCATCTCTCATTTAAGTGAGATAACACAATATTTTTCTTTCTGAATCTGACTTATTTTAACATAATATTTTCTGCGTATATCTATATTGTGGCAAATAGCAGGACTGCATTCTTCTTAAGGCTGAATAATATTCCATTGAAGATATATATATCCCCCACATTTTTTCTATCCATTTGTCCATCAGGTTGCCTCTGTATCTTGGCTACTGTGAATCATGCTGCAATGAACATGGGCGTTGCAGGCCTCCTTGCGAGGCATTGATTTTGTCTCCTTTGGGAATTTCCTCAGGAGGACTGGTGGGTCACATAGCTGTTCTATTTTTAATGTGCTCTTTTTCATAATGGCTGTACCAACCCACATTCCCACTACAGTGTGCAAGGCTTCCCTTTTGTCCACAACCTCACCAGCCCTTGTTATCTCTTGATTTTTGGATAATAGTTGTAAACCAAAAAGTATCTGAGATGGGTCTCAATCAGTTTAGAAGGTTATTTTGCCAAGGTTAAGGAAAAAAAAAAAAAAAAGAACAGAATTACAGAAACAGTCTGTGCCTTTCTCCAAAGATGAATTTGAGAGCTTCAATACTTAACAGGGAAAACTGGCACTTTACATAAGATAAGGTGAATGAAGAGTTGCTGCCTGTGGAGGTATTTAACCTTTTATCTGTAGCTATGTGCTTTGGAACAAAAGGAAAGGCAACTTCTTGCATGACTCAGCTTTCAGCTTAATTTTTTTTTTTCTTTTGGCAGAAGGAATTGGGGTCCCAAGTTGTTATTTTCCACTCACACAGCTGTCCTTCCAGGTGTGAAGTGGTAACTTTTGATGAAATCAGCTTTGATAAACGGTTAACAGTGAGAAAATTCTGGGAGTGGAAGATCTGATCCAGCCAATGCCATTTTGCCTTCAGCCTCAAGCTGCCAAGTCAGCTTCGGGAGACATTAAGTTGACAGTTTAAATGATAATTAATAGGCCTTTCCCCCAGACCCAACTGCCTTTGTAAAGCTAATGAGAGACCACCCCGTGAGGGGGAGAAGTGGAGCCTGAATTCTGTTAAGGTGTAGATATTCATGATGGCCAGCCATTATTTCAGAGGTCCTGCAGAGAGCATCACTATGGTAGTACCTAAGATCGGCTTTTTGAGGCATCTTTTCAGGGTTTTTTGCATGCCTGATACCCATGGCTCCACGTGGACCCCCCAGTAGATGACTCTTTCGCTCCTGTGGCCCCACCCAGAAACCACTCAGTGCACAGCGGGAGCTTTCCCACACCGTGACTATATCCCAGTCAGTTGGCAGCAAGCAGCCACTGCCTGGGCGCCCCACCCTTTCCTAAAACTGTCCTTGAAAATCCCTTAACCTACAAGCCTTCCATGAGATCGATTTGAGTAATAACTCCATCTGCCACGGCCGCGGCCAGCCTGGCATTAATTAGACCCTTGGTTTACTGCAATGCCCTGGTCTTCATTTGTGCAGTGGGCAGGGAGAACAGGCCAGGAGGTGACGATGATGGCTTCATTTTGCATTTCCCGTTTGAGGAGTGATGTTGAACACCTTCTCATTTGCCTGTTGGACATTTTTATTTACTGTTTTAAAAAATGTCTGTGTAGGACCTTCGCTCATTTGAGGATTATTTGCCTTATTTTTACTCTTGATTTGTAAGAGTTATTTATACATTTTGGATATTAACCCCTTATCAGCTGTGATTTGCAAACTTTTTTTTTCCCACTCTATAGGTTGCTTTTTCATTTTGATATTGTTTCTTTGACTGTGCAGAAGCTTTTTAGTTTTGTGTGGTCCATTTATTCATTTTTGTTTTGTCACTTAAGCTTTTGGGTAACATTTTTAAAAGTATTGCTGTGACAAAGGTCAAGGAGATTTTTCCCAACATTTTCTTCTATGAGTTTTTTGGTTTCAGATTTTACATTTAGGGCTTGCATCCATTTTGAGTTTTTTTTTTTTTTTTAATGTATAAGAGAAGGATCCAGTTTTATTATCTTCCATGTGAAAATTCAGTTTTCCCAGCACTGTTTATTGAAGGGACTGTCCTTTCCCCATTGCGTCCTCTTGGTGACTTTGTCAAAAATTAGTTGCACATACGTGTTTGAATTTATTTTGGGGCTCTATGTTCTGTTCCATGGGTCTACGGTTCTGTTTTTATGCCAGTATCATACTGCTTCAATATCTATAGCTTTGTAATATAATTTTAAATCAAGAAGTATGATTCCTCCAACTTTGTTTTTCCTTCTCAGTTTTTTTTTTTTTTTTTTTTCTGGCTTCTTGGAGTTTTTTCTGGTTCTACAAACATTTTAGGATATTTTCCTAATGTTTGTGAAAATAGCTATTGTTGCTATTGAAGATTTTAATAGGGATTGTGTTAAATCTGTATATCACTTTGGGTAGTATGGACATTTTAACAATATTAATTCTTCCTAATGAACATGAAATAGCTTTTCATTTATTTGTACCTTTTTCCATTTCTTTCTTTAATGTTTTATAGTTTTCAGTGTACAAATCTTTTACCTCCTTTGTTAAATTTATTCCAAAATATCTTTTTTGATGCTATCATAAATGGGATTGTTTTATTGATTTATTTTCCAGCTAGGTTATTATTTGTCTATACAAATGCTACTGATTTTTGTATGCTGATTTTGTATTCTGCAACTTCACTGAATTCATTCATAATTCTAACAGTATTTTTGTGTGTAATCTTTGGGATTTTCCACATATAGGATCATGTCATCTGCAAATACAGAAATGTTACTTCTTCCTTCTGAAATGGATCCCTTTTGTTTATTTTCTTTCATCTCTCATCTGACTGCTCTTGTTACTACTTCTAATCCCATGCTGAACAGAAGTGGCAAGGGAGGGCATCTCTGCTTTCTACTGGATCTTAGTGGGAAAGTTTCAGTTGCTCCCTGTTAGTTATGTTAGCTGCAGGTTTTACATAATAGCCTTCATAATGTTGGGGAACTTTTCTTCTATACTTAAACTGTTAAGAGGTGATTTTTGTTTTGTTTTGTTTTTGTTTTTTATCATGAAAGGGTGTTGAACTTTGTGAAAAGCTTTTTCTGTGTCAGTTGAGATGATCATGGGGTTTGAAAATCTTTCATTCTGTTAATGGGATGCATCACATTGATTTGCATATTTGAAACCAGCCTCCCATTGCATTTTAAAGATCATTCTCAAGCTGTGCAAAAGCTCTGCTTTACATTTTGGGCATCTATGGGCTAAAATGGAGAGTACACCAAGGCAGTGCCCATCTGGCAGAACTTCAGAGTAGATTCTCCTGTTTCTCCTCCTGCTCAGCTGCTTTTCTGTGTAAAGAGTGAGGAAGGTGAGAAGCATAGGCAGCAGGGGATTAAGAAACAACTTGTTCCTAAATGACCCTTCAGGTCTGGGGGAGAACACTTTGAAGAATGGGAAGCCAAATATTTTTCCCCTAGACCTAGATGTTTGAAGCTGCAAGTCTGGAGGCTGACTATACGTTGTTAAGTTCTGCTTGGCTATGAAGAAGCTGTATAATGTGGGGACGGTTAGGTGCTGTCTGGGTGTAGACAGGGCCTGCTGCCAGTGACAGCAGTGTGTTAGGAAAAAAGGCACACAGGAGGTGCCGCTCTGCTGCTGTCTCTCCATCATACCCACAGATTCATTACACCGGGTCAAGTCTCAGTATCTTCTGGATACACTCCCCATGACTGCAACTACCCAATGATCGATCCGACACCCTTCTAGGAATGTTCTACCATTAAAAGACCAAAGATTAAATCCATGATCTTCTACGCAATGGCTTTGTGAACTTTAAGATTGAGAAGCCACACCCACAGCTAACATCATACAGAACAAAGTAGGAGGGCAAACACTTCCCGACTTCAAAACTCACTACAAAGCAACAGCAATTAAGACAGAGTGGTGCCACTCTGTTCAGTGGAACAGAATCCATACCAAGACGCATCTACTGTCAACAGACTCTTCACAGGGGTGCCAGGGCTAGTCGAAGGGGAGAGAATTATCTTTTTAACCAACCAGACATCCCCATGCAAACAGGAGTATTCATTTCTGAGTACTTCAGCCCAGCAAGATGGAGTTGGTGGCAGCCTGCCTCCAGCATGTCCCTATCTCACACTGTATACAATAATAAACCCAAAATGGATCCAAGACCCAAACTTGGATCCATATACGAACTAAAACTAGGCTTGGCATGGTGGCTCATGCCTGTAATCCCAGCACTTCGGGATGCCAAGGCGGGTGGATCACCTGAGGTCAGGAGTTCGAGACCAGCCTGCCAACATGGCAAAACCCTGTCTCTAGTAAAAATACAAAAAAATTAGCCAGGCATGGTGGCGTGTGCCTGTAATCCTAACTACTAGGGAGGCTGAGGCAGGAGAATCACTTGAACCTGGGAGGCAGAAGTTGCAGTGAGCCGAGATTGCACCACTGTACACCAGCCAGGTTGACAGAGCAAGACTCCATCTCAGGAAAAAAAAAAAAAAAAAAGAACTGTAACTATACAACGCTCAGATTTGGCAACATATTCTTAAATATGAGAACAAAAGCATGCGCAATAAAAAAGTAGATAAATTGAACGCTATAAAAATTTTGAAAACCAGACTTTTGTGTTGCAAATACACCACCATAAAAGTGGAAAAAAAAATCTACAGAAGGGGAGAAGATATTTAAAAATCATATACTGATAAGTGATTTCTATCCAGAATATATAAATAATTATTATAAATCAATAATAGAACGACAAATAACCCAATTAACAACTGGCAAAGGATCTGAACAGATATTTCTCCAAAGAAAATCTGCAAAAAACCCTAAACACGCAAAAAGATCGTCGATATCATTAGTCATCAGAAATGTATAAATCAAAACTACGGTGAGACCATGCTATGCCCACTGGGATGTCCAGAAGCAAACGTCAGATGCTGACAAGTGCTGGTCACTTGTCACTTGTATGTAGGGAGCCCTCATTGCACTTGAGGATGGCCCCAGGTGCTACAGCATGAGGAAATCAGAAGCTGCACGTTGATGGTAAGAATGTCAACAGTACAGTCACTTTAGAAAACAGTGAGGCAGCTCCTGAATGGATTGACCAGAGTCGAGTCACTATGTGACCCAGAAATTCCACTCCTAGAGAAGCAATAAGAATGTGTTCACACATTCATATAAAGACTGTATATGTTTACTGTTGCTTTATTTGTGACAGCCAAAATGTAATCTCAAATTTCCATCTACTGATGAATGGATAAACAGAATGGGGCTTATTATATAATAAAATTCACTAATGTGGGATATATATGAATTCATAGATAACGAAATATGTATCTACCATAAAAAGTTATGAAGCACTGATAGATGCTACCACATAAATGAAGGTTTCACACATTATGCTAAGTGAGAGAAGTCAGTCTCAAATGGCCACGTCTAATGATTCTATTTACATAAAAAGTACAGAATAGAGAAAGTTGCAGAGGCAGAAGGTACATTAGTGGCCATTCGGGGCCAGACTCGGGGAATGTGGGAGTGATGTGGTTTCTTTCTGAGGTGACGAAAATTGTCTAAAGTTGACTGGGTGACACTTGTTCCATATCTGTGACTATCGTAGGCCCCGCTTACTTGTGGTTTTCCTTTTCGTGGTTTCAGATACCCAAGGTCAACCATAGTCCAAAAATATTCAATGGAAAATTCCAGAAATAAACCATGATGAATTTTCCATTGTGTGCTCGTGATGAAATCTCCCGCCCTCCAGCTCCATCTGGCTGGGATGTGAATCATTCCTTTGTCCAGTGCGTCCGTCCACACCGCACACCCTACCCACCTGTCAGTCACTTGGGAGCCGTCTCAGTCATGAGAGCCACTGCCATGGTACCTACCACAGTGTTGTATGCAGGGAGCCCTCACTGCACTTGAGGATGGCCCCAGGTGCTAGAGCACTGAGGCTGGCTTGTTGTCATCGCTTCACGTCATTAGTTATTATTGTTAACCTCTTCCTGGGCCGAAGTTTTAAATTAAACTTTACCGCAAATGTGTGTGCATGTGAAAAAACATAGTATATGGAGTTTTGGCACTATCCATGGTTTCAGGCACCCACTGGGGGTCTTGGAGTGTATCCCACAGATATGGGAGAAAATGCAATACTAGAATGCACTGAAGTGTACGCTTCCAATGGGTGAATTTTATGGCCTGTGAATTATAACTCAAAGTTGTTGATATATTCATGTGATGTCTCAAGGAACACTCAGGAAACACAAATGAAGCAACTAAGCCTCCTGAGCTACTCACTCCTGCCTCCACTTCCCACAGGCCCAGGGGTCACTTCCTCCCTGGACGCAGGTGCAAGGCTTCCCTCGAATGGCACATGGGAACCCCCTTTGTGCCCTTCTGCTCCAGACTAAGATCCTCAAGATCCTCACCCATCAGCAATGGGTCTGTGGGGCCTCTGACACCCTCCCATCCAGCCACTGGGCTCTGCCTCTTCATAGCCTCGCCTGGTGAGCCGGGACCTGAGGCCTAGAACCTGGAACATTAACCCAAACTCATTGCCTGTGTGGCCCACTGGGGCCTGGAACCAGAGGCTCATGGAACCTGGAACCACAAGGGCACAAGGGCTCAGATACATGTTGCCATGCCCAGAATTCTGCTTCTGGCTGTAACTTTGGCTGCTGATCAGGGAATGTCTGGGGAGCCAGGCTTCAGATCACGTACTGCTCTGCGGGTCGGGAACCTGCTGGAGGCAGGCTGCCACCAACTCCATCTTGCTGGGCTGAAGTTCTCAGAAATGAGGGGCAATTCTCACCAGAAAGGCAAGAGCCCTGCTGCCCCAGGTGGGCTCCAAGAGGGGTGACTGAATTCTGCTAACACAAAGCACCCCTGCGGGTTCTGCAGTGCCACTCACGCATCCACGTGCTGCTGCGTGGAGGACTGTGCCCGCACCCGGGCGGTTTGGTTTAAGGTCACAAGTGGAGTCCTCCCCACATAAACCTTTTAAGGCACAGGTATGGCGAAGAAGTGTTTGCTCCATGCATCACAGGATTTGATCTTGCTGGAACTCCACTCTTATGACCAGAAATGTGGATGCCCATGACTTCTCCTATGCGGCCAATTTGCCTAGTAAATAACAACTAACTGCTAAGGAAGAACCAGATCAAGAGTAGATCACCTCTTTGCACCTTTTAAATGAAAGAAACCTTTGAGTGCGAGTCAAGTGCATCTCGTTATTATTCCACTTTTTTCCCGGGGTAGGATAGGCAGGAATCCTGTTTTTTCCGTTATCATTTCACTTTTTTCCTGGGGTAGGACAGGCAGGAATCCTGTTTTTTCCTGAGCAGTCAGAGAGCGTTCAGCTGCCTCTATCTAGTGGCAACGTGGGGATTTAATGCCTTAATAACTAGCCCTTGTCCTTGTGAACCGCCTTTTGTGGGCGGTCTCCAAGTTCCTTCCAAACAGTGACTTAATTAATGCTCACAGCAGGCCTGTGCTCCGGCAAACGTGAGAATCCGCCCTTCACTACGGACGGTCCCGGGAAGGCCGGTCGTCCTGGGAGAGAACCATGCAGGGCAGAGCTCATCAGCAGCAGACCAGAGTCAAAGGAGTGGGTGGAAGGTCGTGTCTGCATGGAAGGTGAGGAGGTGTTTCTCCTTCCGCTGCAGCAGGGAGCGCAGGCGTCTGCTGCTGGCAGCTTCTCAGGAGCTCCGGCATCTGTGTCTGGGCATCCCGGATGGGCACCCTGCCTGACTCTGATTCATAATCTGAGTGCTTAGCCCAGAGCCCAGAGCTCACAGAAGCAAAGAAATGAATGCAGATAAGATGTATTTAGGCCAAGAACAGCCAGCAAGGCAGGCAGCGAGTGCCAGCGCTGGGGCAAGCAGGAGGACTAGGTCCCAGGAGCTGAGGCGCAGCCGGCAGGTTTCCGGGGAAGAAGATTCACGGGAGTTCCCCTTAAGAGGGGTTAATTAAGCGGGCATCAGCCTAGCCCTGTGAGAAGCAGAAGCTAGAGAGTGTGCCGGAAAGAAAGGCTTTGGTGAGTCAGAGCGCAAGGCTTTTGAACTCTGAATTGAGATACTTTGACTTTTTTTTCTCTTCTTACCTACAAAGGGCTATTGGATTTCTTGGAGTGACACAGTGTTAAAATCAAAATTGTGTTTTAGGTTGATCTTGGCCCTAATTCAAAATGCAAATTTGCTATCTTGGCCTGCACTTGTATCTGAGAACACCAGGTGTCCCGGTGTGGGATGAATCATCCAGTCGGCCACGTGGGTTTTACAAAGGGAGGCAGGGCCGCAAGAGCGCTGCAGTGCTGAAGAGAACGGCGCGAGGGCGGGGCCTTCAAGCACGCGGCCGCCAGGGGTCTCCGTTTCTGGGGACTTAATTTGGGCTCCATGATAATGACGGAAAGGACACAGTGCAGGTGCAGCACGCAGGATGTTCGCCAGCAGCATCCTTATCACACTTGATCCTCACAAAAAGGCCACGTTCTTGCATGGTTGTTGCCACCGTGATCTAAAGATAAGGAAGCCATGGCTATGGGAGGCCAGGCAGCACCTCCCGCAGCTGGGCCACCTGGAAAACTACCTCACCTCCAAGCCTGCACCTTCTGGGCTGTGAAAGGGATCCTAAAAGGGCTATCTTTGGGCTTTCCAAGCAGCACACACATCAGGACACCTCATTAAGTAGCAAGTGTGCAAAACATGATATGAGTTACAAAGTTCTCTGCACACTCAAGAGACCCTTGGCTGCTCTGGCTTTGCAGCGGCTTTAGAGAAATGGAAAGCCACATGGGGAAACAAAGGTGGAAGGAGAAGCCTGGGAGGCAAGGGAAGGAGGGGGGCGGGAGGAACTTCCTGCCAGCATACCGGCTGTCCACTCTGTCCCGGGTTCCAGGACGGGTTCTGTCTTATATTTCACTTGTTCATTTCCTTCAACAATCCCGTGAAGGGGCAGCCCTTTGTCTACTTTGCAGGCGTTGTGTAACTCATACAAAGTGAGATTCTGGCAAGCAGTCCAACTGGGGTCCCTCCAGGAATATGGGTGGAATTCCCAAGTCAGGAGGCTCGCTGCGATCACGGTACAGCAGAACAAAGGAAACCTTCACAAAAAGTTCATGAGGGAGGGGCTGGAACCTAAAAGGATACACACCATCCACTGTTTCCTCTAATAAAATGTCAACTTAGGAAGGAAGATTTGCTTTCATCTTGGGTCAGCTAAAGCCTCGTAAGGATTCACTCATCAATTAGGTGCTGGGAGCTTTGTCCATGTCCACTGTTTGGGTGCAGGGGACAACACTGCGGTGAAACCATACAAAGCCACTGCTCTCTGGAGCTTAGATGCCCAGGCAGGGAAGGCAAACAAATGCACAGACACATGATATGCCAGGAGAGAGAGGCACTCAGACACCAGAACACAGAGCAAGGAGATGGAGAGGGTCAGGAAGTGGCTGTTTCAGCAAGATTGGCCAGGAAGCTGTCTGAAAACTTGGACACCTGAGCAGAGAAATTCCTCCTCCCGCCTATGAAGCTGCCAAAGCAAAGCCCTTTGGAATTCAGGACGGGGAAGCACACCCTTAGCTCAAGAGTTCTCACAGACGCCACGGCACTGTTTGCTTTTCTAAATGCTGCCGAGCCAGACAGTTCCTCAGAGGTCCAGGATGCTGTAGAAATAAGCAGGAATCCAACACCCTTCTCTATCACAGCACTCTGTGGCTGCTGATGCATGAGGTAGCTTCTGTGCGAACTGGGGAAACATATGTGAAAGAAGAGCTCCAAAGACAATAAAAGACAAAAATAATATTTAGAATCAAGAGGGAGAAAGAAGCTGGCATGCTGGATAAGAAAAGCAAAAAGTATATAAATACATACGTGTGCACATGCATCTGTGATTATCTAGATCACACGAAGACACGAAACCACATAGAACCCACCAGTACATGCATTTAAGTCTGTGAATTTCCTGCCAACCTGGGCGATGGCATTCTGAAATCCATCAGCCAGCGCACAGCTAATGAAAGCAGACCCACATTTTCTTAGTATGGATTTCACTACACAGATGGCAATTTACAATCATCTACCTGCTTAAATTACAGTGTAAAGGAGGAGATATTAAAATATTGCTGATAATTGAGTCCAAAGGCCCATCAATAGCTGTGCTCTCTCCGAAACACAGTCAGGTGGGGAGGCAGGCTGGGTCACCTAGGGCTTCACACATCGTTACAGGCTGGGGAGTGTCTTGGGCTATTGCCGTATTCATGGACTCCTAGACTCTGCACTAAGAGTTGCCCTAGAGCCCCACACTCCCTGCTCATCGCACTGGTGAGGCCAGAAGGCACCTGCGCTCACCTGACATCAACTAACCTCCTTCCTTTGCAGCACTCTGCATCTTCTCAGGTTTGCAAAAGTTATTCAGGAGAACCGACAATGGAACACAATCTAATTATCCGATGGCATGGGAAGAGCTTTGTGATTGACAACAAGTCCATGTCCCAGCATAGACGAGAGGACCTCTGATTTGAAAAAGGAAGCTGGCTTGAGAGATCGGCTTCCAGCCAGAGACTTCAACTACGGGTCTACCTGCTGTAAGTTGCAGGTTCCCTTCATACTGCGAGGGTCACAATACCTTGCTGTGTGGTGGCTGGATGAACTACACGACAAAATACTCAACGTATAGCCAGGATCCAACAGACACAAAACCCTTTCGTCCCCAAGTAAGACAAGTATTATGAAGACTTTGTAGCAACGTTTAAGCATTTAAGATGTAATTTTGAAAAAGTATACATTAGGTTGCAAAATTATAAGTATAATCCTATCTATCATCTGTCGATCGATCTATCCATCCATCCATCCATCCATCCATCCATCCATCCATCCATCCATCCACCCCATAATCCAACAAACCACAGAAGGGATGTTATATGGTGACTTTCTTCCTGTATTTGAATGCTAGGTTTCTGGGGCAGAGACTGCATTTCAATTTCTTTCATATTTTTCAAAATTTTGGACTTTTAAGGATTTAATTTGTTGTTTTTATTTAAATACCTGTTTCACCTAAAAGTATTAATAACATGTTAATCTAGTGAAAGCAGGTATCTGTTTTGTACACAAGCACTACACTCTTAGAGTTTATTTCTCACTATTTGTGCCTTTATCCTACACACACACACAAACACTCACACACGTACATAATTGATTCTCCACATGGATTCCAAACAGTAATGCCCGCATAAAGAAGGCAGTATAGACCCAAAGCATGTGGACTCTACTTTTAAAATCTCAGATGACATTGAGCAGGTTTGATTTTTCTTTCTCTTTTCCTCACCTAAAAATATTCTAGGGCGGAGAGAATAAGACCTTCTTGCCTAGTGTCTGTTTCTCTGTCTGTTGTCTGCCCTCAGACACTAACTAGGGTCATGGCAGAAGATGCAGCTGGTCATCTCCTTGGATTGCAGGTCGAGTGTGATGCATTCTAGAACCCTCCCACTGTCCCACTGGATGGTGGCCATGGAGAGACAGAGAAGCAGAGGGAGGGACAAAGGAACAGGGATGGAAGGACCTGCACTGGTCACTAGTAACTTAGCGACCCATGGGCCAATATGAGGAGCAAGAGTCTCACTGGGCCATGTGCTCCAGTGCTCCTTTTGTGGAGGAGGGAATCTTGAAAATACTGGGTCAGATCGAGGCCTGGACAGGCCGCTCATCAGATTCAGCCTTTCCTGCTCTCCACCGTTTATGGCATGGCGCATGTTGCAAAGCAACGCAAAGTTGAGGAGTGATTAGACCCTCAAACCTTCAGGAAGTAGCAGTGGATCCAGGGCCTGAACACTTAGACTGTGTCCTGCCCACCTGTCCTTGGTCAATGGATTCTCCTGTTTCACGCAGAGATCAACTCCCCCAAAAAGGTGAGCCCAGTGTTTGTGTAGGAGGTCGGGAAAGAGGCCCTGCAGTTCCTCAACACCACCTACATTTTGAGTTCCAGAGAGAGAACACCTCCTAGGGAGGGCTGCCTTCTACCTGTCTACACTCACAAGGGCATATTACATAGGGGAGTTGCTATGTAACTGGGGGAGTTGCTGATTTGTGAGTTGACAGATGGAGAGGATGGTTTCGACTTGGGTAAGAAATATCTTCCCACCTTAATACTAGATGCTGGCTTCTGTCTAAGTTTAGCTTTATCTCCATTTCTCATAAAAAGAAGTTAATTTGGGGGACTTATGTAAGGTCAAGTAACATGCCTGATATGGTTTGGCTGTGTCCCCACCCAAATCTCATCTTGAATTGTAGCTCCCATAATTCTCACACGTTATGGGAGGGATCTGGTGGGAGGTAACTTAATCATGGTGGGCGGGTCTTTCCCATGCTGTTCTTGTGACAGTAAGTCTCATAAGATCTGATGGTTTTATAAAGGGGAGTTCCCCTGCACACACTCTCTTGCCTGCCACCATGTGAGATGTGACTTATTCCTCCTTGCCTTCTGCCATGATTGTGAGGCCTCCTCAGCCTTGTGGAACTGTGAGTCAATTAAATCTCTTTCTCTCATAATTACTCAATCTTTGGTATGTCTTTATTAGCAGCATGAGGACAGACTAATACAATGTCCAAGGCCACTCAGACAAGAGAACAGATTTGGTATCCAAGCCTAGAGGCCCTAACCCCAAGTCCACTGATCTCAAGTGACACATAAATATATTCTCAGTGTGGGGTTTCAGACTTCGTGGATAACACTCAAGTTCCTTTAGATCCATGTCATTCTCTGCCATGCAAACACCTTTGTGAGTTTTTTCTGTATTTGCTGTACATACGTCTACATGCACGCATGCACACATGCAAACTCACACAAAGGCTGCCACACCCTTAGTCCTACTACCTATGGAAATGCTAGAATTACTTCATTTTTTTACCATAAATATTATACTGTAAAAATTCTTCTGCTATTTTTTTTCAGTTTGAGTTGATAACATTTGCATGCCAGTGTAATTATTTTCTTTATTTTTTGATACAGTATGATCTGTCACCCAGGCTAGAGTGCAATGGTGGATTTCAACTTGCTACAGCCTCTGCCTCCTGGGCACAAGGGATCCTCCCCCCTCAGCCTCCCAAGTAGGTAAAACTACAGGTGTGTGCCACCGCCCCCGGCTAATTTTTGTATTTTTTTGTAGAGACGAGGTTTCACCATGTCGCCTAGGCTGCTCTTGAACTCGTGAGCTCTAGCAAACTACCCAGCTCAGCCTCCCAAAGTGCTGGGATTACAGGCGTGAGCCACCGTGCCCAGCCGCCAGCCAGTGTAATTAGTGATACCTTGATTGTCAGGATTGGTGGGGGCTGTTATTCCATAGTATGGCTACAGTCAGTTTATAAAACTATCACGTGTTGTTATAAATTCAGGGTTTCTTTTCCTATTTTTCACCAAACGCTCAATACTGTAATAAAATTTTTGTATGTGTCTCTTTCTCATGCACACATACCTATATTTCTCAAGGGTAGAGATTTAATTAAAATTTCCACAGATGTCGACAAGTTGCCCTTCAAAGTGTTCTCATCAATTTATCATCAGCACAGGAAAGTACACGTTCGCTAACACATTTGCCATTGTGTGGTTTTATCTAACTTGATTGCTGATTTGATGGTGTATTTGTGTATTACAGATATTGGAGTCTGAATATATAGTTCCTAGACACGTCTACCTCCTCTTCTGTGATGCAGCTATTTACTTCACCTTCTTTATTACATTGTGTATATTACTCTGCATACTTAATCTTTTCGTATCATAGTTCCCCCGTTTACTGCTGGTCTTTTGGCTTTGTTTACAAACTTTTCTTGCTCCGAAGTTTTAAACTTTGATCTGCGTACATTCATCAGTCTTTTATAACATCTACATGGTGGCATCTAGAAGCTTTTCCTATTCTAAGGGAAAAGCAGGCTCCAGGATTTACTCCTAATCCTCGCATGTATTTGATTTTCAAAATGTAGATCTTTAATTAGCCAAAGTTTATTTGGGATTGATGTAAAACAGGAACCTGACCCAGTTAGCAGAGCTCCAGGGACCCCAGCTGCCTCTGAACGGCTCCTTCCAGAAGACCGAGGACCTTCCCTCCTGCGGCAGAAGGCTGTGAACTGCACAGGTGAGTCTGCGTCCTCATGGCGCCTCTCCGCATAGTAAGTGACGATGGGCAGACACCCGAGAAGAAAACCACTGGCGATGCTGGCTGGATGGTCTCCCAGGGGGACCACTTGAGAAGGGTGGGGAGCTTAGGAGGGTGAAAGGCTTTTCTAAGGAAGTGATAGTTGGGTTCCTACTGCCTGAGAAACCAGCTAACAAAGGCCCAGACTGAGGACACAGCAGGTGAACAGGCACAGGAGAAAGAGATTCAGATTCAAGGAGTAAACAGGAGGTCTGGGATTTGCAGAGAGCAGGGGTGGGGTAAGGTGGGAGGTGGGCAGGGGAAGGCTGACATAGGAGGCTGATGCCACAGACTGGTGTCAGCAGTGGCAGGAGGCTTTTACAGGGTTTATGTGGGGAGCAAATGACACAGCTTATGTTTAAACAGCCCTCTGGGGACTAGCCCTCTATGTTCTACCTGGAAACCCGGTGGCGAGGAGTGAGGGTCGATTGGAGCACATTTATGAGGACATGGGTGGTATTTTCACTTATCTGGGGCCCTTCTGATTTTAAGACACTTAGAAGCGGACAAGAAACATGACTTTTTACTTGCATTCATTAAATGTGTAAGTTTACCGAAATGCCTCTGTGACTGAGACATCATGCTCGCACAGCAGACGTCACTGACACGAGTGGCAGTTCCAAAATGTCCTGAGTGCAAGCCAGCACAAAAGGGGCTGAAAAATCTCAGGGTCGGGAGTCTGCGAGGATGACACCTCGCGTATGTCTGCACTTCCCTCGGGCGAGTGGGCGCAGCACTTTGTTTGTAAAAGGAATAACCTCAGAATGTTGGTTAAATATGGCCTCACTTTGCCATGGCAACCTCACAGGCGCACATCTACCGAGGCTATGCAGGATTCCTTCCAAATTGGGAGGGATTTCTGCCAGGGTACAAGTGGGATTCTTTCTCTCTCTGCACAGTTAGGAGCACATGTCCCAGAGAGCTCCAGTACCCACCTCCAAGTGGTCTGACAAGCTACAGTCTATGCTCTGTGCTGGTTAACATCTTCTCATGCAAATTTAAATGCCCTTATTTTGTGGAACAGTGTTTTCCTTGGCAGGCTCAGAGTTCCACAGCATTAATTTTAGGTATTTTTTTTTAAACAAAAGGATATACACATTCTACCTTTAAATAATGATACAACAAGTATTGAGAGAGATTTCAACCTCTGCTGTTCCACCTGTTACCCTACCAGATCTTCTCTGGAGTTAGAAAGTTACACAATATGTGGATGTACAATGTCAGTCCTTTGTCTGTATTTATATTTCCAAAAACAGTGATTTATCAGCCTGCAAACTGATATGGTCAACTCGGGCAAATGTGATGGAAGGCGGGTCACCTGCCTACCTGTGACCAAATATTGGCAGAGGCATTTCATCTTAAATAACTACTTTTCAGAACTGGCCACAGATACTCAGAGGCCAGCGTGTCAAATGTCAGTCACATTCAGGACTCACCTACATGGCCCAGGAGAAGGTAAATTTTCTTCACTATCTAGGAAAGAAAGCATCTTTCATGATACTTGTAGGGTTAGCCTGTGATACTGACAAAGGTGTGCTGCCCACATCTTTGTCAATGAAACAGAGTAGACGTGAGTCTGACAATTTTAAACTGCGCCCCAGGGAAAGACACTGTGAGGTCATCTTGATGGGAAAGAAAAAAGGGGAGAGGTGGAAGGGACATCAGGGTGGGGGCCTGAGTCATCTTTATGGCCAGTATGGGCACTTTACTGAATCCTGGACACCAGCTGCCTCCCTCAGAGGAATGCTGGGCTGGACTGCATAGACTCGTGTGTGTACTGTTCATCTTGGCTGTGCACAGAACGTCCATTACAGAAGGGGTCAGCCTGTTTCCCAGCAGCTGCCTGGATATTGCCTGTGGATGGTCCTCTGGCTGGCCTGTGTGTGTGCAGAGCTCAGCTGAGCTCCACCCAAAACTGTGTGGGCAATCTCTCTCTCTCTCTCTCCACTTCAGGGGACTGGCATAAGCCTGCACCAACAAAGTGGGTGGCGCCTAATACCCAGTGGATGTGGATGGGAAGCTCCCAGCACGGGCTCCTGAAGGACCCCGCAGAGGTAGAACTCGGAGCAGTGCCCCTGCCCTGCTGGCACAATGCTTTTACTTTATATTGATTTTTTGTTTTTTTCTTCAGACAACACGGAGGACTGAATAGTTGGATGGGGAGGAACCTGAAAAGGCTGTCTAGTGAGTCTTCCTCTTGGACTAAGTGAATTCTTCTTTCTGAGAAACGTAGCCTGGGACCATGTGGCCCTCTGATACAGAAGAATGTTTGTCTGTGGGCACGAACTCTTTCAAGCATTAACATGAAAATCAATGCAAAATCTGTTTTCTGGGGCGAGCTTTTCCTTTTGAGAGAACTATAATACAGTCATAAGATTGCATGGTGTTCACTGGAATAGGCACCTTTGAAATTACCCAATTTTAAAGTCCCTTAATTCAAACAAAAATTCAGGGCAGAATTACTTTGCCAGCTTGCTTTCTTTATATCTGGAAAACTTGGACTCTCTTCCGAGAAGATATTTCACGTTGATTTTTAAAATACTTCTCTCAAAACAAATGCCAATTTCAAATAATTCTGAAATTTTTTATCTTGACTATAATCTAAAAATTAACATATTTTATCTACCTTCTGCCACTACTCTTACTAAAATTAATTCTCAAAAGGCACCCATTCAAGATCCCTTTTCTAGGCGTCTTGGAATATATATACTACATTATTATTAGCTAGCGTCAGCCTGCAAGGTAATAGAACACCAGAACTTATTCTTACAATTACTATGTGTTGATTAGAAACAAAATTAATTAAAAAAACAAAAAAAGTAACACGGCACCCAAACCTGCCTGGTGCAGGTGCACACTCCCGTTCTGCCTTTTGCTCTTCCTGGCATTTGGCTGGCTTGGTCATTTCATTGTTCTTGAAATTCCCTCTCCTTGTGGCTGATGGATTCACTTGATAATTTCCAAGCTGCTCTTTCTATTCCTTCCTCTGCCAAATTAAAATGTTCCCTAGATTCTGTGCTTGAGCCTCTACTTTCATCCTTGGCAACTTCATTCACTGCATGAATTTAACTTCTACCTCTAATTAAACAACTCATAAAGCTTCATCTCCAGGCCTGCTTTGTTGTTGCTGTTGGGTTTTTTTTTTCCCACCAAAGCTTCTACTCCCAAATTTCCAGTGTCCGCCTACTTTCCCCATGCAGGCACCCAGTGACGGCTCATCCTAAGGTCCTTCCACAGCCAGCCTCAGTCCACGAATTCTGACTTCCTGCTGTTATCAGTATCATCAAAGTGTTCCCAATCAGCTTCCTACAACCGGAAAATCACCTTTGAGCCTTCCCTCTATCCTTTTCATTTTCAACCAACTGCGGGGCTTCTGCATCTTCTCAGCCTTAGCTCTGACTTAGCTCCCACCCATGGACGTGTTCTGCCTGTCCCACCACAGCTGCCCGTGCCCAGGCCTGACTGTGCCAGCCTGGACTATCTCACTGGGTTCCTGTGGGTCTGTTTTTATTGCCCCCACTGCATCTTGTACAGTGATTTTTTTTTTCACTGTGGACATTTTCTGTATTTTTAATTTTATAGGCACACCCAATACAGACAGAAGTTCAGAAGCCCTGGGTGGACGCTGGGAGGCGTGGGGCCCTGGCTGCCAGATGGAAGTTCAGAAGCCCTGGGTGGAGGGTGGAGGCGTGGGGCCCTGGCTGCCAGACGGAAGTTCAGAAGCCCGGGGTGGAGGGTGGAGGCGTGGGGCCCTGGCTACCTGTTGTTCCTTCCTCCCTAGGTTGGCCACAGCGCTGCCTTCAAGCCTCGGGCTTCACAGAGCAGCTGGAACTCACAACAGCGTGCCCCTGACTCGCTGTGCTCTCCTCAAGCTCCCGGAGTGAGCCCCTGAACAAACAGTTACACACAGCCTCATGGTCTGGGGATACCAGCTCCCTCTCAACTGTGATTCCCGTTTATCAGTCTACAGGGTTCTCGAATGTGAGAGCTGTGCTGTGTTTATCTTGTCTAGTATTTCACACCAAACAGCAGCAAATGATACTTATTGAATCAAAGTCAATTTTAAAATTAGCATCTGTAAGAAACACAGAGTGATTTTTCCATAAAAAGGCAGATACGTTGGTAGACAAGTGGTGTGTGATACCCACCCCCCCTCCACTGGAATAGTGTGGGGGAACTTCTGAGATCCTTTGAGAAAAGTAATCAGATTGTTTTAAGCTGGGACATCAATTCCCCCAAGTCTTCTTGAGCACGTATGGTGCACCCAGCTCCCTGGTGGACTCACCTGTGACAGTGTGAAAAGGGAACCGCTCACCGAAACACAATACCAGAACACAGGGACATTAGCATACTCATTTACATAAATTTACATATAACCATTCCTGTCACCCCAGCTCCCAAACCTGCACACTGGATAAATTTTTTAAAAAGGTAGTGTGACCTACTGCAATTATACTCAAACTCAATATTCAGAACAAGATACATGAAGCAAAACAAAAATCTGAACTAATCAGTCACGCGCCTGATTGGGACAAAGACAGGCAGAGCTTCAGCAAGAAATAGAAAACCAAACATCCAGTGCCAAGTTCTCCTAATCCGTGCTTCAAAGTAGCAGGGCCAGCCCTGGCTTCCTGGTCCTGTTATTGTTCGTTTCACAGACTTTCCGTCAGTACCACCCTGTGCCATGCTCTAGTTAGGGGTATAGGGCTTGACTCTTTATTTAACAATTATAATAAAACTGTGGCCTAGGTGTTACTGTCTCCACTAAACACACTTCTTAAAACTTAAAAACACATTTTTACGGCTTCACCCTATGCCATACAGTCAGGTGAGGTGGCCCTAGTCTGTCCCCTCCACTGTGTGACAAGGGTGTACGAGGGACGTGGGTGAGAGATTTGGTGGGGCCGGCCCATCTCTGCCTGCACCAGAGGAGACTGAGGAGCAGGGTTCAGAGAGCCAGGTATCCCCAGGCCGTGCCCAGGAGGGAGACTGGAGGGCCTGGGTTGAGAGCTGTGGATCCTGGCAGCCCGGCGGGGATTCTAGCAGGGGTGGCCCGGGCCGAGGGAGGCTCAACTGTTCCACAGACAGAAAGCGGTCTCTCAGCTAAACACACAGCAACAATAGCAGCCAACCAGCTAATCGCTCACTTACCCACTCAGTGTGTTAGTAAGAGAGCGGCTTCTCAGGCCTCGCTGGCTTCCCGGGACAGGAAATGCCCATGGTAGAGGCTGTCCTGCAGGTCAAGGTTCGCTGCAGGAGAGCGGGGTGCCCAGTCCGGCCTCTGCCTGCCTCCCCGAGGCCCGGGAGGCACAGGGAACCTCTCCGTCCAGGGAGGGGCCCTGGTGGCGCCCACTCCTCAGAGACTCCAGTCAGCCACCCCACCCTGCTCTGGTGGAATGTTCTTGAACACCGGCATGGCCCTGTGCGGGGTCCCTCAACACCAGGAGGGCAGGTCCTGAGAAAACCTGCCCCTCTCCTCGGGAGTGCAAGGCTTGCCTCTGTGGGGTTATCCGGGGGCCACGGGGCGCTTCTCTCTGAGTGTGGGGCCGCGTCACGACCAGCGGAGCCCACAGGACAAAGCTCGGGAGCCCCAGGTGAGGGCGAGAGAAGGGCACTGTCCGGGGGGTGGGGGGCACATCGGATCACTCTACCTGGACCCGTCGCCACCTCCAGCAAAGCGCAGAGAAAGAGAGATGGGCCGCGCACGCCTGCCTCAGTGAGAACCCGCCACCGCCGCTGCCGCCACAGACTGCGCCGCCCCTGAGAAAAGCGAGCGCAGCCGCCTCATCCGGGGATCCGGATCCGGAGCTGGCCGGAAGTCGGGAGGGCTCATCCGGAGATCCGGATCCGGAGCTCGCCGGAAGTCGGGAGGGCTCCACCCTGGGAGACAGAGCACCCTCCTGGTGGGCGGGTGCTTTCAGGCGCCGCTCTGCCCAGCTCAGCAGCAGCTGCATGCGGGCCACCCTACTCTGTGCTGTAGCCCACAACAGGCTTAAACTCAGGCATCAGCTGGGTCCGTCCATGTTCTGGACAAGATACCAGAGGTCTCCGAAAGGGAGATTCAGTTGGAGAAAGGCACAGACGCTGCCTGATGACCCCCGGCCACTCTTGGATTAATGGAGAGGATGTACTGACCGGATTCTGGGAAATAAGCCAACGTGTAGAATAGCGTTGTCAAGATTACACAAGAAAATTAGCTGTCAAATATGAATTGATTATTCTAATATATCACAGAAATGCAAATTAACAAATGATGTCGTGTACAGAAAGATGCACTATAATGACCAAAGAATACCCACTAAGAGGCTGGTTAGAGGGTATTTGGCAAAGCTAACAAAGGGTTTACATTCATTAACCTAGTGCTTCCATTAGTGGGCGATACTGGGCCACCTGGGTGACATCTCTGGGTCTTATCTGCCTGACTGATCAAGGGAGGAAGGTCAGACCAGCCTGGCTTGATGGAGCCCAATTTAGAAAGGGTGTCAGTGGCCAAGGGCTGCTGCAGAGAAGGCTCATTATACATGGCAGCTAAGATGATTTTACTGTAGAGCTCAGGAGCCATAAGCAAATGTAAAACCGAAGAATGTCATTGTGTTATTATTGTTTCTGCTTGGATGCTTCCTCATATACAATGTTGCCATCTTGTAGAGGTGAGTTCTATCATACGTGGGGTCATATGCTGAGTTACCTAGAACAATGCTTACTTGAATACTTTGCAATGCTTAGCCAATAAGCTTTTGACTCATGCTTTGCCCTGCTCCTTCAGGCAAGCACAGAGCAGATGCTGGAGGAATGAAGGGCGTGGGCCCCTTGGTCTAGCGTCTGGGTCTGGCACGGTGCTTGGTGCCAGCACCAATCGCCTAGGTCGGGGAGTGAGCACGTGCTCGTGGCCCAAACCAGGCTCAGGTTCTGCAGGAGGGGCCTGGTGTGGAAGGAGCAGGAGGCTGTGGGAGTGTGGGGTTCATGCCCAGGGACCTCTGGCACTTATGCCTGAAGCAGTGACAGGATTGAAACTTTGGGGGCAGAATTGAAGGGACTGAATAGTAGATCCACAGTCCCATCATTTTGAAGGTCAGATAGTGACAAGAGGGAGGCTAGGAATCCATGTAATGGCAGAGTAGGAAAAGAGAATGAAGGTTCTGCAGGACACTGAAATGAGGCTTTGTCCAAGTTCTGCACTTGAAGGGAGAGTTTTAGAGGGAATTTAAAACAAATAAAGGAATATTTTGTGTATGGTGACAAAGATTAGCATCATAGTTCTGAAATAGGCCCTTGTCAGGAGTATACTATAAGACAAAGATCAGACTTGGTATTGGAGACATGACCACGAACCTTGATTTGCCAATAAAACCATCTTTCATTGATTCAACAGACTTTTCCTGGGAACCACCCTGTGTGCCAGGAACTAGGGACATCAGGACAAAGCACTTTATGTCTTCAAGGATCTTACCTTCCAATGGGAGACGCGAAGGGAAAAACATTCATTAACTCGTTTTTAAGAGGCCCAGAAGGGGAACATCATAACCAGGAAAATGAGGGGGACACATCAGGGGGTCTTCTGAGAGGAGGGGATGGTTAAAGGACGCCTTTTTTGAGACAATCACTTGGTCTCTCTAAGCCTCGGTATCCTTACTATAAACTAGGTCCTAGGATGAAAGCTTTTTAAAATTCTTTTCAACTCAAGTATTACAGAACTTTTTAAAAAGCTTTAGTTTAGCATCTTGGTATTAATAACTCAGAATAAAAAATCTGACTAAATGTACCAAAAAGAGAAAGGTAGTATTTTATGGAACTATAATTACACAAGGCAAATATCTGGGCTAAAATGACTAGTGAATGACGCTTGTGACCATCTGACATATTCATGTCCATACACATATGCGTATACCTGTGTGTATTCGTCCATTCTCATGCTGCTAATAAAGACATACCCAAGACTGGGTAATTTATAAAGGAAAGAGGTATAATGGACTCACAGTTCCACATGGCTGGGGAGGCCTCATAATCATGGCAGAAAGGGAAGAAAGAGCAAAGTCACATCTTACATGGAGGCAGGCAATAGAGCTTGTGCAGGGGAATTCCCATCTATAAAACCATCAGATCTCATGAGAGTTATTCGCTACCACGAGAACAGTATGGGAGAAACCACTCCCATGATTCACTTATCTCCACCTGGTCCCGCCCTTGACACGTGGGGGTTATTATAATTTAAGGTGAGACTTGGGTGGGGACACAGCCAAACCATATTGATGTGCATATGACAGCTCCATACAGACATCTGCAAGCGCGCGCGCGTGCGCACACACACACACACACACACACACACACTATGGCTTTCCACACATGAAATGGCTTGGATTTAATATTATGTTTATGTACATACAATAATCCAGGTTGTATTTCATTAAAAATATATTTAATAAATCAACTTCAAAATTACTAACTGAAAAGTCTGTATATAATTTAGAAAGTTATTGGCATTTTATCATTGCTTGCGTATCATTCTATATGGATCAAAACCATGTTTGTCAAAGTCAAAAAATCATAGCTAATATTTAACCATTTTTATTTGCATATCTTATAATTTGTATAACTTCTTTACCTGTAATGTAAGGGCTCCCAAGAAGAATTTACCTTCTTGTAGAGTTCCAGTTACAGTCACAACTGGCTAATGTACAATTTAGTGTATTTTAAAGTATGAGACCAGAGACCAAGGAAGGAGGGGCGTCCTGTAGAGCCTGGTGATGGGCACGAGGAATTGTGTTTTTTTGTTGTTCTTTTTTTTTTTTTTTTTGGAGATGGAGTCTCACTCTGTCGCCCAGGCTGGAGTGCAATGGTGCGATCTTAGCTCACTGCAACCTCTTCCGCCTCCTGGGTTCAAGTGATTCTCCTGACTCAGCCTTCCAAGTAGCTGGGACTACAGGCGCCGGCCACCACGCCTGTAATTTTTTGGGTTTTTAGTAGAGACGGGTTTTCACCGTGTTAGCCAGGATGGTCTCGATCTCCTGAACTCGTGATCTGCCCACCTCGGCCTCCCAAAGTGCTGGGATTACAGGCAGGAGTTTTAAATTTAAGTGCAGTTTCAAATTTAGATTCCTGTTTTGTCTCTAAAGCATTTGATTCTTAACTATCATTCATTCATTTGTTATGTGTGTATTCTTTTATTCTCTAAATAAAATTGAATGCCTATTATTTGCCAGCTGTTGTAATGAGTGATGAAGATTTTTTAAAAATAAGTAAGAGAAAGCAGTTGACTTCATTATAATTTAAACATGTCAATTTTAGATACTTTATTTTTGGTTTTACTAGAAATGTATTTGTAAGCTGAATGTGTATCCTTAGAAATTATGAAAGAGTGACAAATGCAGTTTTCTTCAAT
Source organism: Mandrillus leucophaeus (assembly GCF_000951045.1). Classification (NCBI taxonomy): domain Eukaryota; kingdom Metazoa; phylum Chordata; class Mammalia; order Primates; family Cercopithecidae; genus Mandrillus; species Mandrillus leucophaeus. The sequence goes on along the minus strand of NW_012103754.1, from coordinate 599,025 downwards.
AGTTTACTGAGACCAAATTTGTTAATTTGATAAAACCTCCCTGTAAGTACAATACAGGTGACAAGGAATTACGTCTCAGCCCACACTGATATGATATGTAATCATTTTAGTTGTGCAGTCACTGGTCCTTAAAATACACATTTGTTTTGACTTCTAACTAGAATGACTGTAAAATTTGGTGCTCATATATACTCAGTCTAATTGTTTTTCACTTCTTAAAATTGATCTAGGTTTTAATAAAGCCCATATTAAACTTTGTTGAAAGCATTAGTTTCTGGTTTCTCACATTGTGAGGACATCCTTACTTTGTGTTTGTATTAAGCGTGTGCATGACAGCTTTCTGAAATTACGCACCCTTCATCACCAGCTCCAAGAAAGAGCATGTCTACTCTAATTTCAACAAAACAACTCTTTAACTTCAGAAGTTAAAATTTATTTCTCTGTACACTTTAGAGATGTGGCATGTCAACATCACTGGGATTCAGGGCACCTTGGATGCTCAGAGCTGTCCAAAATCTTCCTGACTTCACAGTGGCTGTGATATGGAAATGAAGCCACAGGCAAACTTGCACGAATGAGGGCTGGGAGAGGTGCTCAGGATGGAGTGTCAAAAAAGGTCTAGTCAACTCCAGAGATTAAGTGGGTTTTCCCACGGTCAAACAGCAAAGCGGCCAGAGCAGATTCTAGAAGGAGGGCCTTCTACACACCCCCTCGCCAGTGCCTCTCATCATGTGGCAATGAGGCAGGACTCAGGATGTGACCTGGGGGCACACCAGGTCAGTCTACTTACAATGCTACTCCCTGAAAAGAACTTTGACTTTAAGGGGAAAATCATCTCATTCTTCAATATTTGAAGGTGAAATTAGGAACCAACATTAAAAAAAAATCTGGGTTTCACCTTGCTAAAGAAATTTGAAGTCATTACATTCTAATAGAGGTGGGTGTAGTAAAAGAATCTATTAAATCAACTCTCCGGGGAAGATGATTGGCAACCCCCAGCTGTTTTGTCCCCATTCAGATATGTCTGAAGGACACAGTGCCTGGAGGAGCCCCAGCGGCCCCTGGGGACAGGATGGCACCATGCCTTGGCTGTGCCCTTGTCAGGAGCTTCTGCTGTGGAGCAGAGATGCCACATACTGTCCCAGTTGCATTTCAGTCTAGAGTCAAGTCATGGTAATGAGAAGGGGTGCATTACAGAGAGTGTCGGCTCAATTCCAACAAATAAATGCACTTGAATTTCCAGAACCTAAGTAGTGAAAACATGCCAGAGTGGGAGTCAGGAGCCTGGGTTCTGTCCCGACTCCAGCCTGAGTAGCTTCATCACTGCAGACGGGTCACTTAATTTTTCTCATTAAATCCCTATTGATTAAGAAGTTGGTTAGTAAGTTGTAGGGACACCAAAGGGAAAGGAGCTAAGAAGAAAACATCGGTATCAACACAATTCAGGCATATCCCCAAAGTTATGTCCAGCCCACTCGGCATCTCCATGAACACCCACAACTTCATGCGGGTGCAGAAGAGAGCTCCTAACTTCTCCCCACAATCTCCACCCTCCAATGTCTTCTTTTCTAGGCAATAGAATCCCATCCACACAGCTGCTCGTGGCAGAAACTCGGCAGCCACACATAAGTCTTCCTTCCTCTCAGTCTCCCATATCACTGAGTCTTTATGATTTTATCTTCAAAGCACACCTTGAATTCTTTTTTGTTGATCAATGCAATGACCACAGTCCAAGCTACATCATTGCCCACCTAATGCAGCTGCTTTCTAATTGGTTTCTCCATTGTCATTCCAATCCCTTATTCAAATCTCCAATCTGTTTAAGCACCAAACTTAAGACATAAACATGTCCCTGGCAGCCTTTTGTGTTGCAGTCACCAGTGGCTTCCCCCGCACTTCAATTTAAGACTCATCGTGCCTGTCACCAGGCCCTACAGGACATGGCTCCTTCCTTGGTCTCGGGTCTCATTTTGTTCCCTGATGCCAGCCAATGAGTGATGCAACAACAAAGGCATCCCTGAGTTCTCCCAATACGCCTGGCTCAGCAGTGTCCAAGGGTCCTTCCTGTTCCCTCTGCCTGAAATAGTCCCCCTCAACTTAGGGCCAACTCCTTTACTTTAAGCCTCAGCCTAGCTGTGGTTTTCCTTGGAAAAGTTTCCAAATCACTCTACTTAGACGAAATTTGCCATCTTGTTTGTTCCTCACCACACTATTTGCTGCCTGCACAATATTCTTATTGCAACACGCAATTGTTTTACGTGTCTGTCTGTTTCTGCCGACCTTTCTAAGTTCTGTGGTAACTGGGATAGCGCCCACGTTATTTCCCACTGAATCTCTATCACCCAACACAGAGCCCAGCTGAGATGCCCTGTGGGGTATTACTGTTGCTACTGACGCCTGAAAGCATTTCTTTCTCCAGTTACGATGGCTCTTGTCCAGGAAAATAAGTAATTAGATTCAGTTGATTTTTTTTTTTTTAAACTGTAGTTTTAGGCCGGCCAGAGTGGCTCATGCCTGTAATTCCAGCACTATAGGAAGCTGAGGTGGGCAGATCATATGAGGTCAGGAGTTCGAGACCAGCCTGACAACATGGCGAAACCCCGTCTCTACTAAAAATACAAAAACTAGCTGGGTGTGCTGGCACATGAGTATAATCTCAGCTACTCGGGAGGCTGAGGCAGGAGAATCGCTTGGACCCAGGAGGTGGAGGCTGCAGTGAGCCAAGACTGCACCACTTGTACTCCAGCCGGGCAACAGAGTGAGACTCCGTATCAAAACAAAACAAAAAACAAAACCAACCAACCCACCAACAAACAAAAACACTCCCCCCTCCACACACAAACTGTAGATTCAAAACTAAAGTTTTTCAAAATATACAGTTTTCAAAACTATACATTCAAAACTATAGTTTTGAATCCTCAAATCACTTTGTAACCTCCCCTAACTCCCAGCACCGATTCTGCACAGCCTTGATGAACACTTATTTTGTGTCCATGTCTTGCTTTTCTTACTAGGTTAAAAACTCTTTGAGAGGCGGAGCTATGTCTTGGTGAACTTTGTGTTCCATGCAGGCACAGCATGGGTTCATTCAGACAGAAACCTGAGCAATAGGAACCGGACTACGGCATGTGCTTGCTGAATCAAACGGCATTATTTCATGACGTGTCCCTCTCACGGGAATATTAGAACGGCCTGCACTGTTTAAGATTGACTTTGTTAGAAACCATGCCCCTTTGTATCACTATTATTCTATTATAGCTGGATTCCATAGCTAGAGTTTGGGGATGTCTTTTAAATCCAAGATCACATAATTTTAAGTGTGTCTTTGGTTGAGTATAATCTCACCCTGTTTGCAGGTGACCTCATTATCTTATCCTTCTCCCCACGTCGGTGAATGACATCATCAGACCTAACATCAAGTCAGGTGCTTGGATTCCCCCAACTTCTCCTTCCCGGCCATCACCACCCTCCTTCAAACATGACTCGATGGTTGGCCAACACTGCCTCCCTGGCGTCTCTTCACCGGCCCAGTTAGGCTCCTCTTGTCTGGACGCCATACTTATCTGTCTATATTTCTGTAGCATATCCCAGTTGCTGCTCCTGCCACCAAACACCTCCCCTTCAAATCGATTTTTCATGTGTAGTCATTAGTCAGAAGTAATGTGACATTGCTTGTTTGCTTAGAATGTTTTTTAGTGGGTTCCAGTAGGCTCTGGAACCCAATCCGAACTCCCTGGCACGTGGAAAGGTCACAGGTGGTGAGGCCCCGGTTGATGTGTCCAGCATCCCCTCACACAACCTCTTCCCCGCTGGACATTAGCCATCCTGAACCCATACCCCAGCTCCCCATATGTGCAGCTCCCTCACCCTTCTCTGAACTCACTCCTTCTTATGTTCAGGCATCACTCTTTCCAGGGCCTCCCCTGGTGTCTGGTCCCTCCTCCTCGGTGTTCGTGGCTCCTTTCGCCACAGCTCTGGCACACTGGGTTGTGACTGTTTGGCCACCGACCACCCCCTCTGCCAATGAGGCACTGTCACCTCCAGCTCCTTGTGTTATGTGGCAGATTTCCTGGTACGTGGAACAGCACTGGCACATGGAACGCAGTCAGCAAGCACCACAGGAATGAACAGAATCTCTCCCAGAGCGTTTTCCCGAATACTTATAAGGAATAATTACAGTGGCATTATGGTTCACACCACTGTCTCACACGTATTGTGGTATTTGACCCTCACAATCTCACCATGACTATTTTATAAACATTCTACATATGTCTAGGCATGGTGACTGGCACCTGTAGTCTCAGCTACTCAGGAGGCTCTAGTGGGAGGATTGCTTGAGCCCGGGAGTTTGAGGCTACAGTGTGCTATGATTGCACCACTGTACTCCAGCCAGGGCAACCGAATGAGACCCACTTTCAAAAACAAAACAAAACAAAACAAAAAAATCTACAAATGACCTTGATGTGTCCTATGGACAAATCTTCAGTTCAATAAATTAGTAAATTAGTCAGAACCTCTGTTTCCTGACTGTTAGGGAAGTTTCCCATTTGCAGGAATGTTAAAAGGTGAATTTATGAAGGTGAAAAGGTGTGAATTGTTCAGGAAAAACATGATAGATGATACAGAATGGATATGATTTTGGATGTCACAGGTTCTCCACCCATCAACAAAATCAAAGACAGACAACTTTAACAGATGGGTTTTGATGAGGAATAGGATGAGTTCATTTGGGCATAGAAGTTGAACTCACACGGCATGCCTGGGTCAGCCTGCTCATGCTTCCTCCATTTAAAAGTTACTCAGCAGAGTGTGACTAGGGACATGACACTCGGGAAGGAGGCAGGAAGGCTGTTCCAGGTGGAATGGCTGCAGGTATAACTGTGGGAGATGGATCAAACCAGGAGACCCTTGTTTATGCGTGGCTGCAAGAAGGGAGGTGGCTAAGGGACACAGGCATGACAAACAGGCAGGGACAACGCGTGATAGAGTCATAGAAAGGGCGTGCCCACAGGTGTGTGCGCGAGTGCCTGCAGAAGGGAAACGAAGCCAGGAATGGACTTTTGCACCACATCCCCTCCGCATTTAGGACTCCATCTTAATACGTGCTGATCACAGCTGGCGATGTGTGTCAGGGCTACTATTTCAGTCTCATTTCATTTGTCCTGGTGTTCTGGTTTAATCATCCTCCTAGGGCTGTATATTTGGAAACTAGTGATGTGTCCTCAGCACTTGACACTGTGCTGACCACACATGTAGTCTGGATTCTTGATAAGTGACTGAACTTCTAGGTGTGCCCAACACATTCTTGTACATGCAATGTGCACGTCCAACCTGTCCTTGTCACAAGTTTCCTTGGCTACAGGACGGAAAATTTGGAACGAAGGAGGGACAGAAATCATCCAAGCAGATGAATCTTTAACACTCGATTCTGACAATGTCTGTGCTTGTGGAGTCGGTGTGAGGCTCTGTCTGGTGCAGGCGACCCCCTGACCAAACCCTGGGTGTCCCCCGTTCCAGAAGCTCCCTCATAGAGCAATGTGTATTTATCATATGCAGCTGGAAATTAATTTTCAGGCAGGAAAATTAATTATAAGTAAATTTGTTATCCACATTTTTAAGTTCTGGATGGAAATTGAAATATGCCCTTATAATTAGACATTTGGCCTCTCTTCAGGGAAAATTAGGAACATGTGATATTTTGGAAAAGCATCAATATTTAATTTTTTGTCAATTCCTGAAGAATGGATCATTGTTGGGGGCTGGTCATTTTGGGGGTATATATTTAAAAGTTTGAAGTAAAAGTAGTTTTATTAAGTGTGAATTTTAAAAAAAATTTCATTTAGTATTATATCAATTTGAGGTTAAAAAGCTATAAATAATTAACTGGTTTCTACTTTTCTACTTGCATTTGTTGAAATTGCTAATTCCGACACCATCTCCATAGTAACAAATGTGCTTAGAAAGCAGAAAAATAGGAACACTCAAATAAGGCAAAAAGAGAAGCAGGACGACTCATAGTGAAAAATAATTTTTTTTATTACACTGCCTTTTCTGGAAAGATACGTTTGTTTATAAAAATGTGTTTATGTAAAATTGCAAACTACCTGAGGTTTTCTCCAGAAAAATGTTATTTAGCAGATAAATATAAAAATATATTGCTGATGCATTAATAATTTTGCTTCAGGTAACTTGAACTTTTGAGTTAAGTTACAGCTTTGGGGAAAGGCAGAAGTTAAATTATATGACATAAATGTACTATTAATGAAAGCTGATGAAGACTGTGAAATCGCCACATTTGAGTCCTGTCAAGGTCAACTGAGAATCCAACATAAAGTGTTTTACTTGAAGGAAGTTGCCTTCTTTCCCTTGAAAATGTTCACCTTCTTGATGGGAAGCTACTGGGGGAGGGAGAAGTTGGAATCCTGCTGGGTCTCGGTCTACTCAGAGGTGCCCCCCAAGAGCTGCTCAGGACTTCGGAAGGTGAATTGGAATTAATTGCAGTTTGGGTCATGCTATAATTACTTTCTGTTTTACAAAGATATTCGTTGTCTCTTATCAAATGACCAAACATCAGAAAAATTTTCTGTTCCAGCTCCTCATGCTTCTGGAGCAGAGAGTTTGGAGGTGTCTCCTTCCCTGCAGGAGGAGCCCGTCCCCCATGGCCGGCCCCAGGAGGACCTTTGCCTCTGCTCACTCACTGGAGGTGAATTTCTCTGGTTTCATTATGGATTTTCTGGAAAGAAGGGAAGGGCCTGGTACCTCTATCTTGCAGCCTAAGTAGATGGTTTTAAAGTCAGACATCTGCAGCTGTATCTAGCCAAATCTTTAATAACAACCATCTTCCTACTTTAACCATCATACACAGAACCTTTGAACTCAAAGATTCTCTGTAGAAAAGTTTCTTTCTTCCAGTGAGATTGGACCATACATCTGTCTAAGTCCCATAAAGAAAAAGTTTTGGGGAGAATCACTCTACACCCCTAGCTTTCTTACCAAAAAAATCACCTTTAAGTTAATCTTACAAGTACAGTTTTGTTTTCAAGATGGTAGATAGCACAGAGTGTCTCCTGCTTCTAAGTCTGTTTAAAGCCAGAGATATTCAGTAGCAAGGGAAGGGCACCCTCTTGAGGGGCTGGGCAGCTGACAGGCAGCCCCACAACCCTGAGGGTGAACCCTGGATGCCCTACGACGGACTCTGTCTCCAGATGATTCTGCCCATCTGTAGGCTGATATGAATCTTCTGGGCATGTTTAAGGCAGGTGAGACTAAGCTATTACGTTTGGCAGGTTATGTGGATTAAATGCATTTTCAACTATGAGGTTTTTGACTTCCGCTGGATTTGTTAGGAAGTTGTACCACCATAAATTGAAGAGCATCTGTCTTGCACCTTTGGGTGGATCTCTGAAGAACCCTGACAATTGCAAACAATTTCAAATAAGCCTTGTGATATGGAGCATATTTATTAATCCTAAGCAATTATATTATTTCCACACTCAAAGTCGCAATGCTATGTGTATTAAATTCAGTCACACTAATTTACTTATTTTCTAGAAACCTTGTTCTAATATATTACCTTCAATTAATAGTAAATTACAATGGGAATACCATGACATTTCTTGTTATGTTGTTATCAGTTCTCACCATTGGCAGAAATTAAAAGGGGCCTCAGAACCACATAAAGGCCCTGTCCCTGCACCAACAGTCCCGGGCTCCCTGTCACCCCCTCGAGGTTGGAGCTGCTGCATGGTTTTTTTCTCTGCTCTACCTGTTCCCACGGCAAGGCATCTGCCCTCTGTCTCTAAGCGTCAAACGCCCAGTATGCATCCAGCTATCACCACACCTGTCCCCATTCTTGATGTCATGACAGTGGGCGACAGCCTCCCAGGCCCATGTCCTCTCCCCTCTGCCCTTCCCCGCTGCTCTTCCCTGCGAGTAGGGTCTTCCCAACACTGGCTCCGGCAGCCCTCACCTGGTGCCGGCAGCGCTGACCCAGGGGCGGCATGTGTGCTCTTGGACTCTGGACAGGTCTTCCTCTGTTTCCCTAAAACTCATCCGTTGTGAAACTCAGTTCATCTAAGACTCAAAGCGACACCCTGATGTGGCCCCAAGCCCGGGGACCTCATTCACCTTCCTTGAGGGTTTCAGCCCCTGGTTGACAGCTATCATGTCCAAAATCACTCTGCAAAGATTCCTGATGGCTTCTATGCCCTGTGGATGATTCCTCCAAAAATGAGGAATTCAATCCCTGACCCCCGCCTCAGCCACCTAGTCCCTTGTATTAAATTTAGTCACACAAATTCATTTATTTTCCAGAAACCTTGTTCTAATATATTACCTTCGATTAACAGCAAATTACAATGGGAATGCCGTGAAATTTCTTGTTATGTTGTTATCAGTTCTTACCACTGGCAGAAATTAAAAGGGGCCTCAGAACCGGACAAAGTCATTGTACATTGTAGCCACACCCTACAACGTGTTTGTTAACTTAATTATATTATTCCAAGTTCATAAACGCAGTGACTTCTCCCCTGGGACAGTCCCAGCCCCAACTGCCTCCAGCTCCCCTTCCATTCTTTCCTGGACACTCCTGCGAGTCATCCTGAAACAGTTGTGCCCGCTGTCTGTGTGGCCCCTCCCCTGATGGGTCCATGCCTTACTCATGGGTGACTGGCTCCCTTCACCTGCTTCCTTGCCCTGAGCTCAGGGGGGGCATTTTGTTCTACTTCCCTCAGTGCTGCCCACATCAGGAGCGGTGCCTGCTACCCCAGAGGAAGCCAGGAATATCTGTTGAATGAGTGAATGAATGCATGAATATGGTACACAAAAACTTCTCAAATTGTTCATACCATGACTAAAAGAAATATTAATTTAAAAATAATCTCCACTAAACATAAGGCTAAATTTTGACTGACGGAGAATTTGATGGATTAGAGAGCAGACACGATTTTTATCATTTTGTCTGACAGAGATGAACTCAATCAGATATTTGTTTTTTGGAAAAAATGAATAAGGAAAGAGTTCAAAAGTACTTTTCTTTCATTTTTAATTTAACTGATTAAAGGATTAGCTTTCCGGGTGAATGTTTTACAGTGCTTGTGTTCTTATATCTCTTTTCCTATTAATGTATACACATGTTCTGTTAACCTACCTTGTTAACCTTACTCAGATACGGGTCCCTGTGCACTCCCATGTTAGCCATACACAAATGGATATACACAATGGCAAGACAGTACCCACTGTTAATACTTGTCTATAAATCATTGCACAATTTTAGTTACAATTAAAGTCTTTCTGTCACGATACACCACACTCATCACTTCAGTCAGAGCTATCTATACCTGAAGTTATCAAGGTAAACTTTTATCAGCCGTTACATAAGCATAAAGTTGCAAATGCAGATATGGTGTGCCCATAGAGTATCAAACTCCCTTACCAACACCTCCTGCGTCCCGGCAACAGACACCCAGAAGTTGTGATTGTGGTATAATGGGATGAGAAAATGACGTGCATTCAAACCACAGCACAAAACACTGCAACGGACTTTTGGAAATGCTAGACTCTGTCATCTTAGATGCAGCATGAGACGAAGCCTTTTTAGAATCTTAGACGTCTTCTTTGAAATGACTCTATGTCTTTCTAAATATTTGCATTGATAGTATAAATGGACCCATGATTAACCGTTTTGGGGAGAGATGGTGATTGGGTGATGGGGGCCATGGCTAGCCTTCTTCCCCCCAAAACCCAACCCTGGCTTCGTATACAGGACGGCACTTTAAAGGCGATTGGTATCTGTAGTCACTTTAAAAATAATTCAGCTCACAACAAGGACTCTGTGTTCCCGATGCCTCAACCCCTACCTCTATTTTGGGATGCAAGCCCTGTTATCACTGAACAGAATGACATTCACAGCAGGTACAACTGACACATGGAAATTTGTTGGATCAGTTGCACTAATTGGATATCTGTGCTTGCAAGGATGATGGCGCAAGTAGGAGGTGTTTAAACATGTGAGTTCAGAACCCTGTTTAGGGTCCATTTCCATGGAAATGAGGAGCAATGGCAGTTTAAGTGCAAGGCACCTGATAATACACCAAAGGCAGCCCCCAGACTGAAGGAATGAAGCCTCGAACAGAAAATCTATGAGGAATAAAAGAAAACTGTGTTTTTCTCACCTTCTTGCATGTAAGATTTATGCAAGCAACTCCCATTAGCACTAATGAGAGTTATGTCTGTAAATCTCCCATGAAATGACAAGGATATGAGCCTCATCCATCACTGTGCAGATATCACAGTTTCTGGGGCAGGCTTCTCGCAGGCAGGTTGCAGCACTATGATTGCTTTTGCCTGCCCTTCCTTAAGGTGCTGAAACAGCAAGCCTCCTGCAGTGGGCCTGGTAGGAGAGGCTCTGGTAGGGGTGTCCCTGCAGAGCCATGCAGGGGGCCAAAACTCCTGTCTGCAAGTGCTTTGAATAATTCAGAGAGCATCATCAAAACCACCCACCTGCTCACGAAACTTCATTAGAAAAATAAAATGAATAACCTCATAGTCTGTGGATGGGATCCTCTTTTGCTCACCCCTCACTCTCATATTTTATTTTTTCTTAAGAGAGCATGCGAAGCATTTTAAATAAGTTCCCGGCAACGAAATGTCCCAATTTCCCTATCCTCTGCTCATGTAGTTGTACTGTGAATGCATCAGAAATAAGACAAATTGCCTTTTTCTCAAACAGGACCTATATTTTTCGCCTCAATGCCTTTGCTCAGCTGGTGGAAGATTCTCTCCCCACTATTCTCTCAAATTCAACAGAACTATTTGGATCTCCAGGCCAACTTTCTTCTTTCCAAGAACCTGGTGTCCCTATGTTTGGCACCAATGATATGGCTCTATCTCTCCCTCCCCGTGGTCCTCCGTGGGTCTGTCTTAGCGACATCCCCAGGGTGCACATCCTGACCTGCTGCAGGGTCCTCAGCTCCTCCAGGGCCACTGTCGCCTTCTGTATCTTTGGGACCTTTTTCAGATTCAACACATTGACTTGCACATGGTTTCTCCATGAAATGTGGTGAATATAAACATGAATAATTTATTTTAAAAGGGAATGCACATATGCATGGTACAGCATTCTTAAGGATTCAAGAGATATACTATGAAAAGTAATTTTTCTCCCCCAGGCACCCAATTCCTTCCCTCTGGGACAACCTGTCCTGTGGTCTTCCTCTGAAGTTCAATGCATTGACAAGCATCTATGCTTGTCATGCTTTTTAAAACACACAAATCATAACATTACACGCGTGGTTTTTTCACCCTGCAAATTTTGTTTAATATTATATCTTGGGCTAGGTTTATATAATCTCCTTCATTAAAAAATAAATGTATCATGCTCCATTACATGAATGAAGCATGATTTATTTCACCCATCTCCTATGGATGAATATTTAAGTCATTTCAGAATCTTGTTCTTATAAACAAGACTTATAATGAATGCAACAAAAATAGCCAACATTTCTAATACAAAAATGCTTGCTATGCGACAAGTGCCATTTTGACTCATTCCATCAATGTTTATCATGACTCTCTCAGGTATAAATACTGTGATTATTCCTGGCATACACAAAAAGAAACCACAGCAGGTAGAGACCAGTAGCTTGTCCAGGGAGAAGCCACACTTGGTTCCTGCAGGTGTGGTCAGAGGTCTTGCTCTTGGCTTCTGCACTGGCTGTCTATTTAAAAATGCAACTTTGCTCTCCTGTGTGTGAATATTTGTACACTAAATATCTAGAAGTGGAATTACTAGTACAGAGGATACACCCTTTCTGAGCTTCACTGATATTACTAATTATCATCTATAACCCATACTCTCCAATACTTTGCTATCAGCATGCCTGACTACTGTCCACTGAGAGGGAAAGAGAGCCATGACTTAGTGACTCCACTTGGAAGTCATGGTGTCATGAGTTTGAGCAGCTTTTCTAATGTCAAATTCATTTTTATCTCCTCTGAATTGTCTTCCATATCCTTTGCTCATTTTTAGTTAATATTTTTGTTTAATTTAATATGCTAATAAGTCACTAATTTTACCCATTTATGCTATATTTTAGTGAAGTAATTTCTTATTTATTTATTGGTCTGATATTAAAATAATACCTGCACTAAAATTTCCACCTTTCTACATTGTCTTGAAAGTTCTTTTGACTCAACAAGATTTATTCATTTCATTTCTGCAGTATCTACGTTTAAGTTTAATGTCTTACATGGGACCTAAATATGATCTTTATTTCACTTGGTCAGATGCTATTAATTCCCACCCACAGATTTTACACTGGATTTTTTTATTTATGAAAGATACCTATGATATTAACGCTAACATGATTTTTATCCTGGTCAAATTAGAATATATCCACAAGACTAATGAAAATGATATATCTGAGAAGAATTGCTTCCCCTAACAAAGTCTACCCCCAATGGCCATTCTAGAACCTTCTATGGAATGTGGGTACATGAAAATTCTCCTTCACAAGTGAAAAGAAAGATTATGTGTTACTAAACATTAATATTCTCTGGGAGATACATTGTTCGAGGCTTAGCATATTGAATAAAGTCACACATTTCTATTTTTGGAAGAAAATTTAAAAGCTCAACACTGATTTTTCACGATAAAAATTTGGCTAACTACATTTAAGAAGGATTATTGACTTAAGCAGACAACGAAATCTACATACAAGCTTAAATGGAAGATGCTGCTAGTTATTTAAATACGATATGCTTCTCCAAACATACTAACAATAGTAAATTTTTATGAATACGATGGTATATAATCGTTTTAAAATTAGAACTCAAGGAAATAATGTAAACTACTACTAAGGAGAAAATATGAAAACAGTGAACAAAGTATCCAGCTTAAACCACCACAGTACCATTTCCCAGCAAAGGCTGCAGAGCACAAATTTCTTTCCAGGTTTCTAGAAGAAAGATTGTTTCCAGGGAATTTGTAGAGGTACCTCCTTCAAGACACGGGGCTGTCCCCAGTAAACTGTGGAGTGTGTCAGACCTTGGACTGTGAGCCTGTTGGAGGCACAGACCTGGCCTTAATGCAGATACCGTGCACCAAGCACCTGCTCTATCCGTGTGTCTGCTTCTCATTTTGTGAAGGGGGGATAGAGCCTGATTAGTCTGATGTTCAAAACCAATAGTGCCAGTAATCTGAGGAACCACTTTAGCCCACTCTACAGTCTTCCAATCCCTTCTGCCCTGACCAGAAAAAAAAAAAAAAAAAAAAACACTTATAAAAGAATTCTGATGAGGTCAGAAACTGATACCTCTTCCTGAGATTTACGTGACTTTGTGTAGCTCCAGCAAAATGTTGTGCTTGCTTGGCAACTTCAGGCTTAGAAAGTTTCCTACTTCTGTTCCAAGGGGAAACGGGAACAAGGGCATTCAAGCTTAGAAACTCTCGTGTGGAAAATCCCTTTGTGTGAAGCTTCCATGAACTTGTGGGGCACCGGACACTGCTGGGA
>NW_012103754.1:547684-584433 GCF_000951045.1 Mandrillus leucophaeus | reverse complement strand
GGCTAGTTTTTTGTATTTTTAGTAGAGACGGGGTTATACTGTGTTAGCCAGGATGGTCTCGATCTCCTGACGTTGCTATCCGCCCGCCTCGGCCTCCCAAAGTGCTGGGATTATAGGCTTGAGTCACTGCGCCCGACCGAGTTAGGGAGGATCTTGACAAAGCAAGACTCAAAATTATTTGATTGCTTTCTGGGGAAACATGCATGAGGATGATGACTATAAAGTTATATTAATGGCACTGCACCACTAAAGCAAAACAATTTGATTTGGCAGCAACCTAGCAGTTCCACAAGTTCTTTGTGTAAATATACACATGGTACATTATCTACACACACAAGTGCATAGATATATTTTATATATATGTATAATATATATATTATATCTAGTTGTGAAATAGACACAAGAATAATAATGTGTAATATCTGCATATGGCTTTGTAGAGATAGTAGAAAGTTAGTTCACAGTAGTTAACAACACGGGCTTGGAAGTTAAAATGCCTACATAAGTTTGAATCCCATCTGTGTCATTTATTAACTGTGTAACGTTAGACAAATTATTTAACTTCTCTCTACATTTTTTCCTAATATAAATTATGAATATAGACAGATCGATAGGTAAATAGACAGACAGACAGACATGGTTTGGGTCTGTGTCCCCATCCAAATCTCATCTTGAACTATAGCTCCCACAAGTCCCACGTGTTGTGGGAGGGACCCAGTAGGAGACAACTGAATCATGGGGATGGATTCTCCCATACTGTTCTCGTGGTAGTCAATAAGTCTCATGAGATCTGATGGTTTTATAAGAGGTTTCCCCTTTCACTTGGCCCTCATTTCTCTCTTGCCTTGCACCAGTTAAGACATGGCTTTCGCCTTCTGCCGTGATTGTGAGGCCTCCCCAGCCATGTGGAACTGTGAGCCCATTAAACCTCTTCTTCTTCATAAGTTGCTCTGTCCCAGGCATGTCTTTATCAGTATTGTGAAAATAAACTTATATATATGTAAATAAACATACATATATATATATAGAGAGAGAGAGAGAGAGAGAGAGAGTACTAGCTTCATAGGGTTTTTTTTTTTTTTTTTTTTTGAGGATGAAATGAGACATGGTGAATGGTACTTTTAGAACCAAGCTTGGTACAGAGTGATGCGTAATAAATGGTTAGCAACTATTGTCATCTTTTGTAGTTTACATTAGGTTCATGATATCCATCTCATTTGACCATTTACTTCTGTTTTACAAAAAAAGGAACAATTTTTTTTGTAGAGATTTGCCCAAAAACAAGTGATCGTTGGCAGTTACAGGACTACCTTGTGACATTTATTCACTGTTTTAAATATATTTCTCTCAAAGGGTCAAAGAATATAGATTTACAGAGTTGGAGCGATTTCAGCAGATTTCTCCTTCTGGACACATGATACGCTTTTCTTTAAAATAGTCACCATTCAGAACACAATTCATGTAGTTTTTTGGGAAACAGATACTGATTTTATTTTAAGGAAAGTCTTTAGCATGGAAATTGGATGCAGAGTGTGATTTTCTCTTTGGGCTCTGGTTCAGGGGAAATTGGATTTCCTAGAGCACCAGCTGCGGAGGCGCCACAGGTGTTCACGGCTCAGCAATCACAGTGGCTAATTGGGACACACGAGGACAGAAAAATGCCCTAAATCTGAATCTTGTTCTATGGCATTTTTATTTCTCCCATAAGATCAAGCCCCAAAGTCCTTCTTAAGTGGAGATGCTAAAGGAAGCTAGCTGCTGCAGACAGAAAAGATGACACATGGTAGGGGGAGCACTGCAGGGCAGGGAAGAGCTGAGAGCCGCGGAAGGTAGCAGGACTTGGGGTTGTGTGCAACAGCTGCTGCATTGCAGTGGCGGTGGTGCTAAGGCCCCTTCCATCTGAGTGTTTCTGATTCTGAGTTGTAATCCAAGGGTAGGACTAGCAGAACAATTCCTGGAGTCTACAGTTGGACAAACTACACAACAGCTACTAAAATTGAATTCAGAAAGTTGAATACAGTAACACCAGACTTTAGGGGTAGAAAGGATGGCAGGCAGATGAGTGAAAGAAAGTAGTCATCCATTTCAAGGACTGAGAGGAGGTTTGCAACTTCTTACAGAGGACCATTCTGTTCTACGTTCCATCCGATATGGGAGAAATAGAACTACATCCCATTCTGTCTCCGGTGGACCACGGAATGCAGACAGTACCCATACTCATTTTATAAACACCAAACCTAAGCCATGGGGAGCTAAGCCCTTTGTCCTAACATGCAACTGTACATGAAAACTGAATAGTATTCCATGTCCATTACTTGATGCTTCCCATCTCTGAGTTTTGTATTTTCTTCTGTCAAGCCAGCCACTTCCAGATTTATTCATCTAATAAACTAATCTTTAAAAATCCACTTTTGGGGGTGATCTCCTCTCCAAAGTCCTCTTTGATTCCTCTGCTCCTAGTTAAGATCTCTTCTGTGTCCTCCTCAACAGCTTGCACAGACCTCTGTGGATTCATTGAGGTGTGACTAAGTACCTAATATGGCCCAGGAAACATGCCCAGCTCGGGAACGCAGAAAGGAATAAGACACATTTTGCACCAAAGGAAAGACTAGTCCTTTCCATGCCTTATGTTTGTTCAATGTGTGAAGTCTTTGAGGGCAAGGACTGCATCTCATTTATTTGTATACATCCAGACACAAGAGTTCCTGGCACAAAATAGGTACTCAGCACTGCTGAAAGAATGAGAGAATGATGAAAGAATGAGAAATACCCACTCAGTACTGGTGACAGAAAAGGGTAGTGGTAAACAAAGTCTGTTCTTTGAGTGAAACTTTCATCAGGTCATTTCTAATGCTAATTTTAAAATATTTTTCTTAGACTTGAATATAGACTTGAATTAAGGAGTGAAATTAAAGGCTCTTGGAGTTCGTGATTTGTGCTAAGTCTAGATCCTCAAACATCATTCCTTCCCACCACATTGTACACTAGCCTTCTTTCCAGGACACATGGGCATGGTTCAGGTGCTGTCTTGGCTACTTATTAATTATGTTATCTTAGGTTAGTCACCTAAGCTCTCTCATCTTCCCTTTACTGACCTCTGAAGAGGGAATAATAGTCACACCTTCTTGCAGGAGAAATTCGTGGTTGCCAGTGCTGGTACTTATGGGGTAGGGCTCTAACAGTGATAAGTTTTATAATCTATTAATGGACATAGTTGGGGTATTAAGCATGTGCTCTGAGCCTCTCTACATTGTTAGTATTCATGGTAGTCTTGGATGATGCCCACCACATCTAAGTATCTAAGCTTGGTTATCTTCTAGTCTCTTGTCATGAGCAATGAACCTCTGGACGCCAGGGTATCTTCAATCACTGAGATTAAGTGGAACATCCCATGCCATTTGACTTTCTACCTAAGAAATTCCTGCTAGAGAACAAAGCCTTCAAAATTACTGCTAGATAATTAAGCCTTAAAAACAAAGCTGAGTTTTTAAGAAACTAAACAGACACAACATCTTCATCTTTGGGGAAGATTTTAGAAAACTTTTTATTTGATATTCTTATGTAATTGCTCATTACTAATCAAACCAGGCTCAGAAAAACTAGGTAAAAATCTGAACTTTTTTTCCAAACAGAAATAATTATTTAAGGTCATGGTACACGCTTAAATTGCATATAGAAATTCATTACCAGAAAATACAAGAAACCCTATTTCTATCTCGTTAAGAAACTTAGCCATATGATCTACAAATTCAGTGCAATCCCTCTCAAAATCTTAAGGTCATTTTTTTTTTTCCAGAAATAAATCTATTCCAAGATTCATATGAAATCTTAAGAGATCCCCAAATAACCAAAACTATATTGAAAAAGAACACAGTCAGACATTTCATACTTCCTGATTTGAAAACTTACAACAAAGCTACAGTAATCAAAACAGTGTGGTACTGGCATAAAGACAGAGATACAGACCAGTGGAACAGAATAGAGAACCCAGAAATAAACTCCTGCATATATGGTCAAATGATTTTTGACAAGGGTTCCATAACCATTTAATGGAGCAAGGACAGTCTTTTCAACACACAGAGGATACCCACATGCAAAAGAATAAAGTTAGAATCTTACCTTAAACCTGTAAAAAGAAAATTAACTCCAAATGGGTTAGCAACCTAAGCACAGAGGCTAAAGCTATAAAACTCTTAGAAGAAAATAGGAAGGATCGGCTTCCTGACATTGGATTTGGCAATGATTGATTGGATATGATACTCAAAGCATAGGTTAAAAAAAATAGCTAAATTGGACAACATCAAAACTTAAAAAAAAACAACGAAATGCTTGTGTGTCAAGGGACACTACCAACAAAGTGAAAGGCAACCCATGAAACAGCAGAAGATATTTGCAAATCATATATATGATAAGGAGATAATATCTGTAATATGTAAGAATTCCTACAACTCAATAACAAATAACCGATTAAGGCAAAAGACTTAGACATTTCTCCAAAGAAGACACACAAATTTCCCGTAAACACATGGAAAGATGCTCAACATCACCAATTGTGAGGGAAATGCAAATCAAAACCACAATAGGATTCCACTTCACATCCATCAGGGTATCTATTATTTCAAAAAAATAAAACCATAGAAAAGAATAAGTGTTGGCCTGGATATGGAGAAATTGGAACCCCTGTAAACTGTGGTGATAATGCACCACTTTATGGTGCAGCCACTATGGAAAAGAGTGGCATTTCCTTAACAAATTAAAATGAAATATGATCCACATGATCCAGCAATTTCCTTAACAAATTAAAATGCAATATGATCCACATGATCCAGCAATTCCACTTCTGGGTTGATGCTCAGGAAACGTGAAATCAGGGACTCAGATATATATTTCTACACCCAAGCTAATAGGAGCACAATTCACAGTAGCTGAAAGACGGAGGCAGCACACGTGTCCATTGACAGATGTACAGTGGACTATTATTCAGCCTTAGAAAGGAAGGATGTTCTGACCCATTCTACGACATGGCTGGACCTTGAGGGCATTACGCTAAGTGAAAGAGAGCAGTCACAAAATAGCAGATACTGTACCATGCCACTCACACGAGGTAAGTCTAGTGGTCATATTCACAGAGACAGAAAGCAGAATGCTGGGACCCAGGGAGTGTGGGGGAGGCCTGGGGAGTTAGTGTTTAATGGAGACAGGGCTTCAGTTAGGGAATGAAAAAGTTCTGAAGACGGCAGGTGGTGACCATTGCACCACTATGTGAATACATTTGATATCACTAATTACACATTTGAAAACTGTAAAATGGTAAACTTCATGTTACAGGTATTTTACTACAATTATTTTGAAAACAAAAGGCTGTAACCTGAAGTTTTTCAAGAAGCATGACTCCCAGAGCCCACAGTGGCAGCAAGCGAGGTTTGTCAACAGTACCTGACACCTACAGGAACCCTGGGCAACGCAAAAGAGGCCCCAATTAATGACCTTCTTAATTTCCTCAAATATGAAATATCCCAAAATAGAACTAATAACGGACACAGGGATCTGATTTTAAAGAGGCTTTGTACAAAGGAGCTTCTCTATGACTGCTGAAGGGTGAACAAGGCCTATTAGTATGCTTATAAATTCTTCTTTTGGGTAATGTAACTAGATAACAGAAGGCTACTTGAGTCTATGTTTACCAAGAGATTACACATTCTGACTTTATATTGAATTGCTTATTAAAAGCAAGAGGTGTTGTATTCTTTATCAAATAAAATGCTGCTTCATTCACAAACATATATTTATGCTTTTTCAAAGTAACATATTTTAAGGTAAATATGCAAAATTCCTGTCTGCATGTAAAGCTTAAAATATTAATACCACATAGAATTCCTCACCTTTAGGTGGCTCCTCGGATATCCATATGTATGTGAGACCAACTGGAACCTTTCTTGATGGAATTTTGTTGATAGTTTGAAAGATGCAAACACTTGATTGAATTCAATAACTACATTTTTTTCATCTTCCACCAGATGTGGCCACTCTAGAGAAGAACAAAAAGGCAGAATAATGAGGCTGATATTCATAATAAAAGCGAAACCCTAACTGAGGGATGTGATTGTCAGGTCTTTAATGCATTTGCTGCAAGTAGGCAATGAGGGCAGGCTGGGTGCACAGACACATGGAGATGATGAGACACACAGGGATGAGATGCATGCGGATGATGACACACATGGAGATGATGAGATGCACGGAGATGAAACACTAGGAGATGAGACACATGGAGATGAAATACACAGAGATGATAAGACAAATGGGGATGATGAGACACGTGGAGATGAAACACTAAGAGATGAGACACATGGAGAAGATGAGATCATAGAGACACATGGGGATGATGAGACACGTGGAGACACATGGAGATAATGAGACACACAGGAAGAGATCCATGGGGATGATGAGACACAACGAGATGAGACAGATGGAGATGAGACAGATGGAGATGAGACACAAGAGATGATGAGACACATGGAGATGGAACACACAAAGATGATGAGACGCATGGAGATGAGAAGCACAGACATGAGATGCATAGAGATGAGACATATAGAGATGGAACACACAGAGATGATGAGAGGCATGGAGGTGAGATGCATGAAGATGATGAGACACATGGAGATGATGAGATGCATGGAGATGACAAGACACGTGATGAGCACATGGAGATGAGATACGTGGAAATGAGATGCATGGAGATGAGACATAAGAGATGATGAGATGCAGGGAGATAAGATGAGAGGGATAGTGGCGACAATAACCGTGTATCACACTCAATTAATTTCCAATAAAACATTCCTTATAGAAAAACTTTTTAGAAAATTAATGAAATTACTCTTTGTAATATAAAAAATACACAAAACTATAAATATATTCTTAAAAAACTAAGGGAAAGAGTCATTTTTATGATTGAGTCTACAAAGTATTAAGATTATAAAATGTGTAGAGACAAATTACAGAAGCATACGTGATGTATCTGCACATATATTTCATAGCTAATATCATCAGCAGGTTGTCATGTGTGTTTGTATTTTTGTCCTCAGTTCAAAGGATAGCAAATAAGTTGTGATTTCCACATAAAAGATTTTACAAGAGCATGCTATCAATTAAAAAGCAAAACAAAATGCAACATCTTGGGTAATAATTTAAACTTTTTTATTTGTTATGGCTATAAAGCAACATCCAAATAGTGTTTAAAATGGGGCTTATGTATAAACCTCTATGATTAATGTTTATACAGTAGGCACAGTTATTTCCAACACATTCTGAGATATTACTTACTAAACTGACTAAGAAAGGTTGGGATGGTATTCAATACACTGGCTTTATAAAAATGCAAGTTAATTTTCACCATTTGAAAGACACCAAATAGACAAATTTAAATAAATATTATAAACAAACCAACATAAAGCAAAACGAGTGATTGAGAAATAGTAGAATTGGACATTAATAATCGAAGCCACTCTAATATATTGTCAGTACTATGCGTAAAACAGTCATATTTTACTTTCATAAAATATTATTACGTTAATTTACACAATGACTTACTCTTCTGGTAATTCTAAAAATTCATCGCTATCAGTTTAAGCTTTTTAGCATGCTCTATAGATTCATCGCGTTGTCCATCGTTGTTTTGGGAAAAGTGTTTTTTCTATTCTTCAATGTTCACAAAGGGTAGCAAGGAGGAAGACCTGGAGACCATCAGGCCACTCCTGTGGGAGCAGCTGCAGTCCCAGTCCCTCAATGGCATATATGACTGCCCATTGTCAGGAGAGGGACAGGTTTTTCATTAAAGTGATAAGTATCTACAAAACAGAATTTCGTGGACAAAATGAAAGGTTTTATTTGGAGCGTGCTCTCTTCTCCATGCACACATTCACAAATCATGGAGTCAGAAGTGTCCTTCCCATTCCCAGGTGAAACAGCAAAGCACCTTCAGCCTCTCATCAGGGCTGCTTGTCCAAATATTCCAGTTTGGGTGCCCCTAGTTCCTTCCCTGGGTCCCTCGGGCTTTCCGGAGTGAGGAGACACCCTCACAAACATGAGAACGCCTCTTGGAGGAACGAGAGTAATTGCTGGAGGTGAGACTACCTTTGTTCCAAGATGCATTCCCATCTGGGAGTCATTTACCAGATGTAGATTTAAAAGCTACTGACAAATGGACTATAGGCTAAATGCCCTTGCAGGGTGTATGATGCTGCTTACTAAATGTGTGTGTGCACATCCATCCATCTATCTATCTATCTATCTATCTATCTATCTATCTATCTATCTATCTATCTATCTATCTATCTATCTATCTATGTATGCATGTATCTATCTATCTATCTATCTATCTATCTATCTATCTATCTATCTATCTATCTATCTATCTATCTATCTACAGTGTGCTTTTAACAACAGGCGCTCACTAGGTAAAGATTCACAGAACAATCAGCTAATGAGTGAGTGAGTCAGTGACCTCCTTTTCCCAGTTCTTCAGGTGCGGTAGGAAGGAATATGCACCTACGGTTCTGGCTGCTCACAGTTCCCTGTCCCAGATGCCGCTTGTGATCACTGGTAATGGAATTCCTAGGATGAGCTCTTAAATGGCATGTTTAGCAGGCAGCTTAGCTGCAAAACAAAAATAACACCAGCCAGGCGAGAGCTCCTTGGGGTTCTCAGGCACACTCTGTCCTCAGCCAAAGCTTTGCTGGCCTTTCTCCTCATCCACCCTTCCTCTAATCTCCCAAATGAGAATGAGAGGGGGTTTTTCTTTATGGTATTTGTCATTATCTGGGATTATATTACACAGATTTTGGTTTTAAACTGTTTTGAGGTAACTAGATTCACATGCAGCTGGAAGAAATACAGAGATCCCATGCACCCGTGTTTCAGTGTCCCCCAATAATAACATTTTGCAGAACCATAGCACAGACAGGCAGAATGACATTGATTCGTCCCACCGATGTGCAGATTTCCTACTTCTCTTGTGTTCATGTATGCATGTGCGATTTTAGCACCAGTGTAGGTTTCTGTGTCTGTGACCACAGTCAACATGCAGATAACTATCACTGAAGGAGCAAGGGTTCCTCTGTGTCCTTTTATAGCCCTGCCCACATCCTGCCCCTTTCATCACCGAGTCCACCCTCTTCCCTTTCATAGCCACGCCCAGCCTTTTCCTGTTCATCACCACGCCCACTCCCTTCCCTTTCATAGCCACGCCCAGTCTTTTCCTGTTCATCACCACGCCCACTCCCTGACTTTTCATAGCCACGCCCAGCTTCTTCCTGTTCATCACCACGCCCACTCCCTGCCCTTTCATAGCCACGCCCATCATTTTCCTTTCATAACCATGACCACCCCATTGTCTTTCATTGCTACATCCATCCCCCTTCCAATTAATAGCCACGCCCACTTCTGCCCTTTCATAGCTACTCCCACCTTCTTCACCTTCTTCATTTTCATAGCCAAACCCAGCCTCTTTCCTTTTAGAGCCACACGGATGTCCCTTCCCTTTCAGAGCCAACTCTCCTACCCTGAACCCCTGGCAACCACTCATCAGTGTTTCTGTCATTTTGTTATTTCAAGAACGTTCTATAAATGAAGTCATACACTGTGCAAAGCTTGCAGATTGGCTCTTCTTATTCAGCATAATTCTCTGGAGCTTCCATCTGGGTTGTATCAATAGTTGATTCTTTCTAATGGCTGAGTAGTATTCCATGGCGCGGCTGTACACAGTTTAACTCTTCATGCTCGGGAGGCCATCTGGGTTATTTCCAGTTTTTGGCTACCATGAATAAAGCTTCTGTAAAGATGTGTGTGTAGGTTTTACTGTGAATGTACATTTCCCTCTCTCTGGGGTTAATGCCCAAGAGTGGGATAGCTGGGTCATATGGCAATTGCATGGCTAGCTTTAAAAGAAAACGCCCAACTGGTTTGAATAGCTGTACCATTTCACTTTGCCTCGATTAATGTACCAGTGATTCAGTTTCTCTGCATCTTAGTCAAAATTTGGTGTGTTGTTGTTTTATGTCAGTCATTGCAGGTATGTAGTGACAGCTCATCGTGGTTTTAACTTGCATTTGCCTAATAGTTGATGGAATTAAATATCTTTTCATGTACATTTAAATTTCATCTTTAGTGAACTATCTGCCCATGTCTTTTGCCCATTTTCTTACTACATTGTTTTAAATCGTTAAATTTGAGATTTCATTGTATATTCTAGATACTAGTTCTTTGATGAATATTTGATTTCCAAGTATTTTTGCTACTTTATTGCTTGTCTTTTCATTGTCTTAACAGGGTGTTTTGTAAAGTAAAATTTTAATTTTAGTGACATCCAATTCATCAATTTTCCCTTGTGGATTATGTGTGTGTAAGTATCTGTTTATGCATTTATGTTCTGTCTTCCCCCATGGAAAACTACACTCCATTGTGGTAGACACTTTGCTGTCTAACTTATTTCTAAATCACAAGAGTCTAGAATTTTGCCTGGCACACACTAATGATCAACAAATTCATGTTGAATGAACAAATAAATGAATAAACACTAATTTATTAGGTAAAAACCATTTAAAGTAAGTCTTTTTTCTAACACTGGGGAATGATAACAATAGTAAGAGTAGTATATTAACATTCTGCAAAATGATTTTAAATCCATTATTCTCTTGGGTTTTCATCACCCCCTGTGGGGAGGACCGTTCAGGTATGATTCTCTTACTTCAGAAATCAGCCCAGGGATGTGAGGCTCCTTCTCAGTGACATCTGCACCTTGTTTCCACTCTAGTATGTTTCTGTCCAGGATTCCCTCAATATTTAGAAGTGATTGAGGATGATTAAAGAAAGAATTAATTCACATGGGAGCAACAAAACTATAGACCTTACTACCTTAAAGTGGAATATGAATTGAAACCATACCTAAGTGTGATTGCAGTTTATATAAACTCAAGGACAATTGGGTCATGTCTGCTGTTTGAGGGAAGGAAGAGTTCACTCAATGGTATAGACACAGTGGTCTTGTTATTTCTCAAAAGGTCTGTGTGTCACCCACACTGGTGGGAACTGAATGGCCGTCCCCATTTCTCTGAACAAAGGGTGTCTGGCTGAGTGGGCCTGCAGCAGCCATAGCATCCCTGCTTCTTACTCTGGGTGAGGGCATTAACGGGGTTGCAACTGCTTTTCGCAGGATTGTTTTACTATTTCCAGTGGCTTTCCATGAAAGCACATGCCATCTTGTCCCATGCAACACAAAACAGTCATGCAGGGCACCAGAGTTAGCACCCAACGGTCTCATGGCCCCACAGTAAGCACCCAACAGTCTCATGGCACCGCGGTAAACACCCAGTGGTCTCGCGGCACCACAGTAAGCACCCAACGGTCTCACTTTCCATTTGTGTTGATGAGCAGAGCCCCCCGGAACCAGGTGCACTGGTCAGTGCTGGCAGCACTTCATCCCCACTGAGGGTGGACATGTGTGCTGTGAGTTCTCCGCACAGTCCTGGCCAAAGGCCTTGTACCAAAGCATGAAGAAACGCAGGGCTGCAGCTCAGCAGGGGGCACATAATGCATGGGTGACATTTCTATGAATAATTTATCTCTCAAAGTCCTTAATAATGTCTGTGTCTTCTTAGGCTCTTCACCTTTCAGAATCATTACAGTTAAAAAAAGAAAGAATAAGGAAAGGCCTCAGTACAGATAAAAATTGTTCTATAGATCAATAATTATAAATGGATGATTGTCACTGAAAATGTGGTGGGTTTCCTAGAAAGAGTTTTGTAGGAAGCTTTGGAGGCTGCAACACATCTTGTGTTATGGTTTTCTCTTGACTCTGTCACAGAATTTAGCATACCATGCTGTAACTGTAGGTCTCCTAAGCAGCACCCCAACCCCACCACGAGCTCATCAGGGCAGGGGAGAGAGCCCATTAGACTCTAAACCCCAGAACTGGATCCACTGCAGACATAGAACATGTGTGCAACCGAAGTTTGCTCAGTTTCATGAGTGAATCAAAGATGAACTAAATTAACAAACCTCTATCTGTCATCTCACGGCCAGCCACAACACCTGGGCACACAGACAGCATGCAGCAAGGAAGGACTGCAGCTTCAGGGTGACACTCTCCCTGTTCTTTAGTTTGGGGCCGTAGGGTCCCTTTCTCAGGAACTTGGGCCATTTCTTCATTGTCATATCATATAGGACAAACAAGTGACTGTAAAAACTCAGTTGTAGATCAATGAATTATTCATAGCTGTATTATAAAATTCATTTTAACTTTATTATTATTAATATTCATGATATATGAAAAATGTTTTTACTTTCCCCCTTTAACAAGGGTACTTGGTGTTTAATTTATTTTAAGTTAATTATGTAGTGAATAAAAAATCATTATTTGTCCAAAAATTCAAGAATGATCTATTACTTTATGTTTAGTTATTTAGACAGATTATATATTAAGAGACAGATTGAAATTTAATGATATATCCTGTAATGAAAAGTAGGCATAAAATGACCTTCTGTTTGAAATTTTTGCATTTGAGGCTAAAGAAAGCCAAACTTGTTTATTCACTTTTTCTCTCCTTTCTTCCCTCACTGTCTCTCTCCCTCCCTGTTTCCCTCTTCTCCTCTCCCCTCCCCTCCCCTTCTCTTCCCTCTTTTCCTTTTTCCCTCCCTCCCTTCCTTGCCCACTTCCTGTCTACCTCCCTCTATTCTTCTCTTCCTTTCCTTTCCTTTCCTCTTTTCTCTCTCTCTCTCTCTCCTTCCTTTCTCCTTTGTTTTTTGGTTTTTAAGTTTATTGCCAAATGATGAGGTAGAAGACAGCATTCCAGTCTGATATTTGTAAGCACTTCTCCATATATCATATATTATAAACAGTTATTTTTATTCTTAATATATAAAAAAGCTAATTTGGTTACACATTTTACTGTAAATTGTTTTTCCTTTTAACATTTAAAGAATCAGAGAGATAGTGATCGGCAGTGGGAGGGTTTTGATTAATAGAGGTGACTTAGAGAGTGGGTACAGGTCATTTTGAGGCAGATTTGGTCCTTGCTAGTTTGTATTTTATTCTCAGGGTTCCTTACACTTCTTGTTTTCACTAGTGGCTCATTGTGAATGTGTGGCTTAACTCCTCCATGGCCCAGCATTAGGGAGCTGTGGACCCTGCAGCCTGGCTGAGGGGGCCACAGTGACTGAGGGGTGCAGAGCTGAGTCACAGGGTTGCCAGCACAGGGGCTTAACCTCCGGTGACTACCAGAGCTGCTGGCAAGCTAGAGTCCCATTTGGAGCCCCTCTAAGCGGTTCTATTTGTAATGAAAACTATATTTATGCTATTCAGTTTTAAATATAGAAGTTGAAACAGCTGTGTTTAGCGCCTTTGTTCACACAGACCCCCTTGCAACAACCTTGAGAACCCCAGGGAATTTGTCAATGTCAGGGAAGGAGCATTTTGTCAGTTACCAAATCTGTTTATTACCAGAGGGATAGAGGGATAAAGGATGCTGAAGAACTTTGATGTCGTCTTTCCTAAGATGAAACACGTAACTGCGCTGTCTTTCGCTTCAGCTCCCTGTCACCCAATGCACCTGAGATATCTGGATTCCGGGAAATTCTTCATCCTAGACCCTGAGAGATTGTGCAGACCAGCTCCAGATTGCTTGTGGTCTGACAGGCTGCAACTGTGAGCCATCACAATGAACAACAGGAAGAAAAGATCTTTGAAAAGGTGATGTGTGTTCTCATCAACCTCATACACGCGCATGGTTTAGGGGTAAAATACCTCTACATGGCTCATTACAAAAACAGTGTTCCCCACATACCACCCCTGTCTTACTTCCAGCTCCCCAGAGGGAAAACTTTCAATGCTTCTAGCCATTTCCTTTGGCATTTGCCTTCAGACCCTACATGAATACGTCTCTACCACGGGCAGCTGCATGGTTTCCCACCATGAACCACTAAACTTCCACGTCCTGTCTAGGGGAACTGGGAAGTATGCTAACGCACTCCACGCCCAAGCCCTTCTCACAGTTTCTGCCCCCAGCATGGTTGTACTAGGCAATGCATGAGATTATTAGGCAATGCTTTACTGTCATAACTACAGAGAGACTATTGCCAGATGAACCACACGTTAATGCTATGTTCCTTATCAGCACAATATTTCTACCCTGCAATTAATATAATTGTGTCCGTGCACACACATGCTCTCCTAGGTACCTTTCATGACTCTATCCTAAATTCCCAATTATGTCATATCTTCTTCTTAGGGAAGAACAGCTTAGTTATCAATTTGGTGTCCTGCGTAAAGTCTCAGGGAGTCATCTGTGTCCTCCCATCTGGCCTGGTCCACACTGGTTCTCTTGAAAGCTGGGGCTGTAATGATGCCCCTTGGCCATCACCAGGTCCCTGCCCCATCTCTTGTAATCTCTCTCTCTTTGCTGCATCCCTGTCTTCCTCTGTCTTGATTTACTTGTTTTTGGTTTTTTGTTTGTTTGTTTTTGGTGGAAGACGTAATCCCACAGCTTCCTACGGAAAGGTTGTTGGGAGATTTTTAATGATTCCTAAATGTTAAAATGTCTATTTTTGTCTTGACACCCAACTAATATTTGTCTGAGTAATACAGTCTAGATGAGAAATAACTTCCCTGGAGGTCTGATGGTGTTCCTCCCTCATCTTCTTACCTCTTGAAGATTCTTCGAATCCTTTCCCCTAGACCCCCATGCCCAGAGTCATGATTTTCTCTTTGCTTCTAGTGTTTTAGTATTTCCCCAGAATGAGGGGGTGTGTAGATCTGTTTTCTCCCATGTGATGTATCCTGCAGCTTTTCCAGGGCCATCGTCTTCCCTGCTTTCTTCAGTGGTTGTTTTCTCTCCATTTTCTCTGATCTCTTTCTGGAACTTACATGATTCAACCACTGGTCCTGTGGGAGCTGGACAGACCCTCTAATCTTATTTTCCATCCCTTCGCCATTTTGTTGTAATCAGATTTCCTCTACTGTACCTTCTCATCTCTCTTGTGAGACTTTTTAAAATTTCAACACTCATCTTTAAATTTCTAAGTGATCTCTTAGTTATTCAACTCATCATCATCTTCTTTTTCTACTTAAAATTAAATGTGTTCCCGTTCAGCAAACCCAATGTAGTTTCCCTCCTGTGACTCAGACAAAGTCAGTGATAGCTTCTTTGTTTCTCTTGAACAGTCTTTATTTTCTTCTTTTTTGTTTGTTTGTTTGGGTCCTTTTTATATTAGAGGGCTTGCATGAACATCTAGAGATCTTCATTATCTGTTCATATTTAACAGGGCAGCATTAGAAAGCCTCTTGGAAACACTTTTCCCATGGGCAGGGTCTTCTGACCTGTGGGGGGCTTTGTGTGCTTTGCCTGGGCTCCTGACTGGGGGTGTCCGTGCCCCGAGAGCATGGAAAGAACTGGATTCTGAGCCAGATGACGTGAACCTGGATTTAAAAAAAAAGAACACGACCAGGCACAGTGGCTCATGCCTGTAATCCCAGAACTTTGAAAGGCCAAAGCTGGTGGATCACCTGCAGCCAGGAGTTTGAGACCAGCCTGGCCAACATGATGAAACGCTCTCTACTAAAAAATATAAGAATTAGCTGGAGGTGGTGACACGTGCCTGCAATCCCAGCTACTCAGGAGGCTGAGGCAGGAGAATCACTTGAACCTGGGAGGTGGAGGTTGCAGTGAGCTGAGATTGCGCCATTGCACTCCAGTCTGGGTGACAAGAGCTAAACTCTGTCTCAAAAAAACAAAACAAAACAAACAAAAAATCCACATTTGCTTGATAATTCCTGACATATCTCTACAGGTCTCCTTGCTTGAGGCTATCTACACTAAAGATGTTAACACTAGATACTCATGCCATGAGATCAGGCACATAAGAATCTCTAAAAATTTAACGTAGAGAGCCTTCACCAAACAGTTGTTTAATACCCGTTATTTAAAACTAAGCTCTTTAGACGCACAAGTGATATCTGGGTTCGTTAAAGGGTGAAAACAAAAACGAAGAAGGGAAAAACCCAGAAAAAAGGGCCAAAAAAAAAGGCAAAGCCGAAAACAACCAAGAAGGGCAAAACTCAAAATAATCCCCCTCAATCCCAAAAACCAACTGGGGCAAAAAAAAAGGCAAGGCCCAAAACTGGGGAAGTGGGGCCAGCTCAAGTCCTAGCTTCAGACCCCCTGAGTCCCCTGCTTGGGAGCTGGTGTCCTCACAGCAGGTGAAATGGAGTCCACACCATCACAGCAAGGTTTGATGATTTCCAGTTGTTAACAGGATAGAAGTTGTCCAGGAGAACGTGGGGAAGTGAGATTTTCAAGAAGATCAGATGGAGGGAAGCACTCTGACATCCTGAAATGTAGATACGGTGTAGGTTTCCCAGGATGAACATGTCAAGGACATAATTATCATCACCTCCTTCAGGGAGACTAAAAGTATCTGTTTACAGAGAGGAGACTTTAAGATATTGCTCGGGGAGTTTTTTGTGGTTTTCTTCAGGGCAATAATCTATAAAATTCTGAATTACAGACAATATAAGTTCTTAACAATCTTAAATTGTTTAGACGAAATCATTGACAATATTATGAAACATATAACATATCTAATAGAATTAATGTAGAAAAAGATATCTCTAGTGAAATAAATACATTTCAGAGAAGCTTGTTGGAAAGTAAAATTTTCAATGAAATAACTTTTCCTCATTTATTTTCATTATGAAATATGAAATGGTTCCTGATTAAAGTATTTTGGTGTTTAGATGCAATAAAGCCAAAATTAAGAAATGAGTGTATGACCAGGTGCAGTGACTCTTATGCCTGTCTGAAATCCCAGCATTTTGAGAGGCTAAGTTGGGAAGATCACTTGAGACCAAGAGTTGGAGATCAGCCTGGGAAACATAGGGAGAGGCCATCTCTAGAAAAATAAAAATGGTAGCCAGGCTTGTTGGCACACGCCTGTGGTCCCAGCTACTTAAGACACTGAGGTAGGAGTGTAGCTTGGGCCCAGAAGATTTTTGAGGCTGCAGTGAGCCATGATAGTGCCACTGCACTCCAGCCTGGGCTACAGGGCAAGACCCTGTTTCAAAAAAAGAAAAAAAAAAACAAAAAAAATCAAGTGTACTTCTAAAACTTCATCACATTATAGTTGTATAGTCATAGCTATACTATTCAAATCAAACATTAACGAAAATTTTAAAATAGTTATAATACCCAAAATTAATGGCTACAAAGTCACAAATATATTCAAAGTTAGAATTTATAGCAATATAAAAACCTTGACAGCACATCTCCTCCCTCACCTTGCTGTATGCATTAATCCTTTGAAAGAGGCAGTCCTTCCCAAAGCAATTGCATTTTGATTAAATTGATCACCTGCCTCAAACTCCTCATCATTTTAAACTCTTCATCCCGAGTAGCCATTTTAATCACCCTCCCTTAACTTGAAATTACCAGCCTCAGTAACCCGGCATGGTGTCCTGTAAGATTCTACAAAGGGGGCTCATGTCTACCCCGCACCTCTCAGCGAGCGTCTTGCTTCCTTGCAATGAGTTTGCACCTAGAACAGCAGAGTGTCTCCATGCTGCCTCCCATTCCAATATATCATGAGAGAATGCCTCCCATTCCAATATGATCCTGTGCATTTTTTACCTACTCAGAGCAGATGACACTTTTTAATTAACTTATAAAAATGCTGCTAATTTTGGAACGTAATAATTTCCTAGGGCATATCTGTCTCTCTCTTACACACACACACACACACACACACACACACAGAGAGCATCTAGAACCAAAGTTGGAAGTTAAAGCAGAAAGAAGAAATTAGGCATAAAATAACAGTAAGAAAACTAAAATTCTGATGTTTTCCAGGAATGATTTATCTTTTTGCAAAAAAAAAGTGTGTCTTCCTGTCTCCTTGCCTCATGACGTTTTTCACACCAGCCCTTCCCACTAAATGTTTAAATTTTATTCATTTAAAAAAGCCCAGCTCAAATACCTTCTTTCAATTTCCAAAAAAGGTGATCTATCATCTTTACATATCAAACACTTTAAACTTCTTCTAATGCGGCACCAGAATTAAATCTCATGTTAGGTTAGATCCACATCCTACTTCTCTTATTAAACAAGAGCTGCACAAACGGTAATGATAACGGAAAAGTTCATATGTTCTTGCTGTGCACCAGGTGTGTTCCAAGAACTTTATAAAGATTAATTCTTGTAAACCTCAGCACAACTTCCAGTGAGGCAGGAACCCCTGGCATGTCCATCTTCAGGAACACAGACCCTCAAGAACAGCCCCCTTCCCCGCAGTGTGATCACAGACACTCGCTTGGCCTTTGTGAACCTCACTTTCCTCATCATTAAAATAGCATGGCTCATAAATATTCTCTGTACATTTTCTGTGAATTTAAATATTATTTGTTTCTCATTCTCACCAAAGCGCTGACCTACAAACTACTGATTCGACAGCAAGACCAATTCCAGGAGAGGCTATGGAGGCAATGGCAAGAAATGAAGAAAACAAGGGTGGGGCATGAGGGGAATGAGAGGTGACCTGGTCAGGGGCAGGTGGCTGCCCCTTGCAAGCATGGGGGAAAGGAGAAAAGTTGCCGCTGTCCAGTCCTTGCTTTTCTCCATCATATCCTCAGAAGAACTGACCAAGAAATATCTGGACCAGATGGTGGAGCTCAGGAAGCCTTGGCAGTCAGGGTGAGTCAGTGTCATTGCAGAGGAGCCGTTCAGAAAAGCATTTACATCCGTTCAGAAGATACAAAGCCAGTAATACATTAAGAAAAGATGTGTGATGCCTCTACAGGGAAAGTCACAAAACTTTATTAAGAAATGTTAAAGGAGGCCTGAATCAACAGAGAGATAAATCACATCGTGATTAGGAAAACTTAATGCGATAACGGTCTCAATTCTTCTCCAAATTAATAGTGCGATTTCAATCAAAATATCAAATGAGATTTATAAGGAACTTGATAAGTATACACGAAGAAGTAAAGGGTTGGGAATATCTCCAACATTTGTAAAAAGGAGAATCAGGAAAGGGGGGTTGTTCTACCTGACCTTAAGAATTATTCTGAAGCTATAGTAATTAAATCCATGTGGTGTTGGCTTGGGATACAGAAATTAATCTATAAAATAGAATAAAAAATCTGTCAACAGGCCTATGAATATTGCATGAGGAGACTTTGGAATAGAGAAGGTATGCCACAAGTTAAAAAATATATATATTCCTTAACAAATTGAATGAAAAAATGATTACCGACAAAAGATGAAGCTGTATTCTCACATCCTATGCAAAGAAAACTTAAGATGGATTAAGGAGTTAAATATCAAAAACTAAGCCTCAAGTCTAGGCACAGTGGCTCGAGCCTGTAATTCCAGCACTTTGGGAGGCCAAGGCAGAAGGATTGTTTGAGCCCAGGAGTTTGATACCAACCTGGGTAATGTAGTGAGATCCTGTCTGTACAAAAACAAAAACATAAAACTAAAGTCAGACTCTCCCTAAAAAACATAGATTAATATGTACTTAGGCCTTGGAGTAAGGAAAAATAAACAGGACCCCCATAGCACTGATTATAAAAGAAAAGATGAATTAATTCAAAAATATTAATATTACAAATTTGTTCATCAAAAGACATCTTAAGGAAAGTGGAAGGTCAAGTTATAATCTGGGAGAAGATATATTTTTGATTTATGTGAAGAACATACAAAGCATTAAAAATAAATAAAAGCATACTCAACACAAGAAAAGATAGTGCAGAAAATGTTAAGCATTTCACAAGAGGGAACACGTACACCACGAGTATATGGAAAAATAATCAACAGTTATTTGTCAGATAAATGGAAAGTAAGTCCGGATGAGATACTGTTCCCCTACCATTCAATTACAATATTTTTGAAATCTGACAATACCAAATGTTGGAGATATAAAAAGTGACAACATCTTAGATGTTTAATTTCCTATCAAGATAATGGTGTTGGTGCCTGCTGACAGGTGAAGGAACCTGAGGAATCTTCTGGTCCAGTGAACTTTACATGGTGATTGCTGATGTCCCAGGGATTTGGAGGAGACACTTTAGAAGCCACCCAGGGAGAATGTGGGGGTGAGCTGAGCACATGAGGAGCTGCTACCCCGGCCAGCAGAGCCCCACTTGCACACATTTCCACAGAGGGCTTCCCCCAGCAGAAAGGAGAGTCTGAGGTTGCAGTGGCTGAAGGCTTCTCCAGGAAAGCACAGTCAGTGCATAGACAAACTGGGATGAGGTCACAGAGCAGGTCAGCCAAGGTAAGATGAGACCCCGGGCCCTCCCTGTCCTGACACCCAGGCCAGGTACCTTCCAGTTCACAACTGGCTTCTTGCAAAGAATTCATGGGAAGAGAGTAAACCACCTTTCCTGCATATTTCACATTAGCTAAAATTCTGAAATGCCATCATTTAAATCCTCAATAAATATAGATGTAATGTATTGCTCACTTTGTAAATAGACATATTGCTAAACAATTTACCTTAAGGAAAATATCTGAAAGATAGTAGTATTTCCCTCACCTATAATGACACAAAATCATATGAAAATAATCTAAAGATAAAAATTATGATTTTAATTATCCAATAGTAATACTGGCTTTTTTTTTTAAATGTGTATACTTGCAAGCGTGTTGGGGAGAAAGGGACGGGAAAGTTACAGTTACTTAACTATTATTACCTTTCCTTGGTAACTAGGATAAGGACATTTCTCTCTATGAATCTGAATTTAAAATTCATCTTATCTGAGGCCACAGGTGTCTGGAGTCTGTGGCTATTGGGGTTAGCCTGGGATTGTGGCAGATTTAAGCCTGGGACTGCAGAGTAAAACTTTTAGAAAAACACATAAGGAGAAAACTCCTTGACATTTGTCTGGGCAATAATTTTTTTTTCTTTTATTATACTTTAAGTTCTGGGGTACATGTGCAGAATGTACAGGTTTGTTACATAGGCATACATGTGCCATGGTGGTTTGCTGCACCCGTCAACCCATCATCTACATTAGGTATTTCTCCTAATGCTATCCCTCCCCTAGCCCCCACACCCCGACAGGCCTTGGTGTGTGATGTTCTCCTCTCTGTGTCCATGTGTTCTCATTGTTCAACTCCCACTTGTGAGTGAGAACATGCAGTGATTGATTTTCTGTTCTTGTGTTAGTTTGCTGAGAATGATGGTTTCCAGCTTCATCAATGTCCCTTCAAAGGACATGAACTCATCCTTTTTTATGGCTGCATAGTATTCCATGGTGTATATGTGCCACATTTTCTTTATCCAGTCTATCACTGATGGGCATCTGGGTTGGTGCCAAGTCTTTGCTATTGTGAATAGTGCCACAATAAACATAGGTATGCATGTGTCTTTATAGTAGAATACAGAGATTTAGTAGATACAGAGATTGATAATCCTTTGGGTATATACCCAATAATGGGATTGCTGGCTCAAATGGTATTTCTAGTTCTAGATCCTTGAGGAATCACCACACTGTCTTCCATAGTGGTTGAACTAATTTACACTCCCATCAATGGTGTAAAAGCATTCCTGTTTCTCCACATCCTCTCCAGCATCTGTGGTTTCCTGACTTTTTACTGATCACCATTCTAACTGGCATAAGATAGTATCTCATTGTGGTTTTGATTTGCCTTTTTCTAATGACCAGTGATGATGAGCTTTATTTTCATATGTTCGTTGGATGCATAAATGTCTTCTTTTGAAAAGTGTCTGTTCATATCCTTCGTCCACTTTTTGATGGGGTTGGTTTTTTCTTGTAAATTTTTTTTAAAGTTATTTTCAAAAGAAGTCACTTATATAGCCAACAAACATATGAAAAAAAGCTCATCATCACTGGTCATTAGAGAAAGGCAAATCAAAACCTCAATGAGATACCACCACATTGTACACCATAAATGTATTCAGTTTTTATTTGTCATTAAGCTGAGGGAAAATAAAACAAAAATCGACCTGATCCTTTTTTGCTGTTCCATCTCTACTACACCCCCAAAACATAGGAAAAACCTAATTTGAGTAAGAGAGATTAGCTGTAATAGTAAATTTATCATTCTTACCCACTTTTTTGCAAAAGGAAAGGTCACATTTCCTGTTAAGGTGATCTACCCCACATTTCCATTTTGCCATCAGCCTGCCGTTTGTCTGTCCATCCAACTGTCTAACCTGTGTTACAACACCACCTCTCACCCCACATGGAGGCTTTGTGCTGTGGGGTCACTCGGGGTGGAAGAAGCTAATCTTGCCCCTCAGTTCACAGCCTGACTGCAGATGACTGAGTGTCCAAAGCAATGATAGGACACGGAAGAACTTCTAAACAAGTTCCTTCCAGCTTGATACTGAGATTTCACTTTTGCTGCAAACTCTTTTTGAGAGTTGATGTTGACCCAACTCGCTTTACCCTGGTGAGCAAGATGAACTGACAACTGTGTTTGTCTGGACATATGTTTATTGTGTCATGTACACCAAGCATTCAACAAATCCTGACATGTCTGTCAAACTCAAAATATTAAAGCAGGCAACATCAGTTATAAAAATTTATTCACTTGATAATAAGTAAAAAGATTAATGATGTAAATATTCATTTTAAGAAAAAGACAAAGGGCTGTGACTGGACTGAGCCCAGGACATCAATATTGGCTCCATGTGAATCATTACTTATTTGAGTGTCCTTGGAAAAGTCATTTAATATCCATTTGAATATTTGTAGGTAGGAAGTGGCTATATACCTGCATTCCTAATGACCCATTTTGAAGATAAAATGAGACAAAAATTATGAAAATACCTTAGAAAGAATGAAATGATACAAATACAAAGTAAGAATGATTATCCTAGTGGTTGTGTTAAAAATAGTGGGGAAAGAGGATATGGGGTGAAGTCTAAAAAACAAAAGGGAATGGTGCTGTAGAATGCAATGTACAGATAAATCCTGGCCCGCTGGGGGGCTTTCTGATTTATGCCATGGAAGTAAAAAATGTTAATATGTAATAAAGCCTCATAAATCCTGACTAATTGGGGAAAAGCCAATTTGGAGTTCTGAAAGGTTTTAAAGAAATGTAGTTCTATTATCTTAAAATGACCATAGTAATATGAGCTATTGGTTAATAAAAATGTGCAGACCTCCATTAATAATTAGATTAGGATAATGTTTAATCATCACTGATTCATTAATTTGGTCAAATATCCACCAAATATTTGTGTGTTCTACTACGAGCTCAGCACGGGGGGAAGAAAGAGGAAACAAAGTGTGACTCTGTACTCACCAAGTTTACTGTCTGGGGTGTGATATTGACAAACAAATGGATGAGTACCATACAATATGACAAACATCCTAACAATATAGGTAAGCTCAGGATGCCATGGACCTGCCTTGGAAAGACAGAGTTCTCAGTTTGAGGGGGCACTGATGAGAGGAATACGGACATATGTTTATTGTGTCATGTACACCATGTATTCAACAAATCCTGACATGTCTCTCATAAAAATTAACACTGACACTGAGACATAAGAGGAAAGTAGGAATAGCCAAAAATAAATTGGTGGGAAGGAACACTTGAACTTTGTCCTAATGAAAGTCAGGCCATGACAGATTTTAAAGTATGGAGGGATAGGTAATATAATTTGCATTTAAAAAAAATAACTTTGGCTGGAATGGGGGAATTGATAAGGGGAATGATGTCTAGAAGAAGGCAAACTAATTAGGAGGCTACTGTAGCCACCCAGCCATGAGGTGATAGTGATCTAAAACCAGGCTCGGGCCTGAGAACAGAGGTGTACAGAGACCAGAGGCATTGAAGAGCCGCGGGCAAGGAGGGAGAGTGGATTTCAGTTTGGCACAATTTGATTTTGAGATAAATCTGGAACATCCAGGTGGAGACTTGTGGCAGGAAGATAAATATATGGAATTGTAAATATAGATTTTTAACATTTAGGTTCTATGTCATGACATCATCCTCAAAAAAGACTCCGTGTCAAGCTTCCCTTAAAAGAGGAGCCCAGTGATTCAAATGACCCAGGCTTTGAAAGCTTCCCGCTGCTGACCCCTAAGGCAGAGCCCTTGTCTTTATGTCTTTGGTGGGCTCTTGAAAGCTGTTGTTCTCCGACGTTTTACTGTCTTTCTAAGCCACTATCAGTCTCTCTTGGAAATAGTACCACTTTGTGGGATTTTGCCTACCACCTATGTGCTGGAAATTCTTAAATGTATGCTGAACACTTCAATGAATTTCGTATTTGTGAATCAAAATGTCTAAAATAATCTACTAGAAAGTCTTACAGCCACCTCAGAGGTTCCATGTTTAGACCTGAGCAAATCATTACCCACTGCCTCATCACTCAGAATCATCTTCCTGTCCTCAATTCTGCCAGGAAAAATGCAGGAGATGTTTGTCTTAGTCCATTCAGGTTGCTATAACAAAATAGCATAACCTTGGTAGCTTACAAATAACAGAGTTTATTTCTCACAGTTCTGGAGGCTGGAAGTCTCATATGGTTTGGCTCTGCATCCCCGTGCAAATCCAGTCTCCAATTGTAATCCCCAGGTGTTGAGGGAGGAACCTGGGGGGAAGTGGTGGATCATGGGGACGGTGTCCCCAGTGTTGTTCTCATGCTAGCGAGTGAGTTCTCGCAAGATCGGATGGTTTTATAAGTGTTTGTAAGTTCCTACTCATCCTTCTCTCTCCTACTGGCCTGTGAAGAAGGTGCTTGCTGCCCCTTTACCATCTGCCATGATTGTAAGTTTGCTGAAGCTTCCTCAGCCATGTGGAACTGTGAGTCAATTAAAACCTCTTTCCTTTATAAATTACCCAGTCTCAGGAAGTGTGAAAATGGACTAACGCAAACTCCAAGACCAAGGTTTGGGCAGGTTTGGTGTCTGCTGAGGGCCTGTTTTGGTTTGTAGACAGTGTCTTCCCACAACAGAAGCAGGGAGGGAGCTCTTTGGGGCACTAATGACATTCATAAGGGCATTACTCTCATGCCTTAATCATTTCAAACGCCCAACTTCCTAATACCATTACCTTACAGGTTAGGATATTAACATAAGGATTTTTAGAGGACGTTGAGTCCATGGCAACATTACAGATGAATCTTTCTTCCCCCTCCCTCACTCACCTATTTATGTTATATTTCTACACCGTCTCATCTCCCATCCCCCCATCACTGCCTTAGTCCTGCTCCCCAGTTTCTCTCAACTAGAAGAAGAAGGGCCACCTAATCGCTCCCCGGCCTGCTGTATCTCTCACTGTAAGAACAGTGCAGTAAGATGACTTCATCCTAATGAAGAAACTTCATCCTGATGTTGATCCTAATGGAGAGACTTCATCCTAACGTTGATGGAACTACAGAGGCTCTCCTGTCTCTCCTACAGGGAAGGGAGAGGCATCAACATTAGGATGAAATCTCTCCTCACTTACAGACCTTTACCAGGTTCCCACTGACTGCAGAAGAAATAAATTTAAGGTCCTCGGCCCCTAGTCCAAGTTTCTCGCTGTGTGACTGCAGGCATTCTCCCACCTCCATGTCCTGCCAGTGCGTATCTTGGACGCTGTATGTGGGTGGCTCCCACTTGTAAGGAGCCCCTGCATGTTCTGTGTTGTGATGCTCCCTTCGCCCTCATGTCCACGTTTGACTTCCTCTTGGAGTGTTCGTTCTCCCTCCCAATATCTGACATATTCTTCAACACTTAGCTTAGGTGTCCATCCATTTCCAAGGAAGGCCATCTAACTTTCTCCCTGTTCCTCATGGGCGGCAGGCAAGAACCTCAGCTCTTGCTTTTCTCCACCTTCAGCACTCTGGCCTCCTGGCTTACTGTACACCTGCCTTCTGCAGGAATTGCCTGTCTCACTGACAAGACTCTCGAGGCCCTGTATATGGTCACTTTACATTCTCCACAGGAGGCACAAGGCCTAGCAAGAGGAAATCACTCAATGAATGTTTATTGAGCTGTGTTCTATTGAAAATGTTAATAAAAACATAAATAAAATAAATCAATTGTTTAATAATTTCACTTGTGTGGATTATTAGAAAATGTTTCTATGGGCAGTGATAGAGAAATTTCTACCTTCTAGAGCCTGGGTCAGTTAAAGATCCTTTTTCTAACCTATTTTTAAAAAACATGCCACTCTTATTTTTGGTTTCACACAAAAGTTGTATTCGTCCCTTTAAAGTGTGCCTAGTCAGTCTTAATCAATAGAAAAGACACTCTACTGAAGTTTTCTAACCAAACTGACTGGCTGCCTTAACACACCTGCTGCGAGTCTGAGCTTAGTGTGACACACGTTAGACATGCTTGTACCTTTACCAAAGTAGTGCATTACAAAAGGAGTGGTAAGTACAATAAATTGTCGGTAACTCCAGAGAAAAAGATAACAATTTACAGAATTAAAACACCAGTTAAATGAAGACCATTTGGGAGATTAAAAAAATATGAGTTCCTTCGCCCTCATGTCCACGTTTGACTTCCTCTTGGAGTGTTCGTTCTCCCTCCCGATATCTGACATATTCTTCAACACTTAGCTTAGGTGTCCATCCATTTCCAAGGAAGGCCATCTAACTTTCTCCCTGTTCCTCATGGGCGGCAGGCAAGAACCTCAGCTCTTGCTTTTCTCCACCTTCAGCAATATAGATTTTTAACATTTAGGTTCTATGTCATGACATCATCCTCAAAAAAGACTCCGTGTCAAGTTTCCCTTAAAAGAGGAGCCCAGTGATTCAAATCACCCAGGCTTTGAAAGCTTCCCGCTGCTGACCCCTAAGGCAGAGCCCTTGTCTTTATGTCTTTGGTGGGCTCTTGAAAGCTGTTGTTCTCCGACGTTTTACTGTCTTTCTAAGCCTCTATCAGTCTCTCTTGGAAATAGTACCAC
This sequence comes from Mandrillus leucophaeus, assembly GCF_000951045.1. Taxonomy (NCBI): domain Eukaryota; kingdom Metazoa; phylum Chordata; class Mammalia; order Primates; family Cercopithecidae; genus Mandrillus; species Mandrillus leucophaeus. The sequence continues at coordinate 557,515 of NW_012103754.1, read as the reverse complement.
TTTGTGGGATTTTGCCTACCACCTATGTGCTGGAAATTCTTAAATGTATGCTGAACACTTCAATGAATTTCGTATTTGTGAATCAAAATGTCTAAAATAATCTACTAGAAAGTCTTACAGCCACCTCAGAGGTTCCATGTTTAGACCTGAGCAAATCATTACCCACTGCCTCATCACTCAGAATCATCTTCCTGTCCTCAATTCTGCCAGGAAAAATGCAGGAGATGTTTGTCTTAGTCCATTCAGGTTGCTATAACAAAATAGCATAACCTTGGTAGCTTACAAATAACAGAGTTTATTTCTCACAGTTCTGGAGGCTGGAAGTCTCATATGGTTTGGCTCTGCATCCCCGTGCAAATCCAGTCTCCAATTGTAATCCCCAGGTGTTGAGGGAGGAACCTGGGGGGAAGCGGTGGATCATGGGGACGGTGTCCCCAGTGTTGTTCTCATGCTAGCGAGTGAGTTCTCGCAAGATCGGATGGTTTTATGTGTTTGTAAGTTCCTACTCATCCTTCTCTCTCCTACTGGCCTGTGAAGAAGGTGCTTGCTGCCCCTTTACCATCTGCCATGATTGTAAGTTTGCTGAAGCTTCCTCAGCCATGTGGAACTGTGAGTCAATTAAAACCTCTTTCCTTTATAAATTATCCAGTCTCAGGAAGTGTGAAAATGGACTAACGCAAACTCCAAGACCAAGGTTTGGGCAGGTTTGGTGTCTGCTGAGGGCCTGTTTTGGTTTGTAGACAGTGTCTTCCCACAACAGAAGAAGGGAGGGAGCTCTTTGGGGCACTAATGACATTCATAAGGGCATTACTCTCATGCCTTAATCATTTCAAACGCCCAACTTCCTAATACCATTACCTTACAGGTTAGGATATTAACATAAGGATTTTTAGAGGACGTTGAGTCCATGGCAACATTACAGATGAATCTTTCTTCCCCCTCCCTCACTCACCTATTTATGTTATATTTCTACACCGTCTCATCTCCCATCCCCCCATCACTGCCTTAGTCCTGCTCCCCAGTTTCTCTCAACTAGAAGAAGAAGGGCCACCTAATCGCTCCCCGGCCTGCTGTATCTCTCACTGTAAGAACAGTGCAGTAAGATGACTTCATCCTAATGAAGAAACTTCATCCTGATGTTGATCCTAATGGAGAGACTTCATCCTAACGTTGATGGAACTACAGAGGCTCTCCTGTCTCTCCTACAGGGAAGGGAGAGGCATCAACATTAGGATGAAATCTCTCCTCACTTACAGACCTTTACCAGGTTCCCACTGACTGCAGAAGAAATAAATTTAAGGTCCTCGGCCCCTAGTCCAAGTTTCTCGCTGTGTGACTGCAGGCATTCTCCCACCTCCATGTCCTGCCAGTGCGTATCTTGGACGCTGTATGTGGGTGGCTCCCACTTGTAAGGAGCCCCTGCATGTTCTGTGTTGTGATGCTCCCTTCGCCCTCATGTCCACGTTTGACTTCCTCTTGGAGTGTTCGTTCTCCCTCCCAATATCTGACATATTCTTCAACACTTAGCTTAGGTGTCCATCCATTTCCAAGGAAGGCCATCTAACTTTCTCCCTGTTCCTCATGGGCGGCAGGCAAGAACCTCAGCTCTTGCTTTTCTCCACCTTCAGCACTCTGGCCTCCTGGCTTACTGTACACCTGCCTTCTGCAGGAATTGCCTGTCTCACTGACAAGACTCTCGAGGCCCTGTATATGGTCACTTTACATTCTCCACAGGAGGCACAAGGCCTAGCAAGAGGAAATCACTCAATGAATGTTTATTGAGCTGTGTTCTATTGAAAATGTTAATAAAAACATAAATAAAATAAATCAATTGTTTAATAATTTCACTTGTGTGGATTATTAGAAAATGTTTCTATGGGCAGTGATAGAGAAATTTCTACCTTCTAGAGCCTGGGTCAGTTAAAGATCCTTTTTCTAACCTATTTTTAAAAAACAAGCCACTCTTATTTTTGGTTTCACACAAAAGTTGTATTCGTCCCTTTAAAGTGTGCCTAGTCAGTCTTAATCAATAGAAAAGACACTCTACTGAAGTTTTCTAACCAAACTGACTGGCTGCCTTAACACACCTGCTGCGAGTCTGAGCTTAGTGTGACACACGTTAGACATGCTTGTACCTTTACCAAAGTAGTGCATTACAAAAGGAGTGGTAAGTACAATAAATTGTCGGTAACTCCAGAGAAAAAGATAACAATTTACAGAATTAAAACACCAGTTAAATGAAGACCATTTGGGAGATTAAAAAAATATGAGTTAAGGCTTGAAGAAATTCACACCCAATGGGATATGGTTAAAAGCAAAAAATAAATATGGTGTCAATACAGCAAGAAAGAGTACACTGAACAAGGCTAGAGAGGTGGAAATGAGCTAAAATGACCATAGATTAAACAATCCAGTCTTCTAGACCGAGATGAAAACAGCCCAAAAGAATAAGAGATGGTTTTGATGGACAAAAAATATTCAGTTGAAGAAGAACATTAGGAGTCAGTCTGTTAACTTTTGATCGCATGCAGGGGTTTGTTCAGGACATTCGGAGACCTGAGCACTGAAACGATGTAATAATAAAAGCTCACATTTACTGAGGGCTCATTTTGTGATAGGTACTATCTTATGTAATCTTTACAACAACCTCTTTGAAGCACCAGTAGTTACTATCCTTATAGATGAATCACAACCAATCACAAGCTTACACATACATACATAAGGCACTCTGAAGTGAAGAAACACATTCACAATCCCACAGGTAGTAAGTGGCAGAGCTGGGTTTCAAACCCGGGAGTCAAGTCACACTCTCAACCACTCCACTGGACAGAGAGCATTTCAGGAGAGAAGCCTTAATGCAAAGTGCAGAAAGAAGCAGAGGGAACGGAGAACGCAGGCAAAAGGCTGTTTATCAGATGACATGGTGATCGGTCTTTTTGGGGCAGAGGAAATATAAAGAAAGGATTATTTTTCCTTGCGATAGAAGTTCTTAGAGAGTACTCTACCCTTTTGTGGGTCTGTCTTTTTTGTGAAAATGTGACGAAGCTATGATTGCTCTTGATGAGGGGAAGACGTACCACACACATCTGACACCCTCACCATGTGCATGTCCTCCAGCAAATCCACACTCATCAGGGGGCCCTAGGTTAAGAGTTGTCATCCGAGGCTGTGGAAGTAAGAAAAGACTCTAAGATGAACCAGAGGTTTTGAGGAATGTTCATTCTGGTAGGGAGATGGAAGACTGAGGTCTATCACAATTTGACAGGTATGTAAGGCCACATGTCATCTTAAGTACTGAACTGTGAGTTTCAAACTGTAAGAATCACTGGAGGAGGGATGAAGAAAGCTTGGCTGAATAAGATTATGCCATTCAACTACATATGGTTTAAAGGCGGCTGAAGTATATTATGAATTACATTGTTAAAAGTCATGAAAATCTGGAGCATTAAAAAAGCTTATGGGTTGGCAAAACAATAAAATCAATGACTTCAGAATATGGCAATTAACTGAAGCCACAGATTAAAATGAAAATTACTCACCCAAGAGAAACTGGAAAGTACTGGATTTTGAGATAATGATGAGCGTGACTTTTTAATTTGGGGCCATTCCCATCCCCCTCTTCATCCCAGCTAAAAGCCGGTGACATTGAAAACAAGAAAAAGAATTCACGGGTTTTGGAGTTCCATTAAAAGCACTGTCCTCAGAGCACAGTCAATATTTTATCTGAAATTGCAGCTCTTAGGAAATCTTGACTCTGTGGGCACAGTAGTGAGGGAGAGACTTACCTTCAGGGAATCATAGAGACAACGGCAAATTGCTGGCAGCATCCCAGCTGCCCAGGGCTGTGATTTCAGCTGGGACAAAAGAAGCCTGGCTGGAAGCTGAATAAAGAAATCCTAGATAATATAGACAACCACAGGGAACTTTGGAAAGCTCTGTCATACTCTTGGGAATCTACAGGGCTGTGTGCATGTCCAGGAAAGACAGGAAAAGAAAGTCATCATGCATTCATTCCTGGGTGACCCCAAGGCTCTTTACAAGCATGGATTAAAAGTTAAGGCCTCCTAGAAAGGGCCAGGAGTTTAAGGCAATGCCTTCTCACATAGATCCCCTTGGCAGATGGTAGAAGCTGTGCAGGAAAGGCATTTAATAAAATCCTCGGGCTATTCATTGGCTGACCACTAACTTATCCTGACCCAGGCATAATACTTACAAAGCCAGGCCTTAAAAACTAACCAATAAACAGACAAACTACAAGCTCCAAGAACTTGAAAGAAAAAGAAAAAGGTAGCAGAGGAATCAGTAACCAAACAATGCACAATACTCAAAATCTCCAGAATTATACCAGGAAAGTTACTAAACAAATAAGAAGCAACAAGGAAAATAAAACCAAACTAGTAGCAATAAAAATCTAGCAACAACAGCAAGTCTTGGGGGATGTAAGAATCTGATACCAGAATTGCTATATTACCTAAAAATTTCCAGTTGCCATTACAAAAATTATAAGAGATATAAAGAAACAGGAAAGTATGACACACACACAAGAGAAAAAAGTTAACAGAAAATGTCCCTGAAAGGGCTCAGATTTGGGACTTGGTGAAGACTTTAAACCAATTATTATAAATATATTTAAATAACTAAAGAAAATTGTTTGAAAAATTCAAGGGAATTGTGACAATTTTGTCTCGCCAAGTAGAGGATTTCAATACAGAAACAGATATTGTAAAATAAATAACCAAATAAATATTCTGGAGTTGAAATATTCCATAACTGAAATAAAAATTACATTAGAGAAGCTCAATAACAAATTTGACCCTTAAGAACAAATAATTCAAAAATTAAAAATAGGCTAATAGAGACTATTTAGTCTCAGAGACAGAGAAAACAAAAGAATAGAAATGAAGATAGCCTTACAGATCTCTGGGGCACCACTAATTCTATCAATATACACAGAATGAGAAATTCAGAAGAGAAGAAAAAGGGGGACAAAAATATTTGAAGAAATATTGGCTGAAAGCTTTCCAAATTGATGAAATATATTAACACATAATTAAAGAGTTCAATGAATTCAACATAGAATACACATAAATGGATCTACACGTAGATATATCAGGATCAAATTAACAAAAGTCAAAGGTAAAAAATTTTTTGAAAGCTGCAAAATAAAAAGACAGAGAATAGATTTGAAACAAACAGACATGATTCAATTAAATGGTCTCTACAAAATGCACTTTGAATTCAAAGCCACAAATAATTCAAAAGTGAAAACGTGGAAAAATATTCCATACAAGCAATAACTAAAAGAGAGCTGAAGTGACTACAAGGCAGAGTCAATAAAATTACTACTTGACTTTTCATCAGCAACTATGGAGAATAGAAAGCAATGTGACGACATCTTCAAAGAGTTGAAAGACTATCAATAAAGTTCTCTATTTAGCTAAACTCTTAAAAATATTAAAACATTCCAAGATAAACAAAAACAGAGAATGTATTGCTAGAAGACCTGTCGTAGATGAAATACTAAAGGGAGCCCGTCATGCTGAAATGAAAGGACACACAAAACCACATGAAGAAATACAGAGCAACGATGAAGATAACTGCATAGATGTTATAAAAGATGGTATAAGCATATCATTTGTAACGTTTTCGTTCTTCCATACATTTTAAAAGACATCAACAGAAATCAATAATTATAAAACTGTGCTAACAGCTTATAAGGTATAAATAAAAAGTTTTATAGCAATAATAGCACAAAATTGGTGGAAGAAATGGAAGAATATGGTAACTAAGTTTTTATCTATGTTTGAAACAAAGTTAGTATTAGTCTGAACTAGATTGCTTCAAGTTAACAGCTAATTGTAATTTCCAGGGAAATTGAGAGAAAACAATTAAAATTATTAAAAGAAACAACAAAGGAACTAAAAAGGTATACTGGGAAAAATATTTTTAACAAGAATATGGCAAAAATAGGGAAATAGAGGAATAAAAAAGACAAGATATATAGAAAATAAATTGCATAATTGTAGGTGTAAAATTACCACATCAATAATTACATTAAATAGAAATTGGTTAAACATCCCAATCAAAAGGCAGAGAATAGATTTGAAACAAACAAACAAACAAACATGATTCAATTAAATGGTCTCTAAAAAATGCACTTTGAATCTGAAGCCACAAATAATTTGAAAGTAAAAGCATGGAAAAATATTCCATGCAAGCAATAACCAAAAGAGAGCTGAAGTGACTGTACTAATATCAGACACAAAAGACTGAAGACAATGTTTAAAAATTAGGTGCAAAAAAGGACATTTTATGATAAGAAGAGGTTCAATGAGTCAAGAAGACATAACAATTATAAACATATATGCATCTAACAGTACAGCTCCAAAATACTTGAAACAAATTCTGATAAAATTAAGGGGATAGACAGTCAATACAAATAACTGGAGACATCAATATCCCACATGCATTAATAGATAAAACTATTAGAACTAACAAATTAGTTCAGCCCATTTGCAGGGTAAAATATTGGTATACCATAATCAATTGTATTTTGCATATTAATTCTATGATTTAAATGTTTGTGTTTCCCCAAATTCGTATGTTGAAATTCTAACCCCCAGGGCAATGGTATTATGGGTTGGGGTCCTTGGAAGTTGATTATGTCATGAAGGACACAAGAGAAAAAAGTTAACAGAAAATGTCCCTGAAAGGGCTCAGATTTGGGACTTGGTGAAGACTTTAAACCAATTATTATAAATATATTTAAATAACTAAAGAAAATTGTTTGAAAAATTCAAGGGAATTGTGACAATTTTGTCTCGCCAAGTAGAGGATTTCAATACAGAAACAGATATTGTAAAATAAATAACCAAATAAATATTCTGGAGTTGAAAAACACCAACCAAACAATGCACAATACTCAAAATCTCCAGAATTATACCAGGAAAGTTACTAAACAAATAAGAAGCAACAAGGAAAATAAAACCAAACTAGTAGCAATAAAAATCTAGCAACAACAGCAAGTCTTGGGGGATGTAAGAATCTGATACCAGAATTGCTATATTACCTAAAAATTTCCAGTTGCCATTACAAAAATTATAAGAGATATAAAGAAACAGGAAAGTATGACACACACACAAGAGAAAAAAGTTAACAGAAAATGTCCCTGAAAGGGCTCAGATTTGGGACTTGGTGAAGACTTTAAACCAATTATTATAAATATATTTAAATAACTAAAGAAAATTGTTTGAAAAATTCAAGGGAATTGTGACAATTTTGTCTCGCCAAGTAGAGGATTTCAATACAGAAACAGATATTGTAAAATAAATAACCAAATAAATATTCTGGAGTTGAAATATTCCATAACTGAAATAAAAATTACATTAGAGAAGCTCAATAACAAATTTGACCCTTAAGAACAAATAATTCAAAAATTAAAAATAGGCTAATAGAGACTATTCAGTCTCAGAGACAGAGAAAACAAAAGAATAGAAATGAAGATAGCCTTACAGATGTCTGGGGCACCACTAATTCTATCAATATACACAGAATGAGAAATTCAGAAGAGAAGAAAAAGGGGGACAAAAATATTTGAAGAAATATTGGCTGAAAGCTTTCCAAATTGATGAAATATATTAACACATAATTAAAGAGTTCAATGAATTCAACATAGAATACACATAAATGGATCTACACGTAGATATATCAGGATCAAATTAACAAAAGTCAAAGGTAAAAAATTTTTTGAAAGCTGCAAAATAAAAAGACAGAGAATAGATTTGAAACAAACAGACATGATTCAATTAAATGGTCTCTACAAAATGCACTTTGAATTCAAAGCCACAAATAATTCAAAAGTGAAAACGTGGAAAAATATTCCATACAAGCAATAACTAAAAGAGAGCTGAAGTGACTACAAGGCAGAGTCAATAAAATTACTACTTGACTTTTCATCAGCAACTATGGAGAATAGAAAGCAATGTGACGACATCTTCAAAGAGTTGAAAGACTATCAATAAAGTTCTCTATTTAGCTAAACTCTTAAAAATATTAAAACATTCCAAGATAAACAAAAACAGAGAATGTATTGCTAGAAGACCTGTCGTAGATGAAATACTAAAGGGAGCCCGTCATGCTGAAATGAAAGGACACACAAAACCACATGAAGAAATACAGAGCAACGATGAAGATAACTGCATAGATGTTATAAAAGATGGTATAAGCATATCATTTGTAACGTTTTCGTTCTTCCATACATTTTAAAAGACATCAACAGAAATCAATAATTATAAAACTGTGCTAACAGCTTATAAGGTATAAATAAAAAGTTTTATAGCAATAATAGCACAAAATTGGTGGAAGAAATGGAAGAATATGGTAACTAAGTTTTTATCTATGTTTGAAACAAAGTTAGTATTAGTCTGAACTAGATTGCTTCAAGTTAACAGCTAATTGTAATTTCCAGGGAAATTGAGAGAAAACAATTAAAATTATTAAAAGAAACAACAAAGGAACTAAAAAGGTATACTGGGAAAAATATTTTTAACAAGAATATGGCAAAAATAGGGAAATAGAGGAATAAAAAAGACAAGATATATAGAAAATAAATTGCATAATTGTAGGTGTAAAATTACCATATCAATAATTACATTAAATAGAAATTGATTAAACATCCCAATCAAAAGGCAGAGAATAGATTTGAAACAAACAAACAAACAAACATGATTCAATTAAATGGTCTCTAAAAAATGCACTTTGAATCTGAAGCCACAAATAATTTGAAAGTAAAAGCATGGAAAAATATTCCATGCAAGCAATAACCAAAAGAGAGCTGAAGTGACTGTACTAATATCAGACACAAAAGACTGAAGACAATGTTTAAAAATTAGGTGCAAAAAAGGACATTTTATGATAAGAAGAGGTTCAATGAGTCAAGAAGACATAACAATTATAAACATATATGCATCTAACAGTACAGCTCCAAAATACTTGAAACAAATTCTGATAAAATTAAGGGGATAGACAGTCAATAAAAATAACTGGAGACATCAATATCCCACATGCATTAATAGATAAAACTATTAGAACTAACAAATTAGTTCAGCCCATTTGCAGGGTAAAATATCGGTACACCATAATCAATTGTATTTTGCATATTAATTCTATGATTTAAATGTTTGTGTTTCCCCAAATTCGTATGTTGAAATTCTAACCCCCAGGGCAATGGTATTATGGGTTGGGGTCCTTGGAAGGTGATTATGTCATGAAGGTGGAACCCATATAAAGTAGCCTTAGAAAGCTTGCTTGCCCCTTCCACCACGTAAGGATGCAGCAAGAAGACAAATGCCTGCCTATGAGAAAATGAGCCTTCACCACACACCCAATAATCTGGTGTCTTAATCTTGGACTTCCAGGCTCCAGAACTGTGCAAAATACCTTTCTGTTTTTCATAAGCCACGCAGTTTATGACGTTTTGCTCTAGTATGTCAAATGGACTAAAACAACTAGAACAAAAAATACAAAAATAAAAAACAGAAAACAAGCTCATTAATAAAATTGACACAAAGAATAAAACACCTGGAAATAAATTTAACAAAAGAGGTTCAAGACATGTATACTAAAAGCTACATAATATTGTTTTAAGAAATTAAAGATTGAAATAAATGGAAAGACGTGTTCACAGATCAGAATATTTAACATTATTAAGGTAGCGACACTTCTCAAAATGATCCACAGATCCAAATTCTAAGTAGCATATTTCAATGAAATTTTTAAGTTGATTTTAAAATTTACATGGCAATGAAAGGACCCAATATAAGAAAACAAATC
>NW_012103754.1:544508-547634 GCF_000951045.1 Mandrillus leucophaeus | reverse complement strand
CCCATATAAAGTAGCCTTAGAAAGCTTGCTTGCCCCTTCCACCACGTAAGGATGCAGCAAGAAGACAAATGCCTGCCTATGAGAAAATGAGCCTTCACCACACACCCAATAATCTGGTGTCTTAATCTTGGACTTCCAGGCTCCAGAACTGTGCAAAATACCTTTCTGTTTTTCATAAGCCACGCAGTTTATGACGTTTTGCTCTAGTATGTCAAATGGACTAAAACAACTAGAACAAAAAATACAAAAATAAAAAATAGAAAACAAGCTCATTAATAAAATTGACACAAAGAATAAAACACCTGGAAATAAATTTAACAAAAGAGGTTCAAGACATGTATACTAAAAGCTACATAATATTGTTTTAAGAAATTAAAGATTGAAATAAATGGAAAGACGTGTTCACAGATCAGAATATTTAACGTTATTAAGGTAGCGACACTTCTCAAAATGATCCACAGATCCAAATTCTAAGTAGCATATTTCAATGAAATTTTTAAGTTGATTTTAAAATTTACATGGCAATGAAAGGACCCAATATAAGAAAACAAATCCTGAATAAAAAAATAGTTTTAGGAATTAGTCTTCTGGATTTTAAAAATCTACTACAAATAAACAAATAAGAGAATAAATAAATAAACAAACTACAGTAACTGAGAGGGGATAGTACCAGCATAAGGATGGATACTGATCAATGAAATAGAATGAGGAGTCTTAAAATAAACCATCTCACTTATTGACAACTGATTTTTGACAAGGGTTTCAGAACAATTTAATGGGGGAAATCAAGTCTTTTTAATGAATGGTGTTGGAACAACTCGGTATCCACATACAAATGGGTAAAGTTGGACATGTATCACACCATAAACAAAAATGGACTCAAAATGTATCAAAGGCCTAAAGATAGAAGTTAAAACTATGTAACCTCTAGAAGAAAACCTATCAGTAAGTCTTTGTGTCCTTGGGTTAGGTGATGGCATCCTAAATACACCACCAAAAACGCAAGGGATAAAAGAAAAAAACCTATAAGTTTAGCTTCATCAAAACTAAAAAGTTGATCTGACAAAGGCCATCATCATGAAAGTGGAGAAACAACAAAAAGAACAAGAACAAATATTTACAAATTACATATATTACTTGGGACTTGCATGCATAATATGCAAATAATCCTTACTATGCAATAAGAAAAGACAATACAATTTAATAATGTCCAAATGATTTGGATAGACATTTTCCCAAAGAAAATCTACAAATGGACAATAATCTCATGAAAAGATGCTGAACATCATTTGCCAGTGTGTCATCTGGGAAGTGCAAATAAAAACCACAATAGGTACCTCTTCATATTTACTAGGGTGGCTATTGCAAAAAAGGAAAATAAAACAAGAAAGAAAAGAAAGGAACAAATGTTGGTGAGGATGTGGAGAAACTGGAACTTTCATACATTGCAGGTAGGAATATAAAATATTGCAGCTACTTTGACAAAAATTTTGGCAATTTCTCAAAATGCAAAACATAACTTTAACATGTGACGTAGCAACTTCACTCCTATCTAAGATAATGAAGATATGTCTACAGGGACATTATGCTAAATGAAAGAAGCCAGTCACAACAAAACCCCTCATATTGTTTGATTCTATTTATGTAAAATGTCCAGAATAGGCAAATTCACAGAGACAGAAAGTGGATTGTAACTGTCAAGGGCTGCTGGGAGGGCAGAATCAAGGATGACCACTAATGGGTCCATGGTCTCTTTTTGGAGTGTTGAAGAGGTTCTAAAATTGGAATAGGGTGATAGCCACATAGATCAAAGGATATACCAAAAATCATTGAATTATGAACTTTAAACGGGTGAATTTTATAATATGCAAGATAATTCTCAATCAAGGGTAAAAATACGGACTTCTACTATAGAAAGAGCAAAGGGAAAATAGGCCCTCTCTCCTGTTAGTTGCGTCTTCAGTTTTAGTTTGTAAAATTTATTAATGGCTGTATAAATGTTCCAGGAGTGGGTGGCAGTTCTGGATTCCTACTTCCCTCTCGGCAAATGCTCCTCCCTGAGAAATCTCTGCATGCCTGACCAAATTGCTTTCTCAATGGTACTGATAGGACTACTAAGGGACTCAGCATGGACTCTCCCATGGTGGAACTTGAGGGCCAAATGGTGCTCAAATTAAATTAATGTACTCTATTCTGTTGCTTCCTGCTAGCCATTTGCTAGAACATCTATTCATTAAGTTGCCAACTCATTCATCATGTTATTCAATTGTTTACAAGCGTGTATTGAAAATCTGTCCTGCTTCATTTGCAAAGATCTCTGGAAAAACTGCAGGAAACTGCAAGTCAAGTCCCAGAGGTTATTCTTGTTAATCTCTTCATTCCTTAGTTTGTTTATTTATATTTATTTATCTATTTAGAGATGGAGTCTCACTCTATCACCCAGGCTGGAGTATAGTGGTGCAATCTTGGCTCACTGCAACCTCCGCCTCCCGGGTTCAAGCTATTCTCCTGCCTCAGTCTCCTGAGTAGCTGGGATTACAGGTGTGCGATGCCACATTTGGCTATTTTTGTATGTTTTTTAGTAGAGACGGGGTTTCCCCATGTTGGTCAGGCTGGTCTCGAACTCCTGACGTGATCTGTCTGCCTCGGCCTCCCAAAGTGCTGGGATTACAGACGTGAGCCACCACACCTGGTTACCTTAGTTTGTTTTAAAGCATAACTGGAATGAGGATCAAAAAGGCTGATAGAATGACAGCATCCATCAACAGGGCTGTTGAAAGGATCTACCACTGTCTACACCATACTATATACATACACAAAGAGCTCATGTGTGTACAGCATAAGACGGCATTACAGAGAATGCTATGGAAACACTTGGGGCAGTTTTACAAACGAAGAAACTGAGATGTACAGGCTTGGTTCAGTCACTCAAGCTTTCAAAGGAAATGTCGATGTGGGGACTGAACTAACATTGAAGTTATGGAGAACTTTAGTACCATAAAAGTTAAGTCAAATTCATTTGTTAATTTTTTTCACAGTCACTGAAAAAGTGTCTCGTTTCTTCAAGTTTTACGTGAGCAAGTGATGCAGTTGTAGGTGACAAGGGCAGTTGTCACATGCCTTAAG
>NW_012103754.1:532517-543873 GCF_000951045.1 Mandrillus leucophaeus | reverse complement strand
ACACACACACACACACATAAACCCTTCAGAAAACAAGACAACCTCTTTGAAGTTTCCCCAGTAGTAAAGGGAAGACTACTGCATGATTAGGAATAAAATCAGTGGCTTTCAGATATGCTGGCCAGCACAAACACCATAGCCCACCTCCCTAAGCAATTTCCTCATCGCCCAAACCTCATGGCTGACTAGAGCAGAAGAACATCAGGCGGAAGCTGGCATCTTGTCAGCCAACCCCACTCTCTCTCCCCAATCAAGAGGCAGCTCAAGGGGCCGGAAATGAATGGGAGGGATACTGTGATTCCTCAGCATGGTCCCTGAAACGTGAGTCATCATGAGAACCCAGAGAACGGCGCACACAAGCTGTGAGCTTGCATACACCTAGAAAGCTGCCAATGTCACTGCTAGGGACTATGTGGAAGGTGTCTTCACTGGTTTTAAATGCAATGCACTCTAAGCCAGTTGGAATACTTTTGCTTTGAAGAAATACCTGCCCTTCTTAAGTGCTGTGGCTTTTCTCAATGCTTTACGCCTGTGCTCACTCGTGGATACAAATCCCCCACTCAGCTCTTGCCCTGGGTAGCAATCAGGTGGTTGATGAGTGGTGCCAATCAGTTACATTTCCTGATACGCAATACGGCTGACAGCAGGATGCCCTGCACATGCACAGGAATGGCCCCGATGAGCAGAGATCCGACAGTCCCACCATCACAGCTGTCTTCACCTTTATCCAGGTGGGACCAACACAGGCCTGCAGGGCCGAGGAGCTCATCTACAGCACAGTCTGAAGTGACTGAATTAATCAGGTCACAGTGGCCAAAAGCCTATCCACTGCCACTGCAAGCCACCTTTCCTGCAAGGTGGTTCACTCTATAGGAAACTGGTTTAACCAGAATCTGGAATCTTACAATTTTTTTCAGACCAGCAACAAGGAAAAGGACTGGGAAATTCGACATTTTGGAGAGGAGCAGGACTGGTCGGAAGAGAAAAAATAATTGGCACTGGGGCCAGGGATGTGCGCAGGAAACTGGGGAAATAAAAGAGCTTGGAGGGGAGGGAGACCACTCCATCAATAAACTGATGTGCTGATGACTTCCTATACTCACTTTAGTATAGATTGAGAAGGCTAACAAGGAACGGAAAATTCAGCTCCCTAAAGAAGGGAGCAGGCAGCTCTTCCAGAGTTCCTGCTCACGCCACCTCCTGGTCACGCCTCTCTTCGGTGTAACTGGACGACTGCCTTGTGTGTGAAAAACAGGATACACCAACAAGCGATGGGATGTCCCTCCCATGATCAGGTTAGAAAGCACTGAGAGCTCCCCTGCAGGTCCTCACCCCACTACCCCTTGTGTTTGCTTTGACTGGCCCTGGGCTAGGAGTGGAGAGGGCTCCTCAGCCAGCGGCCAGCAAGGGGCAGCACCTACGTTCACAGTCTCAGAGGAACCGAGTCCTGGCAACAGTCGCTGCAGAAACCAGGAGGCGATCAGCCTGCTGGAACCCCGAGAGGACTGAGGTCCCAAGTGACCATGGGCTGTAGCCTGTGGGAGACCCTGCAAGGGAGGATCCAGCCCAGCCAGGCCTGAATCCCAAACCCACAGACACTGTGAGATACTAAATGAGATATTTTAGGCAACTGAGTACTGGTATAATTTGTTACACAGAAATAGATGATGAATACAAGGGTTTAATTGGGAAAGGAACTAATTAGTAAAATAATCATCTACAGTATAACCTGGTGTAAATGTTGGAGGAACAAGCGCTGGTTATTATCTGACAGATGAGCTCTCAGCGCAGCCATGTGACGAAGCCCATCAGAGGCAACCAGGCCAAGGCCGCATCCCCTGGCCAGCCCTCCTCACCCTCCCATTCTCTAAGCAGCTCTGCCCACCCTGTGGTCATCAGGCTTTGGGGCCAGGAAGCTTCTCTGACCACACCTTCTCCTTGCGCCTCTGCCCTCCCATGGTGAAACTCTGCAGGCCCTTCTCTCTGCACAGTTTCTTCTCTCCGTCAGCTGTCTCTACCTTCTCCAGGAACGTATTTTTAAATGATGGCACCAGAGCTGTCTGCGTGTCTCGTGGCTTTCTGACTATTCTGCACATGTGCTCAGGCAAGCCCCTTGAACTCAGCTCTGGCTGTGTGACTCCCCTGCCCCAAATCCTCTAGAGACCCCCACTGTCTAAGCAGTTGAGTGCACCTGTCCCCATGTGGCACCAATATTTCCATCTTGTATGTGTTCACGGGCATGTTACTGGGAATTTGCCTATACCCTTCCGTCTCTCCAACTCCTGTTCAGCTCTAAGACTTGCCTCAAATGCACCCTTCTACATCAAGCCCATGCTGCTCCCTTTCCCACCCTGAGAACAGTTTCTCCTTCTTTGAATCCTTATCACCCTGTGGGATACCTCCCAAAGGCTTGTCATGCTCTGCCATTTGTCATGGTTGTTTATGTTCCTGTCCTTCAGCCGTATACATTTCTCAAAGTTCCAAGCAGAATGAGCCTTATTCATAATAGTATCCCTAGTGCTTCATTCATTGCCTGGAACATAATGAGCACTCAATAATGTCGGCAAAATTGAATTTGATCCACAGAGTCCTACTGTTTTATGCCCTAGCTGGAGCCCAGATCGTAAGACGCTGAAGCAGCTCGGCATCCACACAGGGTGCTGGAATCGGCCCACACAGGCCTCCCTCGGAGACGCCACACTCTCAGGCCCCTCTGCCCCCGCTCGGTTTCCTGATCCACAGACTCCCACCTTTTCATGAAGAATGCGTCTGGGTGTTCCCTTCTCTCCCGGCCCCTCCATAGGTGGGCGTGATCCAGGGAGAAGGGAATGGAATCTCAACCTACCGCATTTCTTATAAAACTTCTGTAAACAATTGTTATTGTTTCTGTTGGATCTCATTCTGATTTCTAAGAAAAATGAAGGAATACGTCACCGTGATCTTACTTCTTAGGGTCTTGCCTGCTTTTAACATGCCTCTGTCTTGATAAAGAAGTAAAGATTGAAATTGAGGGAACAGTGTGTGTGGAGTGCCAGACCTCACAGTTTACTGTTTAGTAAGGTGACACGCTATGTTAGGAAGAGATGCGCTAAAAATCTAGATAATATAACACCAAAGATCGACACTGTGTCAACAGAGCACTCTGTCAAAGCACGGAGCTGTTAAACAACTCTGCATAATAAGGGATATGCATTTAAACTGAAATTATTTGTATAATTCTTTTTTTGTTTTTTGTATTTTTTTGAGACGGAGTCTCAATCTGTCGCCAAGGCTGGAGTGCAGTGGCACAATCTCGGCTCACTGCAAGCTCCGGTTCCCGGGTTCACACCATTCTCCTGCCTCAGTCTCCCGAGTAGCTGGGACTACAGGCACCGCCACCACGCCCGGCTAATTTTTTGTATTTTTTAGTAGAGACGGGGTTTCACCATGTTAGCCAGGATGGTCTTGATCTCCTGACCTCATAATCTGTCCACCTCGGCCTCCCAAAGTGCTGGGATTACAGGCGTGAGCCACTGCACCCGGCCAATTATATTATGTTAAACATTATTTTTAATACTATTCATTTTATACTTGTACACAGTAGTTATGGAAGGCGGTGGTGAAACGCTAAAGCCAACAGTTGAAAAATAGGCAGTTAATCTCAGAACAGAAAAAAACCTGCAGCTTGCCATCATACCCATTTGTCCTATCGTTTTAATTTGTACTCACTTTGTAGTTAATAAAACCTGAGATATTTCACATATAGAATCACTCTGCAATCGTGACAGTGGCTTATCACCCCCTTCGCTGAAGGTCCTTGGCTTCTGCCTGCCCTGCTGTGGGTTCTGAGGCTAGGAAAGGAGCCCAGGTGGCTGAACCCCAGGCCTCCGCTCTCTCAGCCGCTCTCTGCTGATTGGATCTCACACAAAGGGCGTGCTTATGTAGTTTCTTGGAACCTTCCCCTTAGGAAGATTCTTTCTTTCTTTGTTAGACACCTTTGGCTTCTTCTTCTTTTTTTTTTTTTTTTTATAAAAAAAGATAGGTTTGCAATGCCAAATAAGCTGAAAGGCTTGATATGCACGTTTTACAAAACTCTTAATGCCATTAATGTTCTTCCCTTTTCTTTGTTTGGGAAATTTCTCATCACTGGAGATAGTCTAGGGTGCCACAGGTAACAGGCAAGATGAAGCTTTAGGGTCAGGCTTCTGAGGTCAGCCCTGAAAGGACACCCAGGAGGGGACCTGCAGGTTCATCTATGCTGCTGAGGGGATCACACAGCATTTGGCGAACTGGCGGGCTCCATTAATTAATAGAAACATCTCATACAGCTTAGGCAAAGGTGGTTTTCAAAAGTATTTTTGAATCCGTTAAATAAGAGCTTGGTCCTAAATAAAATATGATTTGTGCTTATTAGCCTTGGTTTTTCACAACTGCCATGTGCCCTGTCCATGAACTGAATGTAGTTCCTATTATCCAAACATGACTCATTGACAAGGGACTAACCCAGTGCTTCTCCAGGAAGAGCTACTAGAAATAGATCAAGTCAAAAGAAAAAGGAAACGAAAGACCATGACATTCAAAACCAATCCATAATGGCTTTTAAGCATGGAATGGGCCGGTGACAGCTTGCTAACGTGTGAACCATTTGCTATAAAGACGACACATGGTCTACTGGGGCTCCACAGCCTTGCCTTGACCACACATCCACTTTGTGACCACAGCTGAGTTGGTCAGACTCTCTGAGCATGTTTCTCCCTCTATAACACACGAGTGTAAATCTCTAATTTGCAGGATGGTTAGGAGGGGTCAACAAGAGGTCACGTAGCTAACAGCACAGAGAAGAGTGCCCAGCACGTGGTGAGTGGCATGTGAGTGTAGCTCGTTACAGCAGTAGAGGTGAGCCACATACAGTGCGATAGCTGCCTGGCCATGGGGGAAAGGCCGTGTGTGAAGGGGACTTGTTTGCCCTGGCATGGGCATCACAAAAGAAAAGGTGATGACTGACTCACTTTCTCTAAAAGACAGAAAATAAAATGCATTGGGAGAGCAGCACTGCCACCAGTGAGAAACGCAGTAGGAAACCATGAACCTTTCTCCACGGAAATATCACACACAGAACCAGGAGCTCGAGGAATTCAGCGAGGATTCCTATCTCAGGAGACGGAGTTCTCTGAGGTATGTGCAGTCCTGGTGGTGAGGCCTGTGCTTGTGACCCTAAACTCACAGTAGGTTGTTGGCCTGGGCATCACTAGGGTGACCAGTAGATCCAGCCTTTCCCCTGGGCCATGAAGTGAGAAAATCCCAGGCGCTGGTGGTGGATGAGGCTGATGGAGCCTGTGGGAGTGGGGCCAGCTGCATCCAACCTGCGCTAACAGGAGGTCTGATTCAAAGGGGTTGATTTACTGGAATAAAAGGATAGCCAGTGGTAAGTACTAGTATAAAAAATATGTAATTTTCCTCTACTTGAGCTCCTATACAGACTAGTGTACCCAAAGAGACGCCAGGCTTCTAATCTGAATAATACTTTTAAAGAAAGAATGTAGTCAGCAATTTGAACGAACAATTATGACCAGTTTTATGAGGTTTGTATCCTATTAAAAGCAAAAGCATAGAGCCTGTCTCATTTTTTAAAATCAAACCATAAGAAAACAGCATTCTCAAGTATCCTACAAATACAGACTGAATCCTACCAAAAAACATTTTCCTGCTCTTTGCATTTTTAAAAAGTAAATTTGTTGAAAAGAAGTAGTTTAATCATTTCTGTTAAGTTTTCAAAGACATTTACCAAATAACGAATATGATAAACAGTGGGATACTAATACTGTTAGATACATCAGTAGAACAGATCTACAAAAACTGATTTCACAAAAAAGAAAGGAGCCCTCTGGCTTTATATGTGGAGGAAAATATGAAATGTGCTGTTATTTGGAATTTACAATAAGAGGGTCAGGTCTAAAGTAACTTTGAGCAATTTTGGGGGATCTATTTGCTCTATTGTTAAGGCAATGTCAATCTCATTTTAAACACACCAGTTACAATCAGGCTTGCAAATGAAAATAGACAGCCACCCTTCAGGAAGAACTGCAGAAGGCTTTACAAAGCGTTTGTTATTGTACCTAAAACTGCTGTAAGCACTGAATGCCTGGGGTAGGGAATGGCTGGAGGAGCAGAGCCTCAGGAGATCCATCTCTCCTTTCTTCTTAGGTCTTTCCTAATAAAGCCACATACATGAAAGAAATAGAAATCTTGACAGTGTTTCATGAAGGACTGTTGAGAACTGGGATCTAGAGAGGACTTGGAAAATGACTATCATTTATATGGGGAATGCAGAAAGTTTTGAACATCAGCAGAGATTCAGGAATACGAGAGCTGGAAGGACTTTGTGTAATCATTTGGTCCAATTTTCCCATTATACAGATGGACAGAGGTTTGGTCCAATCTTCCCATTATACAGATGGACAGAGGTTAATAGCACAGAGCAGGAGGAGGAAATTGAGCTGGAAGGTACAGACCTGGTTCAGTTATTATCTTCCTTTCTCTGTCTCTGTCTCTCTCTCTCTCTCCTTTTCATCCACTCCTCTCCTCTCTCCCCTCTCTATCTCTTCCTCTCCTCTACTGATACATTAAATAGCCTTGGACAAGTCACTTGACCTTTTCCTGGCAGTGAAATATGTAATAATACACTTACACTCAGTTTCTGTGAACTAAAATACACATCACACCAGACATAGCAATTCCTGTCCTTCAAACATTAAATGAGACAGGTAGGAGAGTCTGAGTTAGAATCTACATTGAGTTCAAACTTGTCCCCCTCCCATGCTTCTGCAGTTATCATACACAGTCTGCTGCCATTATTCATGGGAGTCACATCCTATAAAATCAGAGCAAACAGAAAATAAGGATTCTGAGCCATTGCTCCTGGAGGAAATGCAGGGTTAGTTTCCCGAGAGTGCCCTGCTCACAACATATTTGTCAACAAATCAAAACGTAAACTTGCTTTATGGTGTTTCTGTTTAAACACGCCCTGTTTAATACAGGCGTATCTCAGAGATACTGCAGGCTCACACCAGACTATCACAATAAAGGGAATACTATAATAAAGGAAGCTACACAATTTTTTCATTCCAAAAAAGTGCATATAAATGATATGTTTACACTATACTGTAGTCTATTAAGTGTGCAATAGCATTATGTCTAAAAATGTATATATCTTAATTTCAAATTGCTCTATTGCTGAAGAATTCTAAGGATCACCTGAACCTTCAGGGAGTCATCATCTCTTTGCTGGTGGAGGGTTTTGCCTCAATGTTGATGGCTGCTGATGGATCAGGATCAGGGTGGCAGTTGTTGAAGGTTGGGTGGCTGTGGCAATTTCTTTAAATAAGGCAACAATGAAGTTTTCCATATCTATTGGAAAACTTCTATTGGAAAACTATTTCCACATCTTCCTGTCAGTAAAGATTTCTCTGTGGCACATGATGCTGTTTGATAGGACTTTAACCACCACAGAAATTCTTTAAACATCGGAGTCCATCCTCTTAAACCCTGATGCTGCTTTATCAACTGGGCTTATGAAATATTCTAAATTCTTTCTTGTTGATTCAACAATGTTTACAGCATCTTCACCAAGAGTAGATTCTGTCTCAAGAAACTACTTGCTTTGCTCATCCTTAAGAAGCAACTCCTCATCCATTCAAGACTGATCATGAGATTGCAGCAATTCAGTTGCATCTTTAGACTCCACTTCTAATTTTAGTTCTCTTGCTATTTCCACCACATCTGCAGTGATAGCCTCCACTGAAGTCCTGGGTGAACTTAAAATCATCCATGAGGGTTGGAATAAAATTCTCCAACCTTCTGTTAACGTTGTTATTTGGACCTCCTCTCATGAATCACCAATAGTGAATGCTTTCCAGAAAGTTTTCATTTGACTTTGCCCAGATCCGTCAGAGAAATCACTATCCATGGCAGTTATTGCCTTCAAAATGCTATTTCTTAAATAATAAGACTTGACAATTGAAATTACTCCTGATCCATGATCTGTAGAATGGATGTTGTGTTAGCAGGTATGAAAACAACATTCATCTCCTTGCACATCCCCATCAGAGCTCTTGGGTGGCCAGGCACACTGTCAATAAGCAGTAATGTTTTGAAAGAAATCTTTTTTTTCCCTGAGCAGTAGGTCTCAACAGTAGTCTTGAAATATTTAGTAAACCATGCTGTAAACAGATGTACTGTCATCCAGGCTTTGTTGATCCATTTATAGAGCCAGAGGAGAGTAGGTTTAGCATAACAACTAAGGGCCCTAGGATTTTTGAAATGATTTATAAGCATTGGCTTCACCTTAAAGTCACCAGCTGTGTTGGCCCCTAAGAAGAGATCAACCTGTCTTTAGAAGCTTTGAAGCCAGGCATTGATTTCTCCTCTCCAGCTCTGAAAGTCCTAGATGGCTTATATTCTTCCAATATAAGGCTGTTTCATCTACATTGAAAATCTGTTGTTAGTGTAACCAGCTTCATCAATGATCTTAGCTGGATCTTCTGGAGAACTTGCTGCAGCTTCTTCATCAACACCTGCTGCTTCTCCTCGCACTTTTATGTTACAGAGATGACTTATTTCCTTGAACCTCATAAGCCAACCTCTGCCAGCTTCAAACTTTTCTTCTGCAGCTTCCTTATCTCTCTCAGCCTTTGTAGTTTAAGGAGAGTTAGGGCCTTGCTCTGGCTTAAGCTTTGGCTGAAGGGAATATTGTGGCTGCTTTAATCTTCTATCCAGACTACTACGACTTTCCTCATGTCAGCAATAAGACTGGTTCCATTTATTATTCTTATGTTCACTGAAATAGCACCTTTAATTTCATTCAAGAATATTTTCTTTGCATTCAAAATTGGCTGTTTAGCACAAGAAATCTAGCTTTTGAACTATCTTAGGTTTCAACATGCCTTCCTCACTAAGCTTAATCATTTCTAGCTTTAAATTGAACGTGAGGGACATGCCACTCTTGCTTTACTTGAATATTTAGAGGTCATTGTGGGGTTGTTCGTTGGCCTAATTTCAATATGCTTCTGTCTTAGGGAATAGGGAGGTCAGTTTAGAAGGGGGGAGACAGAGGAATGGCTGGTGGGTGGAGCAGTCAAAACACACATTTGTCAATCAAGTTTGCCATCTCAAATGGGTGCTGTTTGTGGTGCCCTCCAGAAATTACAACAGTAACATCAAAGATGACTGATCACAGACAACCAAAGCAGATATGATGATAATAAAAAAGTCTGGAATTTCCAAAAGGTGACACAGACACTACGTGAGCAAGTGCTGTTGGAAAAATTGGTATCAGTAGACTTGACTGACGCAGGGTTGCCACAAATCTGCAATTATAAAACATACACTCTCCATGAAGCACGGTAAAGGGAAGTGCAATCAAACAAGGTACGTATGTTTGATTCATCACCACTGAACTCACGGCCACAGCCCTGCAGCTCTGTCTGAAGGAAGGGTCTCTGTCATAACACACATAGTTTTCTCTGTGCGGCACATCGCAGCCTCCTTGCACTTAGAAGCACTAGACAGAACCTCAGCACTGCCCTTGGGAGCTGTTGTAAGCAGCAAAATCACCAAAAAGTGACGAACACAGCAGTAACCAGACCTTGAAAAGGACCCTTGTTTATGGTAGGGAGCTGAAGTCAGGAGACTGGGCATCGCCCTGCCCTTTAGCAGCTGAAGGTGTGCGCTGGGCAGCTCAAGCTTTTGCCTCTCCGCATGGGTGTGTGTGTAACTGTGAATGCACCACAAGCATCGATGTCCAGGTTACAATACAGTTTTGTAAGTAGGCAAATTCACAGACATAAAGTCTGTAAATGAAGAGGATGAACTGACAATAAAAGCATAATGAAAATATTTTATGTTTGCTACCTGCTTAAAGAGCGTTTTCATTAGAGTGTGTCTCCCTCAAATGTATCATCCCCAATCTTTTTAAAAAGATTATCAGAAACTGGGAAGTTCTCATGTCTAGCCCCGTTGTCACTCGCTGCTCTTCCAGGTGAGCTGGGTCTCCAGGGAACCCAGTCCGGCAGGAGTCTCAAATTTGCTTTGATATGTAATCAAAAAAATGATCAGACAATGTAAATGTCACAAAACCTCCTAGACTTTAGTAGAGACAAAAACAGAGACCAAGAGGTGGAGAGGGAGAAGTGCTGCATCCCAGGGGGTGCCCCCGAGTTGTGACAGAAACCAGGTGTGAGTTTCCCTTTAGTCTCTGGGGGGAGCTTTCTGGGACACAGCTGCGCAGGCAACAGAGAGGACAGTGTCCAGGCCACCTGGTCCCACCTCTGCCAACTCTCCTCTCTCTCTCCAGGTGAGGCTGAGGTTATCTGGAGAGCCAGCAAGGGCCTGGTGTCATCAATGCTCCTCAGTACGGGCACCGTTGTGATATGAGTTCTATGAAAAGGGTCCTGTAGACCGTGAATACACAAGGACTGTGGCCTCAAGAGAAATTGAGCTTGTGCTATCTGACAAGACCCTGCTTGGCTCTGGAGACACCGCAGAAGCAGTGTCAGCACCTCACATCAGGGGAGCTGTCCTGTGAGCCCTGACCTGTGGCCGCCAGGGGTCACTACACCAAAGAGTGCTTGGTCTTTACTGTGTCTAAGTCAGTAAGGAGGAGAGGAGAGCAGCCTCTTTCCATCTGTGAGCGTCTGCCTGTGGCTTCTCTCTGCAACCTATGGTCCAAGGGGGTTTTGACAGGACACCAGCATCCTCACCTGAATAAAGACATGAGTGTGGGGTCTGTGTGGTGACTCCGTGGCTCTCCTCATCGTCCTGGGCACCCCCTGACGATTAGCACTCAGCACTTTATTCTGTGCAACTGTCACACTTGGGTTGGAACTGTGATCAGACACGGCATCCTCTGACTATCATGCCCGGGGAATTGCACAGGGAGGCGGAGCAGAGTTTTGCTTTGCAAATCGGCCCCAGCTGCTGCTGAGGAGGAGCCCTGGTGAACGTGGACACGCATAGGACATTCATGGGTGGGTGTGTGGCTGCCACCTGCGGGTTTTACACATGGTTCACGCATGCTTAATAATTGAGTTTGTAATTTAAAAATTTTATTAACAATTATCATTGCACTTTCTTCATCACGAAAGAATGACCACAGTGAATATTTAAAAAGTGATTTTTGTTTTTATAATATCAGAAGTAAAAGACATTGAACCAGGATTTCTATTCTTCTCTCATCATTTTTCTATTCACTGAGTCACCCAAGGCAGGTCTGTCCAGGGCACCACAAAGCTCTCACTTGCAGCTCACAACGCTCCTGCTGCGCAAGGGATGTCCACGCGGACAGCTGTGGGTGCCACTGTGCTCAGCAAGGGATGTCCAC
>NW_012103754.1:530930-532407 GCF_000951045.1 Mandrillus leucophaeus | reverse complement strand
CCACTGTGCTCAGCAAGGGATGTCCACGCGGACAGCTGTGGGTGCCACTGTGCTCAGCAGCCTTGGAGGGCACAGGAGGCCCCCCTCTGCTCCCTTTCAGAGGCAGTAGTCTGGCCTTGCCTCCGCTTTCTTCTTTCTCATGGCTGGTCCACATTCAACATGAGTTCATTCTTTTCAGGTTGTTGAGGTTCCTAGACATGCTATTTACTAATGTCTCCCGTATCCAAGTCAAGTCAGGGGAGATTTTCCAAATAACCAAAATGCCTCATTCTGTGCACTCTAACTTTAGATACTGCCATCTAGAAAATCAAAACAAAATGCAGTAAACACCCCCGTATCTCTTTATTCTGACATGAGGAGCCTTATAGAAAGGCCGTCTGAAGACGACAGAACCAGAGCAGGTATCTCTGCTTTTGTTCCTTTCAGGGGTGGGTCTGCATTTCAGGTGTGGACAGTGTGGAGTGATCCTACCCCCAGCTCACCTTCCTGAGGACGGACTGTGTGCCAGGCACTCTGAGAATGCCAAGCCCATGCTCCCAGGCAGAAGCCCTGGGGTTCTCTTCTTGAACAAAAGTCTGCAGTATTAATTTCTTTTGAGAACCTTCTCCTTTTAGAGCCATTTGCTCCATGCTGCTTTGGGCCCTGTGAGACTGACAGGGGAGCATCAGGATAAAGTGTTGTCTTCAGGGGCTGTGGGCTGGGCTGCCCAGCTCCTCTCATGTCAGTGGCAGCCAAGCTGCAACGTTCCTCATCCTCATGGTCCCAGTCTCCCTTAACCTCTGTTCTGCCACCTCGTCCAATCTCCCTGCAACCTCAGGGAGCACCATCTCCTCCAGCCTCCTTCCCCAGCCTCCTTCCCCAGCCTCCTTCTCATTGCTATAAACCCAGTGTTCATTGCACCACGGCACCTTCTTTATTCCGTGGGATTCTCAGGTGGCCGAGGCGCTGCAGCAGTACCTCCCTCTGCTTCTCCACTCTGATTCCTGCTTTGTCACGTGGCAGTGAGGCTGGAGTGAGTTTTCTTATGTCTGTGGCTACCAACAGGACTACTGCAGTCCCTGGAACCCACGTGTTCAGCCTGGTCCCACCCTGGCCCTCGGGCATGTGCTCAGCAGGCTCTTCCTGTGGGGTCTTTGGGCCATTTAACTCCTTTAGTTTCCTCCTCCTGTCAACACATGGTCTTCTCAAGTGGAGGCCAGGCTTATCCGGGGCACACAGGCACTCATGCATCTTCTCATCTTGTTAGGCCACACACAAGATTAGCAAAAGTAACACAACACACAGTGGCTAATTGTACAGAGCTGTGGAGTTGACAGAGGGTTTTTACACAGTGGAAACTGCACCTCACAATGACCCAAAGAGGCGGATGGAGATGCATAGTGAAAATTTGCATCTCTGTGACCATGTGCCTTGCCTAAGTTCACAAAGATCGAGAAGAGGGCAAGGATGTGTGGGGAGCATCCTAGTTGCACAGTGT
>NW_012103754.1:517662-530654 GCF_000951045.1 Mandrillus leucophaeus | reverse complement strand
GGGTATGTGATGAGTCATCGGCGCTCATCGGGTATGTGATGAGTCATCGGCGCTCAACGGGTATGTGATGAGTCATCGGTGCTCACTGGGTATGTGATGAGTCACCGGTGCTCATTGGGTATGTGATGAGTCATCGGTGCTCATCGGGTATGTGATGTGGTGTGCATGTGTATCTCCTCCACATCTCATGTTGAAATGCGATTCCCAGTAGTGGAGGTGATGTCTGGTGGGAGGTGATTATATCACTGGGGCAGAATTCTCATGAATGACAGTACCATCCCCTTGTTGATGAGTGAGTTCTTGTTCTGAGTTCATGTAAGATCTGGTTGCGTAAAAGTGTGGCACCTCCCCCCTTGCTCTCTTACTCCCACTCTTGCCATATAGAAATGCCTGTTTCTTCACCTTCCACCATGACTGGAAGCTTCCTGAGGCCCTTACCAGGAGCATATGGTGCCATGCTTGTGCAACCTGCAGAACCATGAGCCAATTAAACCTCCTTTCTTTATAAATTGTCCAGCCTCAGATATTCCTTTGTAGTGATGCAAACACACACACACAGTGTAGATCATACTGCAGCACATTAACAGATGACTTAGGCGTTCCCATAGGCTTCTTTCCTCATGGCTGTTATAAGTCAATTTATTTTTCAGAAGACAGATGTCTTTTCAACACCACCAACAATTTATGCTTTTTAAATGGTCTGAGCATTGAATAATATCATGTGGAGATTAAACCCAGTACCACCTGTCTTAAGTAACACAGTGTTGGTTCTTAACATTATATGTTCAACAAACTCACTTAAAGCAGAGTTTAAATAATTTGTTGCATTAGATTATCCTGAGCCATGAGTTTGGCTGTATTCTAGACCAGTAGGAGATCGTGCCTCCCAGAGAGGATTTGACAATGTCTGGACACATTTTTGGTGTCACCCTGGGGAGAAGGGTGATCTGGTATCCAGCAGGTGGAGGCCAGGGGTTCTGCTAGATGCCCGGCAGATGCAGGGCAGGGGCAGCTCCACAGCAAAGAATTGCCTGGCCCATCCACTTCCCAGTTAACCTTTGTAAAAGCAAACAAAAGAAAGAAAAAAACACAAACATTGATGCGACAGACTAGTTTGCTATGGTTGAGATATTCGGTCATGTCAGAAGCACCAGCCAGCAAAGAAAACAGGGTCTGTAAATCATTTGTGTTTGTGCCACACCCTACAGTGAAATTAAGTGCAGTCTGGAGCTTCTAAAGACAGGTGGCAGGGTCTGCAGTGACCATCCTGGGAGCTGGACAACCTGCCAACACCTTTATCCCCTGCACCTCCCGAAAGGTGTAGGGAGAGACAGACAGAAATAGGTTTTGGATCTGCAGGAAGCAAGCCCAGCCCAGCACGGAGAACAGAATTTAGCACAAGCACCACTAGGCAGCCCATTAAAAGCATTAGGGAAGTGGAAACAAAGACAAATGCATTGCAGATCGGCCCTGCCTGCTTCTTCCAAAGGTCTCAAATGTAGTTCTTTTGTTCATTTCTTTTCTTTTTCTTTTTTTTTACAACATGATTTCTTTGGCTGAGATGATCAGTCCCAGAATGTAAGTTACTGCTGCTACATGGCTGACACATGTACTGATTTTATTTTCTCAGATTCTCAGCAAATCATCTCTGTGTGTGCAACAAAATAAAAGAGAACATGTAGCTTTCAGTCTTCCCAGGGGACTTTATGCTTCAATTTTTAAATGTCATTTTTTTCTCATTTAAAAAAATACAGCTAATAGAAAATTAGGAAACTAAGGGCTAATTCATAAAAGTTTCTGAAAGGCTCATGGCAAACAGGTCTCCTAATGGAATGCCCTTAAGAGAGACAGCACAGAGACTAACAGGCTTCCCGGAGAAAATTCTCAGCACATGCCATTCTGGTTCCTTCTCCGGGAAATGTTATTACCACACTTGTTTACATTGGGTCTCAAAACCTAATTGCTATTTAATGTGGTGAGAAGGTAGAGGTGCACATATTTACTTAGCAAAATCCATTTTGTTTCATTTTAAGCTCTGGTTAAAATGTCCTAACACAGAGTGAAAACAGTATAGCTGTTATCCATAACCAACCCCAAGATCACCAGATACCCTGAAGATGTGAAAAGATACTTCTGCTGCAAGTCAAATAGTATAGCTATACATTTCAAGTTATGAATTCCGTTATCTTCACAGAATCACATTAAGACTAAGAAGTGTAGCTTAATTTACACTGTTTTGTGTTCTTCCAGAAACTCTGAGTGGGGAGGCTTGCCAATTATTAACATAGAGCCCAGGCTATTCTGAAAGACCTACAATTGACAGAGAGAGCAGAATCTGTTGGGTGGGAATGGGCGCCGTAGGCCTTGTCCATCCTCAATATATTGTTTTATATTGTCTGTGTGTGGTTGCATTTATGTTTTCCTTGTCAATTACCTAAAGTGTGGCAGGTATATTAAAGTTAGGTCAACATTTAATCCAATCTTAGGTTCAATATGGAGACAGAAGGATGTATGTTATTTAGACATCTCTGGCAGGAGTTTTGAGCCAGGGCTTTTAAAAAGAGAGTACTGAGTATGGTTTGGTTGTAAAGAAGCAGGAGCAAACTTCAAGGACAGAAGGGGGTGCCAGTGAGGGTGGGATCATCAGATATAATCACCCTTGACTCTAGAGAATAACCAAAGATGGGGCTCCAACTGACTTTTTTGTTCGTGCAAGTATAGTAACTTTTTTTCTAAACTTTACCTTAAATTTTATTTTGGTCTCCCAATCCACTGAGCCCTCCTTTTTTTTCCAGATTTGTGTCTGAGTTCCCAGAGGCCCACATATTACTGATGTGTATTTCTGTGGGTAGGAAGAAGTGACAACCTTTCTTGGGAACCTAGTCCTTGATGTCATCAGAAATAACACTCAAACCCTCTGAGCTGCCCATCATCCATGGACAGTGGTCTCCAAGGAGAATCTTGTTCTTGAGTTATTAATATTTCTTCCAGTTTTGTGAAGTCTTCTCTGTTTCCCTAGGTGGTTTAAATTCAAAATCCTGGAAGAAAAAATTCCCCTTTCTTCTGCTAGTCCCCTGGGTAATGGTAAGACCTCATCCTGCTTCTTCTCAACCAAGCCATACTCACTGGTCTCTTTAATAAAGTTCGGGCTCAAAACTCATGGCAGGGGTGCATATGTAACAGTCATCCTTCTATCTCCACATTGAAACTAAAACTGGATTTAATATTGGCCTCATTTAATAATATATTTTCCACACTTTGATGGTAAAAATAAGTAGAATAGCACATAGATAATATAAAACAATATTCAGAATTTATTCACACCTGTAGCAGAGTTCTCACTCCTCAAATAAGCAGTTTGTTTCTAGATCAGATAGTGGCAAGGATTCCTCTCTTTCAACCTTGTTGCCTGACAGTATTTACCCATTGCGCTTTGATTGAATTTGACCTAGAATTATTGCAATCTTAAAAAATTCTGATTAAATTTGATGGATTTTTATGTTATATACATATTTCCTGATAAGTTTTGAGAGAAAGTGAATTTTATATCACATATATATATGTTTTAAAAAACACGTATTTGTAGTACTTTTTCTCACCAATTGGCAGATCTCACCAGCACCAACTCTTAAGTAGTGAGGCATGAAACCTTCAGCATCATGGACCCAGTCCTTCCTCTCTCATGTGCCATTCACATGACTCTATGCTGGTTGCTTAACCCTTTTGAACCCCATTAAAATATATGCAAAATAAAGTTTTAATAATAAAATAGCTGTGACTTATTTCAGGCATTAAATCCACTCATCCATCTACCACCCACCCACCCACAAATCTATCCATTTATGCATGTATCCATCCATCCATCCACCCAACAACCCACCCACCCATCCATCAACCCATCCCTCCATCAACTCACCTACCCAACCACCTATCCATCCATCTACCCACCCTTCTACCCATCCATCCAACCATCCACTCATCCACCAATTCATCCACCATCCACTCATCCACTCATCCACTCATCCACCAATTCATCCATGCATTAATCCATCCACCCATCCATCCATCCACTCACCCATCCATCCACCTATCCATCCATCTATCCATTTATCCATTGATACAGGTGTTGTAAAGATTGAAGAGAAAATGCATTTGAAGTACTTCATACAATGTGCTTGGAATAGCATCTGTTCTATAAATTGTAAAATGGCGGCTATTACTGTTTTACCTTATGTGAAAGCGATCACCAGTCATAACCTCTCTTGAAAAGCAGGACCTATGATTAGGTTTCTCCATTGCAAACACTTCAGTGGTTTCTGATTGCCGAACAAATTAAGCACACATTTTTCATCTTGCTGGCATGCCCTTTCCTGGATACATTATCTCAGAAACCTTCCTTATCACCTCCGTGGCTGTCACCTTGTCTTCCTCCAAATCCCTGCAGTCCCCTGTTTATACCACCGGGGGAAACTGGTTTAGAGTGATTTTTAGGCTTCTTGTGGCCTCCTGAGCTTTTTTTTTTGTAAGAAATTATATGTGTTTTGTCAAGATACTGGGCAAACTGCCATGTGCATAGTGGGTGCTTAATAAATGTTTGAATATCACCTCCAAACTGTTGTGAGAATTATAGTTTACTAATTAGTTCAAGAGCCGCTAATGGAATATAGGTAAATATTCTTTTCAAATGTTTACAGGTAAGCTGTTTACATGGTTTAAAACTATAACATGTGTAGGGATCAACTAGGGAAAGACTTTTTTCCTTTCTAATGTCATCTGCCTAATTCCAAGCCCTCTTAAACATACCAATACTGTTCTTTGTTGTTTACAGATCCTTCCCAAGATTTTCAACATATGGAAACAAAGAAGATTCCCATTCTACCTTTTTATTACAGCAAAGGTTTTCTGCTACACCGTTCTACTGTTTACATTCTCCATTTGGCAGTGCCTCTTGGGAATGTGTGTGTGTGTGTGTGTGTGTGTGTGTGTGTGAAGTTAATTAGATCTCTCTATTGCATAAAAACATGATAGAGATCTAATTAACTCGATCCGTGAAGCACTGAGTCCTGGATGGGTGGAATCAATGGTCTGAAGTCACTATGGAGCCTGGATTTCCTGCATCTCGGTAGCACTCGCATCCCTATCTGGTCTCTAACTGCAGCCTACACCTAGTTAGAATATCCAATATATTGCTCCACTGGAATATTGATCTATATAAAAATTTTGGGCTTAATAAATATAAGCAGTTTAAAAACAAATTATATTAAAATACAATGTCATAACACTTAAAAAAAAGCCTTGAAATCCCTGTGAAAGTGAGTGCTCTGTGCAGGGAAGTAGGAGACGCAGCATGCGTGTGTTTAGCGCTAATTGAGAATTCCTTCACAGAACAGCCTTCTGTTGCCATGGACACCGTCCTCAAGAGGAGGTTGAGAAAATTCCTCCACATGCTCACATGTGCCAGAGAAAGCCTTCATGTTTCCCTCTAATTTTCAAAGAAATCTCTGCACGTGGGTGAAAAAAAAAATTATTCAGCACTGCAACCATCCAGCAATGAAACAAATACACTTACAATGGCCTCTACACAGGCCCAACTTTGAAAAATTAATCAACCTTGGTCACATACAATGAGGTTATCTCAGCCTCTGCCAGGGCTCCTCTGAAGTGCTTAATCCTGGGGCTTGTCTACAGAGCCGTGCAGCAGGACCACCATGAGATTCTAGATCAACGGAGCCAACTCCCCCACGGCAACACATCCTCATCTTCCCTAAATACAGAATCAGCCCCAGATGCCAGCCAGTCAGTGGCAGCATGTCTGCGGGGCTCAGTGGAGGCGGCCATTCAATGATCAGCTCGGTCATTGGCCAGCGAGAGTGCAAAGATGCTGTCTGATGCACTGAGTGCCACAGCGCCAGGTTAAATGGGGCACTCATAGGTAACCCAGCATCCCAGCACATCCCTCATGACACCCACTGTGTAGAGGAGGGCTCCACAGGTGCGCAGGGCATGTTCCCCACATTATATCAGGGGCCTCTGCCTCCTGGCCCATCCCCAGTGCAGCTGCTTCTTTTCTCACTTATGCCCTGGGATGCTCTACAGACAGCGTACTTTCTCCTTCAAGAGAAACAACTGCAAGATCTCACGGTGGTGGTGACAAGCAGGTGTCATCATGTCAGATTTGGGTGACATACATGGCATTGTGAGGGGTATATTAACAAGAAACTTCAACAGAGCAGATGCTGTGAGTATGGAAAATGGTTTCTCCACGGCTCAGTCGAAGGCAAGCGCTACTTAGCTCTCTCAGAAGCTGACTCTAAGCGTCCCATGACAGGCCCACCTCTGAGCCACATTTCTCTATCAGGGGCTCTCAGTAGCATTTGTGAGAATTGTTTGAAGAGAGTTCAGGATATTTAACACTAATACAGCCCGAAAGTCACTAATGTGGTATAAGACTTTTGTTACCTTCATGAACATGAGAACAATTTGTGCCATTCAAGTTACATTAATACCACAGTATGTCCTCAAAATAGGTACTAGGCAGCTGGGAGAAGTCACTGATATGCTCAAAATGTAGGAAATAACAAGAAAAAGGGAGTCAACTAGCAAAAAACAAACAAAATCAATATAATTCTGTAACACATTTCACAGAGGTGTTAGTCTCAATTAATGGTGATAAAATACTTCAAAGTTGGAAAGAACTACATTCTGAGTACTATCATGGTACTGTAGTCAACCACATATTAAAAATGGAATCAGACAAAATGTTAAGTGGCAATTGAATAACAATTTCAGGGCAAAAAACTAGAAGAAAAACTGCACACACTGGCCCTTTAGTAAGTGGGTGAGCACTGCATGCTTTTCAGGCAGGCAGAATGGCTGGAGAATGGTGCAAGGCGGTGGCCACCTGGCAACAGTGACTCCAAGGCTGGCTCGGCAGGGGCCAGAGAGGCATCCCTGACCCTTAAGGTCTCTGCATCCAGTTACATATTTGGCACCAAGTGCTTTCTGTGGCCTTTGTCTGGCTCCTTGGCCATCCCTCTCCAGTTGTAACAACAAAGTCTCTGAATGTTACCTTAGGAAACACTCGCCCTTGCCTTATTCCACCAGCATCCCTCTCCCAAGCACCGGGGACTCTGAGGGTTCCGCATGGCTGCAGGAGGGAGGAGGGAAGTTTTCCACGCTGCTTCCGGCCTTTGCTGCTAGAAAGATTCCTGTTCTCATCCGAAGTTCTGAAGCATTAACAGCTGTTACTCTTCTTTAAGGAGAGGTCGCATCATTCTAGAGGAATCTTAGGTCACTCAGCCCAGTGAGCAAATACTCCAGTTGGACACATTACATTACTATTGAAAATAATAGATTGGAACACAGCAGTAACCTTTTTATGATTGGAAAACAAGCTACTTATTTGCTCGTGTTCTGTACTATCATCTACTTTTATTTATTGATGATTATATTTCATATCTAAGACAAGAGTAACTCCATTAATCTTCAGAGAATGCAATTTTGCAGTTTAGTTTTGTAAAGGCTCCGTGTGATGCTAACTAAACAGAGTAAGCCTTTTGCCCTGGAACGCGATGGATCCCCGGCAGCATGGGCACCCCTCTTTGTGCTCCGTGGACCACATGAAATGTGCTTGTGGGACACTACAGACCAGGGAACCAGAGATACTACGAGGAGGATGTGCTTTCCACACTAGCAACTGCCATGACTGCATTATGGCATGAGAAGAGTGTAATACATAAGTCCCAGACTGTCCCAGAATGAGTGATATCTGCTGCCCCCTCTTTCATTATTGTGAACTTTGTAGGAATAATAAAATTCTGTCTATACCGTGTTTTTCTCCTCTTTATTTCTGCTCATGACATAAGAACAATTGCTTTCTCTCCATGCTTAATACGTTCTTTCTTAATGACAAAATGCTAATTTTAAAATGGATGTGTATCAGTGGGGCTGGGTTACTAGTGATTAGAGACAATATTGTCCTTGCAGAGGTTTCAAACATGTTTAAAAAGTAAGGCATCATACAGTCACAAAAATTTCTTATAAATCACTTGTGTGCATTTTTATATTTGCAAATGAATAGAAGTTGGGGTTCCCCAATGAACCTAAATGTATCAAGTGTTCAGAGACTCTTGCCAGATCTGAGTGTCTGAATAAATTACCTTATGAAACAGCATGGAATCAAAATGGGGTTTATGTGTATGTCTTTTGTGGTTCATTTTAGAAGGCAGGGACTCAATGCATTTCAATACAAATATTAGGCTAAATATGTGGGATGCATTTTTATACCCAGGACAGGGTGATTCATTAGGATAACCAGGGACTGTGCATTTCTTTAAAGCAAGTGTAAGTTGAAAACAAAGTCAAACACCTTCAAATTAGAAACCAATTCTGATTTGTACCATTTGACCAACTCAAAGACACCTTCAAATTAGAAGCCAACTCTGATTTCCACCCTATTTGACCAACTTAAAGGAACATAACACTACAGTGTGGAGCACCACGTGGCCAGGTCAGGGAGGAAACGTGGCTCACCTGGGACCTGATGACCAGAAGCCCCGAGCAAAGACAGGGTGAGCTTCCTTTGGAAGCCTTTCAACTTTTATAAAAACAAGGATAACATACTAGAGAAAGTGAGGTAAAGTGTTTATTGTAATTGGTTGCATTCTTTTCTTTAAATGAGGCTAGACATTTAGTACAGCTTTAATAAAGAGAGCCCTGATTAAAATGAAATTTGGCCAGGTGTGGCGGCTCTTCCTTGTAATCCCAGCACTGTAGGAGGCCAAGGCAGGCAGATCACTTGAGGTCAGGAGTTCAAGACCAGTCTGACCAACATGGTGAAACGCCGTCTTGACTAAAAATACAAAAATTAGCCAGGTGTGGTGGCATGCGACTGTAGAACCAGCTATTCAGGAGGTTGAGGGAGGAGAAGCACTTGAACCTGGGAGATGGAGGTTGCAGTGAGCTGAGATCATGCCACTGCACTTCAGCCTGGGCAACAGAGCGAGACTCCATCTCAAAAAAAAAAAAAAAATTAATCTCCATGAGGGAAGTCTATCACGTTCCTAACACCATGACTTGAACACCACACAGAGGCATTCAGGACATGCCCTCTCGGTTTCTTGAAAAATGAAATTTGAAAAATGTAAGCATTAGATGCCTCCAGCATCTTAGAGGCGTTTTCAAATTCAGTATGTCCAACGTGGAGGTTACTATCTGCCCCCAAACCTGTCCCCAGAGCAGACATCCAGTGTCCAGGGGTGTCTACTAATGTCTGGAGACAGCTTCCACGGCCAGACTAGCTGTGGTGGGGGCAGGCAGAGCAGGTGAGATTCTCAGCGGAGCTGGACCCATTGTGGCCTTCGTGGGGTTAGTTAACCTTGCAGAGCTGGAGGCACCTCATCTATAAAGTGGAGATCAACACATCTGTCTCCCACAGCTGTTGCAAGAGTATGCCATATTGAACAATGCTTACAGAGACCAGCCCAGGACCTGGAACACAGTTCAGGAGCAGTCAGCGGTGGCAACAAAGAAGCCAATGATAATTACCTTCGAGAATCTAAGACCGGGACGCAGGTTTGGGCAGGGAGGACTATCACCACAAAGTCCTGCCGGTGACATCAAGCACAATCTCCCTCCTCTGTGCTTGGGCAGGATTCAGCAGAAGATGGTCCACTGGCCAAACCTGGCCCGCAGCCTACCTTTGTGAATAAAGTTTTATTGGAACACTGCCACATCTGTTCATGTGCATGTTCACTGTGTCTGCTTTTGTGCTACAACAACAGAGGCCAGAAGTTGTCAGAAGCCACCTGACTGTGAATCCTAAAGCACTAGCTCTCCAACCCATTACAGAAAGCATTTGCCAGCCTCCGGTAAAGAATTAAGTGTCCAAAATACTCAAGAATGGATTCTCAGAACCATTGATCCCAAAAGGTAGGAGCTAATGCCGAAAGCATTTGGCCAGGTAATTTTTACAGAGTTTTTTTTCTGTTACTTCTTCTCAGCAGTTCTTGCCTCCATTGTACTTGGCAATAATGACAACAACAAAATATTTTAAACCAAATCAGGATTGTGCACTAGTTTTCAAAGAGAATGATGGGCTGTGTTTAATCTGTTGCTAGTTTAGAGGGAGGAGGATTCTCAGAATAGACAGTTAAGCCGCGAATGAGCGAGGACAGGAAGTGAGGACAGGAAGTTGCAGCGCAGGAGAACAGGCGTGCACACCCGGAAGGGCAGAAGCCCGGCCCCTGCTCTGCATTTGCCCCAGAGACACAGCTGCTGCACACAGCGAGCTGCCTGTTTTGAAACACGGTGCCTGGAACCCAGCGCTCGGCTCTTTCTTGAATAATATCTGTTTAATCTAGAAGTTGATTAGAGTCAATGTCTAAGAGATCGGGGCATATGCTTAAATCAACCTCACTACCTAAGCAATGAAATTTATTTTTACCAACAGAAACGAACACATTGGTTTGGCTTTCCAGATGCTGAGTACGTGGATAAATGCAACGTTTTACGGGGTTTCAGCAGGAGATGGGCAGAAAATCAAAGCCCCCTTATTTGGAGGATGCCCGTGCTGCGAACGCCTCGCCTGAGTGGCCTTCTAGACTAACCCGCTGCTGGAGGCCCTCCACATGCATCCTGGTGTGCCAACCCTACCCAGTGTGCTGTGCAAGGCAGAGGAACAGAGGGAGCTGTGGCCACACTGCCTATGCTTTAGTTTCTCCGGAACATGCATCCAATGGGTTCTTAGGAATGGATTCAGCAGCCAGGCTCCTCCCCACAGCTTACCCTTCATACAGGGGCATGATTAACCAAGGCCCAACTCTATTCTACGGGAGTTCTTCCTTTCAGCTTCATCCTAACATCTTGTCTGCTGTCATATTTATGCAGGTTCTTCTTAAAGCAGGAGGATCTTCCCTCACACTGAATGCAGGTTTCCCCGTGAGTTTTTGAGACAATTCAGAGACCTTCGAATATCTCTGAATTCTATCACACCAAATGATGTCAAAGCCAGTAGAAGGCATTTCTTAGCAAAGGCATTAGAAATCAGCATTGCTTCAAAGCTGGTTAATTGTAAGCATCTTATGATCCACATGCCTGCAGAGATCACAGTATACATTCAATACATTTTTTCTTAAGACTTCTCACTCATGCATATTATTATTTTTATTTTGTTTTATTCAGAAATATACGGTGTTTGATCTTGGCAGTATTTTTTTTTCTTTTTAGGTGTGGAATATCTATTTGTTACTTAGCTCTATGCAATAT
The DNA here is from genome assembly GCF_000951045.1 of Mandrillus leucophaeus. Classification (NCBI taxonomy): domain Eukaryota; kingdom Metazoa; phylum Chordata; class Mammalia; order Primates; family Cercopithecidae; genus Mandrillus; species Mandrillus leucophaeus. Next base: position 519,389 of record NW_012103754.1, on the reverse strand, counting down.
ATTTTCTACACCTCCTGCACTTTTGGTGACGTTGTACGTTACAAGTCACTGCAGCTGAGCTGCCAACTGTCAGGTGCCTGCACTGTCTGGCTGTGGCCAGATGCAGCCTTCTGCTTCTGCTCCTCTCCTGTCCTGACAGCAGCCTGGCCACTCCCTGTCTATGCCCCAGCCTGATCCCAACAAGGCCAAAGGGACACAGCACGCATTGGCCAATCCTTAGTTGCTAAAAGTCTGTGGATTCCTCTTCACTGAGGTCAAAACTGCCCTCACAGATCATTCCAATAATGATGGATCCGTACGGGGGCACCTTGATTGTGGACAGTCGTGATTATAAAGATTTCTCCTCAACACCTGTGAGTGTTTGCCGGGTATGGTCCTGTTTGCAACAGTCTTTGGAATGTTCGCTACAGAAGAAAAACATGGCAGTGTGTCCCAGGAGTAGCAGGAACACATGTGGCTGAGAAGTCCCACTCCCTGACAGCGGATCCAGCCCCCTCCAGATTCCTGTGGTAATTCTGGAAAACCCAGAGCTTCTGTTAGAGAACAGCCTGGGGAGGGGAGCGGGATGGGTGCCAGAGGTAGCAGGTGAATTGAGATGAACCAGGAAAGGGATGGGATGTCACAGCACAAGGCACCTGCTGGGCCTCAGAATCTCAAACTACAAAGAGAAAGAGTCTGTGGAGCTCACTCTTTCTTTAGTTTCCTTAGAAACTTAAAAAAAAAAAAAGAAATTTTAAGTTATGTCCCAGTCAATACCACTTATTGTAGTACTTGGGGTTTTGGGGAAGGATGGAGTGGAGAGAGAGACAGAAAGTTAAAGAAGTCTCTCTCTAGAACAAATATTTGGATTTTATTAAAAGAAGTTTTCAATTAAGAATTTAATAGATGGTCACTTGATGTAAATGAAAATTGGTTTGTAAGATTTCTGTCTCACACACACATGCATATGCACACAAAGAAGAACCTAGCCATGTGTGGAAATATTATTTCAGGGAGGAAGATTCACGAAAGTGCTGAGATATATATATATATCCCTTTCAGAATAAATTCATAGCTAAGAGATTCTAAATCAATGCATGCTTAACAGTTCTATATCCATGGAAACAAACAGTGAAACACGGCGTGTGCACGCATGGCGTGAAGTGACACAGGGAGTACTGTGCTAGGCAGTCCGCACAGCGTGGAGTGATGCAGGGAGTACTGTGCTGGGCAGTCCGGTTGGATGTGCCTCCACAGTGCCAAGTCCAGGGGTCCAAGCCTCTGAGGACCTTTGTCCCATTTGATGCCAGGAGATACCTGAGGTCGTGCCATAACCAGTCATTGTACAGAGGTGCTACTGGTCAGAGAAGAAGTCGATTCTAAAACCTGCCCCTATTGAATGACTTATTCTTATCCACATACAGCGTTCTAGTACCTCCTACTATAATATAATACAGAATATAATAAAGGTCTTCTTTTAACCTTATTATTTAATTCCAGCTCCATTTATCTGTTCCCCTTTACAGGAAATCTAAAACCTCAGAAGAATTGTCTGTAGCAGCCTGTAGCCCACTTCCCTCCTATTTACCCTCCAAGCCATGTTAGCTTCTGGTTTTACCACTTCAGAATAAGCTCCAAGTTTCCCAAAGACAGGGGTCCGTTTTCTGCTCTCACTCTGCTCGGCTCTTCTCGATTAGCCTCGCCCATCCCTCCCTGTTTCCCTCTCTCCCTCCCTCCCTCCCTCCCTC
>NW_012103754.1:492127-517519 GCF_000951045.1 Mandrillus leucophaeus | reverse complement strand
CCTCCCCTCATTCCTTCCTTCCTCTGCCACCCGGTCTGGTACTTTTCCATCTCCTTTCTTGCTCCTATGTCTCGCTCAGTCTTTCATGGTCAAACTCTCTGGCACCTTCTGCACTTTTCTGGCTCTGTCATGGGCCCCCCATGGAGATGGAGGTCCCCTGCAGGAGGGGTGTGAGGATGCTGTGTAGACGCTCATGGGGGGCACTATGGAGGTGGAAGTGGGTGCTGGTGTGAAGAGCAATGTGACCACAACTGTCTCAGGCCACCCCGCGATGGGCCCTGGAGCTGAGCTCGTCCTTCACAGTTGTCCCCATGGAGCACATGGGGTGGCCCTTCCACCCCAACACAGCCAACGACGGGGCATGGGCTCCTCCTGGGAGGGGCACAGCCCTGGAGCCATTTCCCTCGGCCAGGAGCTATTCCCTTTGAGGGACGCAGCAGTGGGCCCTGGGCAGCTCATGTTCTTAGACGCTGGACGTGAGGGTGTCAGCTCTAAAAAGGAGGCCTGGGAGCGTACCCAGTGTCAGCACAGCCTAGCCCTGCTCACTGGTCCCTGTAACAGGAAGAAGACCCTGAGCTGTCACCTCAAGCCCCGCCTCTCTCACTGAGCTCCAGACGTTCACGGACAAAGATACCCTCGGCATCCCCACCTGGTGTCTCACAGGCATCTTGATTTAACAGGGCACAAGTCCTAGGAGCGTCCTCCCGTCGTCCCCCCGACGGCACTCACACACGTGCTGCTCCTCCAGAGGTGGACGGGAAGGGAGTGGGAACGGCAGAGGAGATTTTAGCAAACCTGATGAATTCGAAAAACAGGGACTAGCAACCAGCATTACAAGGTGGTTAAGAAACTGGGAGTCATTTTCACATACTAATTTTGAGAATTTAGTGAATAAGAAGGGAATTCTTGAAAACAGAGGCTAGAAATGTGAAGGATCTTTCTAACGAAGAGGAATTGTCTATAGTGAATAGGGCAGTTAGTATAACACACAGAAAGACAGGGGAACAGATCATTAAATGATACATTTGCAATCACCAGGAACCAGGTGAAGACCGGAGGAGAAGCCTACTAGAGTACTTGGATCGTGTGTGAATGTTTTCTCTCTTTTTTTTTTTTTATCTCAAAATGCGCAGGAAAAAAAGGACGAAGCCAAGAGCAAGTGAATTTGCCTTGGGTGTTGAAAGTCGAGGCTGGGGGTCCTGGCCTGTGCCCCGTCTCCTCCATTGGCTGCCACGGTGGGCGTCACCCCCCGGCAGTGTATCATTCACTTGCTTTTGCATCAGTCCTGTGAAACACCAGGGTGAAACGATCTGCATCAGGTAAAAGCCGGTTCTACATTGCTCTTTGAAGCGTGCAAACTTGGGACCACTATTTTTTTGCCGGCTTCCTGAGGAGTCTCACAAGAAGCAAACCCCAGCTTGTAACGAATGAGTGAGAAGAGCCCAGAGCCCCCTCCCGTGTTCGCCCTGTCCGGGACCTGGTGCTCCTCAGCCTGATTAAGATTCTCAGTGTTTCATGCTCCAGTCCTGCTTTCCTGAGACGAAAATATTCTGCACCCCCTTTAAAACAAGGCATCTCTCTATCGAAGCTCATAGCAGATTTCTGGGGCCAGAATTTCAAATGAGGTAAGAACATGTTCATTTACTTATATGCAAAACCAAGAAATAGTTTTAACAATTTTTATAAAAAGCAGTGCTTAAATGTATCACCCCACAATTTACGGGTCAAAGGAAAGTATCGTACATGTGAAACACTTTAAAAATGTTTCCTTAACCATTTGCCTAAAACTATAAATTCAAAGGAAAAGAGTTCACCCAATTGTACTGCTGACTTCTTTCTGCAAAGAGCTCATGCCCTTGATGCAGTGTGCGGTGGGGCATTGAGACTGCAGCCACCTGGTGCCCGGCTCCCAGGCCATCCGCAGTAGAGCTGTGTCATCTGATGCCCTGGAGTCTTGATACAATGCAGATTCTGGGGAAAGGCCTGGCTTCTGTGTTTTTATCAGCACTCAGGCAACACTGATGCTGATGGCCGCGGATCATACTGAGGATGCTCATTAGGAGATGAACTAACAGCAGGAGCACTCGCAGAACTAAGGAAGCATTGGCCACTCTGCTGACCACTGCATGCCCTCTCCAGCCTGTGGCTGAGAAAAAAGAATTCATTATGAACCTTAATACCATGGCTCCAACATGAGCTCTGAAGCATGCGGCCTCCAGGAAGTCGCACAATGGTGCTTGGGTTAGGTTTCATCATCTGCAAAATGCCTGTGATATGCTGATCTACTCTGCAGAGTTGGCTTCACAATCACGGGACAATGGAGGTAAACTGCCTAATACAGTGCTTGGAAGGCAGCAAATGCTCAGCCACTGTGTGCTGCTGCGGCCATGACGAGGAGCATAATGAGGGTGCTGATGACTGTGGGGCCCTGCCAGCTTCACCATCTCCTGGCTGGGAGAAGCAGCAGATTCCTAATAACTTTGTCTCCCACCTCCTGAACGGGGAACTAAATGAAAAGTAAAAGTGAAACAGATGGATGAAAATCAACTAGTGTTTCATGTTTGATAGAACAGAACTGGAGAGTGACTTGGGATTCCTGATAAACAAGTTTCCTGATACACGAAAAATTAAACTTTGGCCCTCCAAGCTGCAAAACTTCCATGCAGGGGAAAACCTGCCCCAGTAAGCCTGCTGTACGATCCAGGTGCAAAAATGCAGCAGACAGAGCAGGGCTCCTCCACAACACAGAGGGAGAATGAAGTGACGGGCATGCTCTCTGTCCAGCAGCTCCACCAGCCAGCCAGGCCATTCCTGCACCCAGAGGCGCTTTCTGGGGAGACTCCTACATGCTCCCACTTTATCATCGCATGCAGGAATTTCCAGATGGAAATGTAAAGTGGGGCCGCCAGGCTTCCCCAGCCTGGCCCATCTCACGCTCCTCATTCTTCTGTTGTATGTGCTGCTGAAAATTGGGCCACTTTAAGTGGAAAACTTGCTCAAAGTTCTGTTTTAACTGCCAGCTGCTGCTTCAGGTGATTTCAAAGTCATTGTTTCCTTTAACCTTCAAAAAGTTATGAAAACATGACTGCCTCCATTACATAGATAGAAAAATAGACTCAGAGATTTTATGGGTCAGATCCCAGCATAAGAACGCGAGCTGGAGCGCAGCAAATGCTGCTCGGTCATGCGGTGGGTTGTACGTAGGCAAATGATCATCTGACCTTCAAGATGTGGTGCTGTTTCCTGGTACAGACGAGAAACAGAAAACCAGTATTTTGACTTTCAATGCAAGTATTTTACTTATAGCACCCTCTTAGTTCCCTTGTGTCCAGGAAAAACAAGTCCCACGGTTGCCATGAAGTCTGTGTCTTTCTGTTCGTTTGTTTTGGGGAGTCTGTCCTATGTTGACAAATGAAAGACCTTGAACATTTTTGTCTTTCCTACCTTCAGGCTTTAGATAAAAAGCAACCTCCTCAGAGAGTCCCCTTATGATCACCCAATTTAAAATAGGCGTCCTGCAGCTCTGTCATGAACACCTTCCTTTCCTTCATGACATGTGCCACACTTTGTAATTAGATAGTTATTGACTTTTCAGGTGTTTAATATCTGCTTCTCTCAGATGATACATACTTTTTTAAAAGCAGGAGCCATGCTTTTAGTTTACTGTGATATACCCATTCTGAAATATAACATGTACCCAATAATGATTGTCAAACGAATGGATGAGTGGATGAATGAATCAAGAGTTGGCCAATGAGTGGATGAATGAATCAAGAGTTGGCCAATGAGTCAATGACACAGGTGGCCAGACCCAGGGTCTTCATAAACAATGCAAGGAGTAGAGATCATTGAAATGCAGCTCAGCTGTTGCTTCAAGTCTGGGCTTTTCAGGTTTCCGTCATCATGTGCATAAATCACAGTGATTTTCACTCAGTGTCCTGCCTGCCTGGAAGCCCAGCCCCTTGCTGTGTGTTGTTCAATCAGAAGATCCGCCCACTCTTCCAGGTCCAAAAGTCCCACCTCCGTAGCGTCTCACAGACTGTTTTCTGTTCCTCACACACAGCAGGGAATTCAAGGGCTTTACCCTGGATCTTCCCTCTGCCTGGCATGCACATCCCCACAAGTCATGGTGCTGAGTCTTCCCCACAGTGAGCCCCTCACTGCCCGGCTGTTAACACTTCAACCTGCTCCTCCTGAGAGTTGATCTGTTGGTCACTCTCCATCTGCTTTAGTTTCCTCCCTTGCATTGAAATCTTTGTAAAATACAGTAAAGTGTGTTCACTTGAAATATTATCATGTGAGTGTCTCTACTAGATGTAAGTGCCACAAGGCCAGTGTTTTTACCAGTTTGTCCCCTGCTATATCCCCAGCACCTAATACAGAGAGCACATAGTAGGTGTTAAATAGATTTGCTTTTGAATAAATGAATTTATAGAACCCCCACAATAAAACTTTCAACAGGGATTAAGAGTTATCTCATGGTTTTATAAATCCATGAGACAGTGACAGGCCTAGGAAGGTTCTCGTGCTTTTGTATCGACTCTATTTATAGAAACAGAAACATTAGAAAGTAAAGTGACAATGCACAGAATGCAACTTTTGCTAAATGTGTAAACTTAAAGGTCAATTGCATTTACTCTGCCAAATGTTTGTGGCGTGTGTAGCACATGCCAGGGCCTGGGTGACATGCTGAATAAACTAGTGGTGAGTGAGATGCCCCTGCCTTTCTGTGGCTCAGTCTTGTGTGGCATCTAGACTAGGAGGGCGCTGCTAAGGCAAGGCCCCCACGGGAGTGTTGGGGTTGGGACAGCGGGAGAGCCGTGCTGTGCAGATGAGGAAACTGAGGCTGAGGAGTAGGATGCATCATGTCGAGCTGATGAAAACAGGACGAGCCTCAAGGTTCCTGATTCCCAAATGACCACTTGATGTTCATTGAACACATTCTGTCCTCATGAGGCCCATGCTGAGGGCCAGGCACAAAACCATGAGGAAGAAAGGGCCATCCAGGGACGCGAATGCTGCGGAGGAGATGCCTTTGTGTTTGTTCACCTTCTGGAAACTCACTGGACTCCCGTGACAAAGAAGCCTCCTGATTCCATGTTACATTCTTGAAGAAAATGTCTGTATTTCATTCCCTTCACTCACCACCATGCTGATTTGTCAAATACAGATGTTCTTCCAAACCTGCATTCTTGCCCCTCTTCTCCGTTCTCTGCCCTTGGTCCCAGGAGATCTCAGTCACAGTGATGACTGGAATTCTCAGGCTAGCAATCCTTGGAATCATGAGCAAACAAACCTCCTTCCACCTTCCACATTTAGCTTATCGACACACCATGGAACTTGTCTCCAGAGTGGGTCCCCAGTGAGCCCTGCCTTGTGAAACGCACAGCCTTGTGCCATGCCTTCTCTGGAATCTCTGCCCGTCCTATGACTCTTTTGATCAACGCAATGCAGTGCAATTGATGCCATCTGACTTGCAGGACTGGGTTAGAAGATGCCTCTAGGATTCCACATAGGTCTCTTGGAAGATCTGCCCCCGGGACAGCCAGGCCATGTAAGACCACTGGCTACCTTAGGACCACCAGGCTTGGAGGAAGCCAAGACACCCACGTGGAGAGGCTGTGCAGGGAGCGAGGGAGGTGCAGCTAACCCTTGCCTGACTCCACTTCCAGGCCCAGGGGCCAGACCTGAGCACCAGAGCCATCTGGGGCATTACCCCAGCCATTGTCACAAGACTCCAGACACATCTGGCATTTGTCACCAACCACATGAAAACTGCGAGTAGACCCACCCGGTGAAGGCAGTGGGAGAGCGATGAGAAAGAATCTAAAGTGGTTTCCGGAGGCCTAGGTTTTGGGTGGGTTTCTACAGGGCAACAGCTCCTGGACCTCTCCCCCTGCAGCGCCCCCACAGCTGCCCACCCTTGCGTTCCCTCCACCCCCGCCTTCAGTAAGCCCTCAGGGTCTCTTGCCAGAGCCAAGGAAACAATTTCCTGTTTTCCCTTCATTGATGTCTTCCACTCCTATACCAAGATAAATACAGCAGCTATCTTAAAAAATACAGATGGGATCTTCTCATTACTTTAAAATAAATTTTTTTTTGAATAAAATGCAGTAGTAAAGAGTCGTGAAAAATAAACCAGAGAAAATGTGTTGCAGTAGAGAAGGAAGGAATTTGCAGACTCCGTCTGCATGTTGTCCTGGGCGTCTCCACCCTCAGGGATCCTGAGGGTCTCTGCAGAATCCCTGGGACTTCAGTGGGCATCATTGGGTCAGTAGGTGGACCGCAGTGTAGGGTCTGTGATGGAAGATGTGTGTCACTTCCAAGGAAGCCTGGATACAAAAAGCATCTGTGCCAAGACGCAGCCCTCACTCTAGGATTGGGCAGAACACAATTGATGTCATAAGATCCATGAACAACACGTGACAGAGACTCGCTTTAGGATGCAAATGTTTCCCTAACCCTTATATTCTAACGGCATAATTCCTTCGTTAATTATAGTAACTTAATGGAATAAGAAAATCATGACGGGGGTAGCATCATCACAATAAAAAGTAACAAAAAATTAGGAAACATACTAGAAATAAGAGCTGCATCTCCACTAGATAGCAATGAGGAAGCTGCTGAGAGAGGAAGAAACTGGAGACAATCCCCAAAATAATGAGACCGAGCCAGAGTCAGTAACAGGCAGAACATGGAAAGTGAACATCTTCAAATACTTCTCATTTTTTAGTGCATGTCATGATTCTTTTGCTTATGTTTGGGGTGTAAAGTTGATAGAATGACAAAATATTATATTATATATGTACAAGAACACACATATACTCATATGCCCACACTATATAATGGATCTATTTGCTAGTTGTCAGGTTTTTGTTCTATATTTATATTCAGTCAATAATAATTTTTGAGCATCTATGTCAAACGAAGGCTAAGTGGAGAGTTACAATAATAGGATGGGATCAAATGCAGGCGGGAAACTGACAGGCTTCTCCAGTCTGTGTGCTCCAAACCATCTTAGATATTTAATATGAAGAATTGCTTAAAAATTTTCAAGCACAAGTTCAAGTGTATTAATCAATAAAACAACTAAGATAATCATATCCTAATTGAAGTCCTAATTGACGATAACATAAGCAAAATAATTGATGCATAAACACTGATATTAATGATTTCTCCAATAATATTATATGGCTATAACTAAGGTTGAGATATCAAAATCAGTGATTCCAGAAATTCCCAGAGAAACTCTACTCAGATATCCCATTGCCATAAAATCAAGTACAAGGATGACTGTTACAAACATAGAAGTGTTATAAATGTGGTTACGCCTTGCACTAACCAAAATATTTGAAAATTCCTCAAATTTTAAAATCAACAACAAAACAACAAATTCTGTTGAGGATAGTGCCTTGGATACTACCAACCAATATTAAAGAATTCCAATTATTTTCTTGTTTTTTTTTTTTTAGTGAAACTTGAATTATTATTTATAAAAGTCTAAATTTAACAATTATCAATCAAACACCACTTCCTCCCTCCCAAAATAAACGACCACAAGAAAACATCAAGTACATTCTACTTTCTCAACAATGGTTTTATCGAGTTTGGAACACTGACATTTTCATAATGAGAGGTACATAGAACAAGGCACCATCTCCTAGGAGAACGGTGACGGAATTAAGAGCTCTCTGTGTAAATGACAGCGTGCACCAGGGCGCAGAGATGCTTCCAGTTTTCCTACCACCATATTCATTAGGTTAAATATTCCACCATGTGGTTAAGACAAACATTTGAAGATGCAGAATATCTCTAGCTACTGGCTGGGTTTGCATTTATACTGAAACCTTTCGTTAACTCTGAATCACGGCTTCACGCTAACAGGACATTTTTATGTACATTTTTCAATGGTGTGAAAATATGTTTGACCTGGCCAAAAAAAAAAAAATATATATATATATATAAAATGGTGAGAGGACAACCTGATAGGCAATTTGCTAGGAATAAAGAACACTTGTAATAATATATTGCCTTAAAAATTACAGAGTGCTTTTATCTACATAAATAGGCACTTAAGAATTCATGCTTACAGTAAATAAATAGTAATCTATGAAAAATGTAGTCTAAGGTAAAAACTCATAAATATCTCATCTTATTTGGGAGTCATTACCCAAAAGTAATTACAGGAAACTAAAAATTCAGCTTTTGTGTAATGAATATATTAAAAATTTATCTCAATGCAGACGACTGAATTAAGTATTTGAATTCAAAAACAAGTTTTAAGAATTAAATGATCATATTTCCATTTTCCATTTTCCATAAGAAAAAACTCATCTTAAAAACTGGAGTAGGAACCATGCTGGCTAACACGGTGAAACCCCGTCTCTACTAAAAATACAAAAAACTAGCCGGGCGAGGTGGTGGCGCCTGTGGTCCCAGCTACTCGGGAGGCTGAGGCAGGAGAATGGCGTGAACCCGGGAGGCGGAGCTTGCAGTGAGTTGAGATCCGGCCACTGCACTCCAGCCTGGGCGGCAGAGCGAGACTCCGTCTCAAACAAACAAACAAACAAAACAAAACAAACAAACAAACAAAGCTGGAGTAGGAGAAGCACGACATGCATTTTAGGGCACATCTGTCAGTGAAGGTCAGCCCAGGTTTAACCTCAGCTCCTTGCTTATTCTTCCCTTGCTAGTGACAAGAGTTAGCATCATAATTAGCATTAATACAAGACAAAATCATATTAATTTCAGAGTGTTAGAAATACTTGAGTATACAAAATTGTATGTATGCATTTTCTAATTATAAATTATTTCAAATGTCCAAACTGAAATATATATTACCTTTTATACACACTGACTGTAAAGTGAAAGTATTTTTTAAATCATAGCTATCATAGGTAACTTACAAGGAAATTTGGTTTGCGGAAATATGACTGAGAGAAGAAATACGTGTGTGTGCGAGAGAGGGTGTGTGTCCGTTTAAGAGCATAAAGGGGACTTAGATGATTAAAAACACCTAATATTTACAAATGAGGGAAATGGAGATCAACCTTAGGAGATTTGCCCAGCTCATTACAAAATCTGGGTTAGGATACTGTTCTTCGCCCCCCATGATAACAGAGTTTTAGTCTAGATCATCGGCATGCCTCACTACAATGTGATTGTGTTAATCGTCAAATTAGCTCAATTAGCTGAGTTTTCTATGAGGAATGGAGGCTGGTTCCTGTGCATCTACATTCACAGCCCTGGGAGGGGTGGTCCCTGCCCTTGCAAGCTCGACTTAGGGTAAATCACAAGTCAAACATGTACACCTTAAAGCTGGGGATGAGCTGCATCTGCCTGGGCCTCTGTTTTCTCATAAGCCACGTGCTGCTTGTACATTGCATAATGTGATGACCATAACCTGTTTCAAAAATAGTACTTACCTCTCTGCTCGTCTCTTCTTTCCACTACATTAAGCTTCCTATTAAGGCCTTTAAAATTTATTTTTATTTAAAAAAAATCATTGTAAAGTCAATGCAGGGCTTGTTCTCCATCTCATTCTCTTAAACCTAAATTACTGTGCCCTGAAGTCCGGCTCTTTACGCTGGTACACTGTGAGTGAGGGATGGATGTGAAGCTAAGGGGAGTCGCGCCCTTACAAAAGTCAAGCCGCTGGTGAAACCTGAACAAGAGAAGCTAGAAATCTATGATTAAGGTAACTCTTAAGGTATTACTTGTTCCTGTAAAGCAGGTTGTACATTACAAACGATGATCCCGTGCTCCCCACTCCGCACTGTGGAGACGAATGTGCGCACTGCACACACGTGCGCGTGTGTTACCCTCGCCTCCGAACCCCGGAACCTCGCTCCCAGCGAGCTCTGGAGACTCCCACCAGCTGCCGGCACCGAGCGCGCGCCCCGTGGGGGTGTTTGAATCTCCGGAACCCTGCGGACTCCCGCGAGGTCCGTTTCCAGGGAAGCTGCACGTTAGGCCCACAGCCACCAGGTGGCGATGGCGGTCACCGCGAGGCCGGCGCGGAGGAACCGGCGCCCGCAGAGCCGCGTTCGGCCGGAGTCAAGACGGTGCCTCCCAGCCCGTGGATCGAACGATTTTTATTTACAGTGCAACTCTTAAACATGATTCGGTTAAAAATAATTGTGCTTGTAGGTTTTTTAAACTCGCTCTCCTTGAATCCTATTGCAGAGGAGAACGTTTTCTAATGTGTAGCCCAGGCTGGAGTGCAATGGCGCGATCGTGGCTCACTGCAGCCTCCGCCTCCCGGGTTCCGGTGCAAGCGATTCTCCTGCCTCAGCCTCCTGAGTGGCTGGGACGACAGGCGCCGCCACCACGCCTGGCTAACTTTGTATTTTTAGTAGAGACGGGGTTTCACCATGTGGGTCAGGCTGGTTTCGAACTCCTGACCTCATGATCCGCCGGCCTTGGCCTTCCACAGTGCTGGGATTACAGGTGAGCCACCGCGGTTTTTCAAGCTTTCGGGAATTCTCTATTATGAATGCAGCCCTCATCCTCCCGCTTTGCTACTGTAGCCCAGGAGTGGGTGGTGGTCCCCTGTGATCTCAGTTCCTTCTTGCTGTATCAATGATTCTTTCTGCCACATGAGACCACCGGGGAAGGAAAGGGTTGCTTGGCTGATGCCGGCCCTGATGGCAGGGAAGCACTGCTGCTCCCTGCACCCCTGACCAGGAGAAGGTGAGGTCTTCCTAGCGCCCCTGACCAGAGAAGGTGAGGTCTTCCTACACTCTTGTTAAACTGTGCGCCTTTCAGCAGGGCGGCATTGTCATCCGGCCATGTGCACGTGGACCTGCTTATGGCACTGGTGAGATCCCACTCTTCAATGTGACTAGCAATGCCTCGAAGTCAACTGCCTGTATCTCCCACTCACTTTAAGAGTGTGGGCACCAGCTCCAGACTGTCTGGCTTGGAGTCTCAGTGCTACTTCTTCCTGTATATGCTATCTTAGATGATGTATTTGACCTTTCTGTACCTCAGTTTCCTCATCTGTCATGGGAACACTGCATCCCTCTCTCATGGGGACTCTGCAGGTGGAATGCACGGATGGACACGAGGTGCTCAGAGCAGTGCCTGGAACACGGGAGCACCCAGGGCATTGCAGCCACCATCATCACAGAATGTCTGCCTGTGTCTGGCATTAGACTACACGAAGCGGTAGGAAAAAGCGCCCCTTCCTCCCTGTAATGGCCGGAGTAGGCACGAAACACATGTGTAACACGCTGTCACATACAAAGTGATTCATGTACAGGGTCCAAGTTCTTAAAGGACTCAAGTCCTCCAAACAAAATAGACTATTTAAAGCTAACAGCCATTACTTGGACATTGTTGTATAGTCTTGGGCCATGGACAAAATTTACCAATGTGTAAGAGTTTAAAGTTGTTCCTCTTCTCTTCTCTGTCACAGAGAATGCTGGGTTGGCATACAACTTACTGTCCTTCCCCATCAGCTGAGGGTTCTGTCTCTGCCAGGCTGGGTCCTGGTGTTCTGTACAGAATTGTGGAACTGGGAGGGAGGATAGGAGAGGGGGGGCGGGGGGAGAGAGAGAGAGAGAGAGAGAGAGAGAGAGAGAGAGAGAGAGTGTGTGTGTGTGTGTGTATGTGTGTGTTTGAGAGAGAGAGACCAATGAGTAGAAGACAGAACTGGATCCACACGAACAGGGATTTCTGTGGGGAGGAGCAGACAGGGACAGAAGGAGAGAGAGCTTGGGTGCAGTCACACAGGGCACAGGGTGAGGGAATGAACGCAAACCGAGAGAAGCCAGGAGATCGAGGGGTTTTCAAGGCACGCTGGCTCACCTGACCTTGTGTTTCCTCCCTGAAGTTCTGGCACAGTGGGGGATCCCGCTCTGATCCCCATTTCTTTGGGCACGGTGCCTCTACTGGATGAAACTCTGGAGGCTCAGGCTATGTTGGGTTACCCTGTTTTTCTGTAATCCTAGGATTTAAAGAATTTGATTTGTTTGGGAATATTTCAGCATCTTAGAGCCTGTGGGAGGCAGAATAATGCTCTTCTTCCCAGAAAAGAAATCCCTAAAGCGAATTCCTAGAACCTGGGGATAAAGTATGTGAGTATCTTACATGACACAGGAGACTTCGCAAGTGTCGTTAAGTTAAAGTCTGCAGATGGGAAGTGCTGTGGTTTGGATCTGTGTCCCACCCAAATCTCATGTTCAATTGTCATGCCCAGTGTTGGAGGAGGGTTGACTTTTCTGGAGAACAAGGGGTGGTCTCGAGACAAAGGCTGAAGTTGTTTGGAGTTTGGCCAGACACTTCGCTGAGGCACAGACGTGTCCACCTGTGGCACGGGTGGGGCTGCCTAGAAGCCTCCTTGACTTAGGTCGGCGCCAGACTCTCCCAGCCACAGTTTTACATCACATCATCCAGTATTTTTTTCAACAAATACAATTTACCGCTTTCCTTGTGAGTGACTTTCTGTAGAATTTAAACATTAAAGGGAAACCTTTATCCATAGTTAGTTGAGGTTTTCTTAACTGAATAAGCAATGTATAACTATTAGAGAAACACAGAAGAAAGTCTAAAATATCACATAAAAATCTCAGGGCCTCTCATCCTGCTTTTCTCTTCACCTTCCTGTCTCTTACTGCCCTTTTACTAAACTACCCAGGGGCAGTTTGACACCTCGATGTCTCACACACACCTGCCAATCTTCCTCACTGCCGGGGTGGTCCAGGCCTCAGTGAGTGGGGGTCTACTCACCACAGGCTCCCGTCTTGCCTTCCCACATCTGGATCCAAGTTTTATTCTGTCACAAAGATGAGCTATTCAAGATATATTTCTGATTCTACTTAAAACCTTTAACAATGCTACAAATCAATGAATAATTTCTGGAGATTATTTCTAGAAAAAAACATAATATGATGATTTGACTCACGTATGTATCCTTTACTAAACTGTAAGCTCCGCAAAGCAGGAAACAGGTACATTCTGCTCACCTGATTATTGTTGGGGCTAGGTATTAAGCACATCAACCTTAATAAGCATTTGTTGAATGTGTGAATGGGGTATGAAAACATATACATTCAGGTGTATGAAGACATGGTCCTTGAACACCCAAGGTTAATTTTAAAAAGGTGAATTAGGGAGTAATTAGAAATAATACAAAATATTCTAGTTTTGGAAAAGAATCATTATGAGTATAGTGCAATGGCATTCTTTTCTGGCACCCTTTTGGGTTGCAGAGGACTATAGGAAAAAAAATGAAAGGGAAGAGTAGAGAATGAAAATGCTTAAAACCATTAATATCATCAACCTAAATAACCTCGAATAGTATAAAGTAAGCCCATAGAAGAACTGTATTTCCATTAATTTTTCAAACGTACCAAGAGATGTAGCCATTCTAGCAACAATGCCTCAATGCAAGAATCAATACTAAGAACAGACGGCTTCCGTGTAGCTTCAGAGCATTTCCCTGTGGAGTGCACTGTTTCATTCTCATTATGACCCAGATCATGGCGGACACAACATTCCCCTCGTGGGTCATGGCTAACCCAGGCTCCAGGCCTTGCATTTGGGAAGGGGAGAGTAGGGGTAGGATAAGAGCTCTCTTCCCTTTCCCAGATCTCTAACCGTGCCACCAGCTTCAGGGTCCCTGTGTTTACCTGGGAGGGAAGTTGCTTACATGTCTTTCTGGTCAAGCTGCTCTAAGACCACGATTGCCTTTTTAGAGGATTATTTTGAGATTTAGAGATGGGATGTCCATGCTCAATAAACAATGATCCTCATTATCATAGCAAATGCATTTTAACGTTTGCACTAGAATTGTTCCAAATTAAAGCAATCCCATAGCTCCAACTGTAAAGAATGCTTCTATAATTAAAAAAATGCTCCTTGAAGTAAGCTTTGGGAATCCCCCATGTGTTCACCACCAACCCTGCTGTTTCATAGCAATGGGATCTGGGGCCCAGAAAGAAGAGGGTCCTGACTGTGTTGTGCTTATCAAGATAACCTCAGCCCCTTGCCATAGGGTGGGTAGGGATTGGCGAGCCTGAGACCATCAACACAGGTGTTCTGATCTGAGGAACGAGTTCAGAAAGGGGTTTGTAACCTCAACTGAGACAAGGAGGGAAAAACGGAAGTTTGCTGCAGGACTCTCACTCTGATGAGCTCCTTTCCAAAACTGACCTTCTCCTCTACTGGGCATGGTCACCTGAGAGGCAAGGGCTGGGCATGCTGCCGCAGAAGTGCCCCAAGTGCCAAAGTTCCATCTGCACATGTTATCACCAATTCCTGTTTGTGTATGAAGATTTCTTAGAGCATGGACCACCCAGATAAACACTGCTTTTTGAGTACCAAAATTTTCGTTCCTTGAGTTTCAGAGGATTTATAACCAGCATACACTGCTGCTCCATTTCACACGCATTACAGATGTGTCCATGTATTTCAGAGCAGCAACTGTCTTTCTTCATAAGGGAAGCCTCCAGGGCTTTTCTAGCCCACTCAATTCTCTGGGTTTATGCGTTTCTAAAGAGCTGAATTGCCTTATAATAGTAACTAAACTAGTCAATCCATCTTTAAATTCTATATGCATTTTTTAAACTTTTATTTTAAGTTCAGGGGCATATGTGCAGGTTTTTACATATGTAAACTTGTGCCATGGGGGTTTGTTGTACAAATTATTTCATCACCCAGGTATTAAGCCCTAGTACCCATTAGTTATTTTTCTTGATCCTCTCCCTCCTCGCAGCCTCCACCCAATATGTATTTTAAAATTAGACTTTGCTGCAGGTACACGAGTGTAATTATGCACATACACTGCAGAAGCAGCTCTCACAACTAGCCAAAGAGCCTCCTCGGTAAAGACAACACCTTTTATTTAAATATAAACAAAAGGCTCTCTTAAAACCTGTTTTGGCCTCGACAGAGCATCCATGTTGTCAAGGACATAAAGTGACCTAATGTTAATTTTGTAACTCTATGAAGCTCTCTAGGTGCATAAACCCATACACGATCTCAATCCAGAGATTGTGCCACCAAACGGAGCCTTGTCAGAACTCCGGAATGTTCCCCTACACGCCTCCCGGTAAGCAGCTGCTCCTCTGACTTGCACTAGCATCCCTTCGTTTCTCTCAGTCCTGAGCGTTGCGTGAATGAACCACGCAGCAGGTGCAAGTCTGTGTCGGGACTGAGTTCGGGAGCTCCTTGCCGTGCTCCACCAAGCCGCTGGACACTGAGAAAAGATGAGGAAGGAGGCACAAAGGCTCCTCCCGAGTCACATGTCCCTGCATCCACACACCACCACCTCCTTGCCGAATAATGTAATCAGAAGATTAGGGACTTCTGAGTCAAAGAATAGGGTTTGAATTCAGTTTGCCATTTCCCAGCTGCCTGAAATTAAATCACTGATCCTATCTTAGTCTCTCCAAAATAAATGTATTAATAATGTTACCTAACAGATTTGCTGTGATCACTGAATGAAATAATGTATGTGAAATTAGTTTAAATTGGAAAGTATCATAACAATGCTAATTATGAAAAACAACAACTGTCCTTTCCTGATGTTAAGAAAGACAGTGATGCAAACCAGAAAGGTCACCAGATCTGAGATCCCTTCTAAACCTTGAACTTCTTCTTCTTCTTCTTCTTCTTTTTTTTTTTTTTTGGCATCCGAGTCTTGCTTTGTTGCCCAGGCTGGAGTACAGTAGTGTGATCTTGGCTCAGTGCAATCTCTGCCTCCCATTAACAAGTGATTCTCTTGCTTCAGCCTCCCGAATAGCTGGAATTACAGGCACCCACGACCATGCCTGCTAATTTTTTGTATTTTTCGTAGAGACGGATGGCATTTCACCATATTAGCTAGGTTGGTCTCGAACTCCTGACCTCAAGTGATCCGCCTGGCTCAGCCTCCCAAATTGGTAGGATTACAGGCGTGAGCCACTACGCCCAGCCTTAAACCTTGAACTTCTAAATGAGAAGAGTATTATCTACAGTGCCTAACATTATGGGATGCACAAGAATCAAGAGAGGCATGATTCATACATTCACTGGTGAAAGGTAGAGTTGGTGGCAATGGGGACTATTGTATGTAAAAACATAGTCTAATATACGTTAACTACATATATACACTTATTTGTATTTAATTAAAATTTATAATGGTTTTTATACCAACAAATTAAAGGAAATAGAAAACAATAGGAAACATTGTATACCCATTTGAAATAAAGAGTGTACATAAATTCCCACCATAATTCAACAGCATAGGTCATATTAAATGGTGAAATGTTAATAACACTGAGTTGAGATCAGGAAAAAGAAATGTCCTTCATCATCCCTTCCAGCCACATTATTTAGGAGGCTCCAGTTAACATAGTAAGTTAATTGCCCAACATTATTTGCATAAATATTAAAAGAGAAGATGCGTTGTTTGCAGATGAAATGATTTCATGCCAAGGAAACAGAAGAGAGACCTTTCCAAGGAATATTAAAATTAGTAGAGGACTCAATACAGTGGTTGGAGACAAGAAAACATACCAAAATTAATGGCTTTTCTTTCTATTATGAGTCACCACATTGACACAGAAATGGTAAAGAAAACCTCGTCCACTGAGAAGACAGATGCAAATCCACCAACCCAGAGCAAGACCTGAGTGAATGTGGTGTTGCAGCGGAGCCTGGAGGAGAAGGTGGTCGGGAAGACGTTACATCCACAAGCACAGTTTCACAGGTCTCTAGTCAGTCTCCAGATATGTTATTTTGGGGAACGGGGGTTGTCTGAATAAATTTATTTTGAAGATCACTTGGAAAAATAAAGATATGATAATTGCTGAACAATTAGGCAAATATCATGCTCTTCTGGATATTGAGGACTTACTATAAAGCTAATGCTATCAAACCAGTATGGTATTGACATAGAAATGGGAAAAAACAGATCAATTGAAAAGAATGAAGAACTTTGAAAAAGTTCCAAATGGCAACATGTGTGTGACAAAGAAGACACTGCCCTAGAGTGGAAGGCAGCTGTCCCCCCAGAGCGCCTGTCAGGCTGGAGACCACGCGGGAGAGAACACAGCCAGCTGGACGAGTGACTGCAGCCACAAACACCAACTGCATATTGAGTCAAGAATTAACTTCTTTAGGCCGGACACGGTGGCTCACGCCTGTAATCCCAGCACTTTGGGAGGCCGAGGCAGGCGGATCACAAGGTCAGGAGATCGAGACCATCCCGGCTAACACGGTGAAACCCCGTCTCTACTAAAAGTACAAAAAATTAGCCAGGCGTGGTGGCAGTGCCTGTAGTCCCAGCTACTCGGGAGGCTGAGGCAGGAGAATGGTGTGAACCCGGAAGGCGGAGCTTGCAGTGAGCCAAGATGGCGCCACTGCACTCCAGCCTGGGTGACAGAGCAAGACTCTGGAAAAAAAAAAAAAAAAGAATTAACTTCTTAAGGAATGTAAGAAACAAACAGGCCACAGAACTGACCAGATTTGACTACATAAAATTTTAGTTTTCTACATAGGAAAAGGCACCATAGGTATTCGTAAATATTATCAGCAATCTAATGGTAGATTGAGAGAAACATTGGCATTATAGGACAGAAAAATAATCTATATTCCCCAAATATTAAGATAGCCTTAAATTTGAAAAGAGAAAGACAACTCGGTATAAAAGGGGTTCAGAATAGGGATGACAAGTCACAGAGGCAGCAGCACGAGGAGCTGAAGTAATGCCCAGCCTCCTTAGCAGCTGGAAAAATGCATATTAATGTAACAGAACAGTTTCACCAAGAACAACTGGCCAAAACTCCAAAGACTGATCACATCCACCACTGGTGGTAAAATAACCAATTGCTATAACATTGTCTGCAGAAATCTGGCATTACTGATGAAAACTTTGAATGGTATTCCCCTGGATCCAATTATCCAACACACAGGCATCCCTCCTACAGAAATAAAGGCACAGGTGTCCAGGTGCGTGCACACAAACACGTCTGCAGCAGCGGTCTCGAGTGGAAAAGCCTGGGAACCCACATTCATGTTGATGGCAGAGGAATGGTGGAGTCAATTCAGGCTAAAATGCACCATGGAATACTCTGCTGCTATTTTTAAAAAGTGAGGTAGGGCAGGTCATTTTGACCCGGAGAGGCTTCTGTGTACATAATGGACGGAGTAAGAACAGGTTGATGATGAGAACTTCACAGTGCAACCCCAGAGTTTGCAGGAAGGAAAGAAATGCTTTGTGTCAACATAGATGCTTTTGTGAGTGGATACAAATGAACGTGAACTTTTGGATAAAATGAGGGGAATAATATTAGCTTTCTCTTTGTGTGCTTTTGTTTGCTTAGTTTATGACAATTTCATTTGTCGTCAACAATTTTATTCTTGAAATTTCAACAAGAAACCCAGGCAAGAAAAACATCTTTAAAGCTCTTTTCATAAGTGTGTTTATAAATCCAGTTAGAAATTTCCACATTAAAAATTCTAAGGCCGGGTGCGGTGGCTCACACCTGTAATCCCAGCACTTTGGGAGGCTGAGGCGGGCGGATCATGAGGTCAGGAGATCGAGACCATCCTAGGTGACACGGCGAAACTCCATCTCTACTAAAAATAGAAAAAAATTAGCTGAGCATGGTGGCGGGCACCTGTAGTCTCGGCTACTCAGGAGGCTGAGCCAGGAGAATGGTGTGAACCTGGGAGGTGGAGCTTGCAGTGAGCCAGGATTGTGCCACTGCACTCCAACCTGGGCAACAGAGCAAGACTCTGTCTCAAAAAAAAAAAAAAAAAAGAAAAAAATTCTAAAAAGGAGCACTTACTATTTAAAGGAAAAATGCGTATGACCCCTAAATAGTTTTTAAAGTTGAAAGAGAGGGAATTTGTGTTGCGATGCCTTATGGAAGTAGAGACGAGATGGTTTTTAACAGCAGTGAGCTGTCCCTGGGCAAAGCTACTCTGGGTTACTCTGGGTTCTCCTTTCCCTAACTATAAAAATCTGTAGGAAGCAAAGCAAGGAGCCCCACTGAGATGGGGCAGCAGCAGCCCACCAGGTCCACAGGGGTCACCTCATGCAGCTTGGAGGAAAAGACAGGAAGGAGTCACTCCATCCACATGAGGATGCACGATACTTAGGGCACCTGGAGGAAACACCACTCAGTGCACAGACGCACACAAATCCAACAGCCTATGATGCAACAGTTATGGCAAAATTATGCTTGTGGCTCCTAGTTTACAAAAAGGTAACAGAAGTATCTTTATCATTTCCAGTGCAGATGTCACCTTCTCTTTTTAAAGTTGCTTTTTCAACTTTAAAATGTCATTTTATTTGTGAAAGGGGCTGCATGGAGAGTTTATTTACTTACTGATTAGATTAATAAATGTGATGCCCACCATTAGCCTTTGGACATACGGTTACAGAGATGACGAAGCACATTAGTAACTAAATGAGAGGCTAGCAGCTTGGCTAATAGCAGACTTTAGCCTGTAATGCGGGGGTGAGGTGGGGGCATGGACACAATATATTCATGACAAGCTGTCCCCTCGCAAACGGGCCACGGGGGAGGACTTGCAAGAGCAGTGATTGTGAGACATAACCATGAGGTTCTGGTGCTTCTGACAGCTCCTCCCAAGTGAGAACTCGGTCATGTACCCTCATGTGCTGCACAGTGACTGCACTCTCGGACGTCCCCTTCTCTGCGGGAGATACATGGCCTCTAATTCTGGGAGGGGACGTGCAAGACAGTTCATCCTTTTTTTTTTTTTTTTTTTGAGATGGAGTCTCGCTCTGTTGTCAGGCTGGAATGCAGTGTCTCGGTTCACTGCAACCTCCAACTTGCTGATTCAAGCAATTCTCCCACCTCAGCCTCCCGAGTAGCTGGGATTACAGCACGTGCCACCACGCCCAGCTAATTTTTGAATTTTAGTAGAGATGGGGGTTTCACCATGTTGACCAGGATGGTCTCGATCTCCTGATCTCGTGATCTGCCTACCTTGGCTTCCCAAAGTGCTGGGATTACAGGCGTGAGCCACCACGCCCGGCTGAAAGTTCATCATTTTTGGCAGAGCTTGAGGGTCTCTTAAGAAATCGTTCTACTATAAAGACACATGCACACATATGTTTATTGCAGTACTATTTACAATATCAAAGACTTAGAACCAACCGAATGTTCATCAGTGATAGACTGGATAAAGAAAATGTGGTCCATATACACTATGGAATACTATGCAGTCATAAAAGAGAATGAGTTTATGTCCTTTGCAGAGACATGGATGAAGCTGGAAACCATCATTCTCAGCAAACTAATACAGGAACAGAACACCAAACACCACATGTTCTCACTCATAAGTGGGAGTTGAACAATGAGAACACATGGACACAGGGAGGGGAACATCACACACTGGGGCCTGTCGGGATGTTGCGGGGGAAGGGGAGGGAGAGCATTAGAACAAATACCTAATGCATGCGGGGCTTAAAACAGAGATGACGGGTTGATGGGTGCAGCAAACCACCGTGGCACATGTATACCTATGCAACAAACCTGCATGTTCTACACATGTATCCCAGAACTTAATGTAAAATTTAAAAAAGAGAGAGAAAGAGAATCTACGCGACATGAAGAGACTAAGTCTACAGAAATATATGAACTAAAAAGTTAAGTCCTTTCAAGACATCTATGGAATCAGATATGTTCACAGTGGCCTGCTGGAAATTTATCAGGTTTCCGGTAACTCAGCCTTAAAAGCAGTCCCCGTCCTGTCCTTAAAAACTCCAGCCCCTCTTCTTTGCTGGGGTCGTCTCTTTTCCTATCCACTGACAATTGCTAAGTTTTGAAAGATGTCATAACAAGGAGGAGAGGTATGCTTCTCCCCTTATGTTCCTCCTGTGCACACTGTCTTCTTTGAGGGGGACGAACACAGCTAGGAGACGGCACTTTTTGAATGTTTAGGATAACGGCTCGCATGCCAGCATTACCCACGTTGTGCTTATCTCCAAATATACTTTGAAAAGTTTCGGACGATCACAGCACGGTACTGTAAAGCAATGATCTATACAAGCACAAAAACCGAGAGACTGCTCCTCCTACGTACAGTTAGTGTCAATCAAGCGCAACTTCTCCCAACATTTGCAAATTAGGGACATGCAGAACAAGGCACAACACAAAACAGTGAACTTAGCAAGAAAGGACAGCAAATTCAGTGAAAACAATCCAAGTCATTCCCCCTCATGCCTCTCAAGCATGCTTATCTCTTACGTTGTTTTATTATTATTATTATTATATTATATTATTTTTTTTTTTTGAGACGGAGTCTCGCCCTGCTGCCCAGGCTGGAGGTGCAGAGGTGCGATCTCGACTCACTGCAAGCTCCGCCTCCCAGGTTCACGCCATTCTCCTATACGTTGTTATTTTTAAGTCACTGCTATTTATGGAGATTGATCCCACAGCAGTCAATTTCCTCATATTCACCCAGTGTAAACTCAAAAGCATAAAGACACACGACAGCATGGCACACCTTTTCTTGGGAAGTTGATATGAAGGCAAAAGCTTTTTATTTTTATCTTTAATATGCTTAATTTTTAAAAGGGGATAAATAGCTGATTAATTTTTTTCAGTTTGTCTCCAAATCACAACACCCTTCCTGCTTTCTGAACAGTCCTTGGTGCTGATCTGATTCAGTGGCCGACATGTCCCCATCTAAAGGCAGTGCCCACCCTCACACAGAAGGGAAATGTTTGTGGTGAGGTCATGCGCCCTCCTTCCCCAGGCTACTTTCCCTGACTCTCCACTATGCCCGGGTGCTTAGGGACATACCACATGTCCTAATTGTACAAACAAAGCAGGTGCTTTCAGAGAAAAAAAAAGAAAAGGACACAGGAATAATTTCTTTAAACTTAACAGCACATGCCACTGCACTCCAGCCTGGGCGACAGAGCAAGGAAAAAAAAAAAAAACAAACCCAAAACAAAACGAAACAAAAACAACTTCACAGCACAGTGTTCATCTACGGATGGTGGAAGAGAATGTTGATTCTCTTTAGAAACTGCCACTTGATCCTCCAGCCATTGGCACTTCTTCTAGTTCCCTGTTCCAAACAGCTGAAAGTCTCCTGATAGTGGTGTGGTGATCAAACACAATCCAACGTTTCCAAAACTAAACTCACCACCTCTCACCAGAAATCCACTTGCCCTTGAGTGCACCCAGCCCGGTACATTGTGTGTGCCCATGGCTTCAGCTCTCATGCTGGCACCTGGGAATCTCACCTCCCTCCTGGCTTCCACATCAGGTTCATTTTTTCTTACATCTCCCTGCCAGCAGATGGCTTCTCTATCCTCATTGCCACCATGCCATCAAGATGCCAAATGAGTAGTCAAACTTTGTTCTTATTACTAGAAATCTCCTGAGAGATCTTATCCCTCCAGTCTGGCTCCCTGAAATCCACTTTTACAGAGAGAAGCTGGATCATTATTGCTAGAAAACAAATGTGACTACGTATGTCCCTTGCTGAAAATCATACATGCTACTATTGACAGAATGTCTGTGTCCTCCCCAAATTCATATGTTGGTGCCCTAACCGCAGTGTGATGGCTCTTGGAGGAGAGGCATTGGATGATGAGGTCGTGAAGGTGAAGCCTTCAGATGGGATTAGTGCCCTGGTAAGAAGAGAAAGAGAGACCAGAGCTCTCTCCCCACCACATGAGGACACGTTGAGGAAGTGACTGTCTGTAGGTCAGGAAATGGGCGCTCACCAGACAGACAACAGATTTGCCAGCACTTTGATCCCGGACTTCCAGAGTCCATAACTGTGAGAAATGAATGTTGTTTTCTAAGCTACCCAGTTTGTGGTATTTTGTTATAACCCAAAGGAACTAAGATGTATCTCTTTCCTTGTCTGGGGCTAACAGTCCGAACTCCTTAACATGTATTGCAAAGGAGGGCACCTCCCACCTCCTATCTCACTTTCTCCTCATCACAGGTAGCTGCCTGCCCAGGTGAAACTCTTGCACCTCCTCAAAGGTACCATCTGCCTTCTTGCTTTCAAGTCTCCACACATTCCATTCTGGCTGCCTTTGGTCCTAGCTATTTCTGTCTAATCCACTCCACCAAATTTAGTTCCCTCCTCTGCACCTTTCCAGCTCCCTGCTCCCTCACTGGTGCAGAATTTCTGAGTTCATTCTGATTGATAATCGAGCTGTCTGTGTGATATGGTTTGACTGTGTCCCCACCCAAATCTCATCTTGAATTGTAGCTCTCATAATTCCCACATGTCATGGGAGGGGCCTGGTGGGGGGGTAATTGAATCATGGGGGTGGGTCTTTCTTGTACTGTTCTCATGATAGCGAATAAGTCTCATGAGACCTAATGGTTTTAGAAAGGGGATTTTCCCTGCACATGCTCTGTCCTGCCTGCTGCCATGTAAGACATGACTTTGCTCCTCCCTTTGCCTTCCACCATGATTATGAGGCCTCCCCAGCCATGGGGAACTGTGAGTCCATTAAACTTCTTTCCTTTATAAATTACCTAGTTTCAGGTGACGTCTTTATTAGCAGCATGAGAAAAGGCTAATACACTGTGTAAGCTACTAACTTCTTACCTGAGCAGGGCGAGAAGTTTCCTGGCTCATTGACCATTCTGTCTCAAAGTATGACACATGTTCTGAAATGTGTTTGTTGATAGAATACAGAAATGCATACATGAATGAATGCAACAAAAGAAAGGAAGAAAGGCAGAGTGGATGGATAAAGAGAGAAATCAGCAGAAAAGGAGGCTGGGTCTTATACTCTACGGAAAAAGCCATAATCCTGCCATGTGGTGGTGACAGCACGCCATCACCAATGAGTGACCAAAGGGCCAGAGAATGTGCTAAGATGGCCAGAAAAAGGGGAATGCACTTTCTTTCAGTCTATCCCCCCACTCTGGACCTGGGCCTGCCAGGCCTGGCCTTCAACCCCAGTCCTCTCTCGGGTCTCTTAAGAAATTGTTCTACTATAAAGACACATGCACACATATGTTTATTGCAGCACTATTTACAATATCAAAGACTTGGAACCCACCCAAGTATTCATCAGTGATGGACTGGATAAAGAAAATGTGGTACATATATACCATGGAATACTATGCAGCCATAAAAGAGAATGAGTTCATGTCCTTTGCAAGGACATGGATGAAGCTGGAAACCATTATTCTCAGCAAACTAACACTGGAACAGAAAACCAAACACCATAGCTCTCGCTTTTTATGTTCCTCCAATCTGCGACTCTGCTGGGAAACAGAATCTTGAGCAAAGGAGAGAAAACGGTTCAACTCAGGGTGGCCAATTTGTTCTTTCTGTCACTTAGCAATCCTTTCAGAAACCGCATATTCCAGCGTCCAGATGCCTTTGTGGTTTGAAAGAGTTAATATGTCAGCAAAGAGTGAGGATTTTAAATTCTTCTGCTCCTCACCGACAAGATCAGGTCTGATATCCAGGAAACTGTTAAATTCTTCAAACCAAGGCTGAGAATCTTCTTGACAAGCAAACACATTTCTCAGCTCTGAGTAACAGTTGCTGAGAGATGTAGATATGAGAGATTATTTCTCTCCTTTCCCCGCCCTCAAGAAGAGGGAGCAAGTCAATCACGGACACGTCCCAGCCTGTTGGCAGAGTCTAATTTCTTTGTTGGTTTAAAATCAATGTATGTTCTTTCTCTATTTATTTTTCATCATGAAACCTTCAATTTTAGTAAATCTACATTATTCTTACTGTTTAGATTTTCTTGTCTTCAAAGAAATCAGTAATCTATCACACATCCTTATAAGGCTTGTGAGAAATAAGGACCGCCCTGAAAGCCTGGTGTGGTTTCCTGCCTGGGCCACGGTGAAGCTGGGCAGGCCACTCGCCCTGGGCAGGGCACCGTGCTAGCTGGGCAGGCCACTCGCCACACCATTTTGTCCTCTAGGAACTGCACTACCAACAGCACATGCAAAACAATCACGTTCCTTCTTATGAAGGGGTTGGATTCTAACAGGGCCCCGTGTCAGGTACAGGGATAGGATGAGGACACCGAGACCAGCATCTGGTCTACCAAACGTGTGAATCCGAGAGGACTTCCTGCAACACAGCACGCGGAAGATGCGCGTGGCATCTCCCCCTCCCAAACATGTCCCCTGACTGCTGGAATGCCATCCACTGGAAGGGGAGACGTGGTCTCCAGAAACCCAAATTCAGCCATGAAATTTCATCTTCTTTATTAAAACTGTAGCTGCCAGAGTGAAGAATGCAGGTGAATTACAAAAGAATGTAACGTCCAGGCATGTCCAGGCCAGGCACGGTGGCTCATGCCTGTAGTCCTGGCACTTTGGGAGGCCGAGGTGGGCGGATCCCCTGAGGTCAGGAGTTTGAGACTAGCCTGGCCAACATGATGAAACCCCGTTTCTACTAAAAAAAAAAAAAAAA